>NC_138117.1:39602500-40040000 GCF_964146895.1 Miniopterus schreibersii | reverse complement strand
AGGAGTCTTTTGAGGCTACTTATTCCTTGAGTAAGCAATTAGTACTTAGCACTCTAGTACTTATTTAACCCCCTCGGGAAATGCACAGCAGGGGACAAGGCAAATAAAGTTTCATTGAGCCCAACGTGATTTGAAGTGCCTGCCTGGATTAGACTCCTCCGGGAGTGGCACCCATTCAAAGCTAGAGTAGGTCTTCTAGCTGGGTTTGGGGGTCGAAGGGCTCTGAGCCCTGGCTGCTAATTGGGCTCTTCTTAATTACAGTCCTTCACTCGAGGGAGTGGGAAGGGGAGGTCGCTAGAGTGAGGGCTTTATTTTTAACAAGTGCACTTTCTGGGGGAAGTTGGCTCCCATTTACAGCCACAAATGGCATTGGTGCCAAGGAGATGGGGCTGAGTTATTAAGTGCAAATAATGAGGCCCTTGGTTCCTGGAGTCGGGAAAGGAGCGCTCTGCGCAGCGCAGGGCAGAGAAAGCACCATTCATTTCGAGTTTTTCATCATTTAAAATGATAATTAGTGAGAGATAATATGCCTCAGTAGCCAATTTTGCCTCTGATTATTTGCTTGAATATGGTAATTGTGTGGTTTTCTTTTCTGTTTGCTCTCTCTTCAACATGCTTCCTAAAGTCCTTGCGATGTTTGAGGGGCTGGGGGACTCGCTTTATCTCTGAAAGTTACCATGGAAATGTATAATTAGATATTATTCAGGGTGGAACGACCCAGGCGGGGGAGGCCTCCGTGGTACGGGGCTTTTAATGATGCGAGGACTCTCTCCGAACATCGGCACGCTGTTCCTTCCCCAGACTCAAGAGGCCCGTCTCCTGGGACTGAGAAGGGGCCCAAGTTCAGGCAGCAGGGGACCTGCCGTTTCTACAATGGCTCAACTTCTCGGGCCTGGGGGCGGGCCTCGTGAGGCCAGAGGCAACGCTAAGCCCTTGGCTAGGATGGGGCCGTTCTGTTCGTTTCCTCGTTACAGGAGCCATGTGCCTGTCCAGCTTCCTCTCCCCTGGGAATGGAGGAGTGCACCAAAAATAGGGGGCGTTCTGCTCTGTTAAAATATAACTATTTATTCTGCGTGTTGTGGGAACATGAGGAGACTAAGAGGTAGAGCCATGTGCTCCAACCATCAAATACAAAATATCAGTGACCCACATGGCTTGTCTCTTGTAGGATTCGGTTGTCTCATCTGTTTGGAAATCTGGAAAGAAGGAGCCAGTCTAGAAAGATGGTGATTAAGAAGCTACCAGAAGATGTGGCTGAGGTGGGAAGGGGAAGGCAGCAGAGGCCGGCTGCAGCTGAGGGCCGCAGTGCCTGGCCAGCACGTAGACAGGGATAGTAAGAGTTCACCTAAGGGTTAGTGAAGCCCCAGGAAACGCCATCTGCGAGGGTAAGACAAGGGGTTGGCTCCTTCACAGTAAGTCCCGGGGTCCTGAGCAAGGCACAGAATGCTGTCTGCGATGTGGGCACGACCCACACCTCCAACTTCCTGCCTCGCCCCCCTCATGCCAGCCCCATCCTGTCTCCTCTCTGCATTCTGTTTCAGTCACATAGAACTTCTGGGAATTTCTAGAATTCTCTAAACTTTTTATCACCTCCGAGACTTGGTCTGTGCTCTTCCTTCCTTCCAGAATGCCTTTATTGGCCCTCTTTGCCTGGATAACTATGAGCCACCCTTGAAAACAAAGTTCAAATATCAATTCCTCTGGGAAACCTCCAAGTCTGAGTCCAATGCCATCCTCAGCACCATCATAATACTTGGTATTTATTCCAATATTGTACTTACTCAGCTTAGAGTAGGTGCTCAATAATGTTTATTTATTTGATTGATTGATTAATCTAGTTCTTTCTTTTGACTTATGTAGACTTCATCTGTTCACTATGTCCATTGAGTTGGTCGAGTTAAGTTGGGAAGAGCTAAGTCGGGTTGACATGGTTGAACTGAGGGTGTTGAATTAGTACTGGCTCAACTCAAAGCAAAGAGACATAGGAAAGCCCCCGCCAGTGAACTAGGGTGTAAAGCGAGCAGAGCCTCGGCTTCCCACTTGGTGTGGCATCTTCTCCACAGCACCATGGGTAGGAGGCAGAAAAGTTCCAGGACCTTCATGCAAGGAACATAGCTGCCACCCCATCAGGTCACAGTCAGGCCTGCCACCCTTGCTCCTGCTAACAGAACAAGAGAAACACTAGCTTTTAACACTCAGTAAGGAGATAGGACTCCTCATGCTCCACCCACCCACTGGCCCTGTTTGTGTCCTGGCAGGGTCTGAGCTGTTGGAAGAGTACTCGGTGCCCATCAAGGAGCCTGAGATGGGGCTGGGATGGGAACCCAAGGCCAGGCTCCCAGAGGATAATTCTCCCTGAAAGAGCCATCTGAGTGGAATGTTAGGTATGAGAAACCATGTGTGCCTGGAAATGTGTGATTTTGTTGTTCCAAAGCTCATGCTCTTCACTGGGACCTTCTATGGCAGACTGATAAAAACGGCCCAAGGGTCACGCAGACTTGGGTTCGTGGAAAGGTTACCAAGTCTTCCACTGCCTCTGTTTCCCAGGATGGGAAGACATTTCCCCTCTGCTCTCTTGGAGGGAAATCCCTGGAGAAACAGTTCCACTTTCTCCCTGCCCATCACTCCCGTCTAGAGGAGGGAGGGCTCCACCTGACGGGCAGGTTCGGAAGGACCTGTGGTTCACAGGGTTGGCCCAGCCTCGGCCACCCTGCTTCTGCACAGAGGACGCACCTAGGCACCTGCTCTCCTGTGGATGCACCCTGGCCACGACAGAGCTGGCACATTCAACTGTGGGGTGAAGCCTAAACTCTAGTCTCCAGTCATCTTTGTGTGTCACAAAGCTGGCATTCTGAATGCTTTCTCCCGTGCCTTATTCCTCAGTGAATGCTGAGAGCTGGGAGAGGGAAGAGAGTTTATCCGTCAGTCCCTCCTCGGCCACCCACATGACCACGCCAGGTCTCTGTGTCCCCATCTGTGAATTAGGAGTGACTCCCTGATCAGTGCTGTGGGAAATAAGGGAAACAGTGCATGAAAACCTCAGCACTGAGCAGAATGGCACCCAGCAGAATGTTGGTTCCTTCCCCACCTCCACCTTAGGGAGACACTCTGGTAATCAGTCCTGTGACATCCCTGCTCCATCTTCTTCCTGTTTTCTTCCCGTCTTCTTCCAGTCCCAGCTCACTCCCCGTCTTTATTCCCTGTATAATTAAAGGAATCCTTCCCACCCTGTTGCCATAGATGGAAACTCATGCTGCTGACTCTGAGGCCCAGATCTCTCCTCCTCTCTCCCCACTCGCATCTCTGCAAGGATGTCTCCCAGGAGCACCCCAAGTGTAGCACATAATAGAACCCATCACCCCCTTCAACCAAACATACAACCTGTGCTTTTGCTCAGCCACCTAATGAGAAACCATGGCCCTCCAGGACACGTGAGCCATGAGCAAGCCCCACTGAAGCCAGCTCCAGATTGCCCCTCCAGCCGCGCTCGCCCCGGTCGCTTCTCCAGCGCTCCCATCTACACTCTGCCCAAGCCCCTGCTCCTCCCTCCGCCCATCACTCTGTAGAAAGCTCTCCTACAACAGCTATCAGCTTGCTCGTGGGTTACTCCCATCACCTACCATCTTCCCCGCCAGGGTGTGAGTGTCCAGGGCAGGACTGGTGCGTGTCCTTCACATCAGCTCCATTTCCTACACAGACCTTGGCAGAGAGGAGCGCCTTCACGGTGTTAGTTAGATTGCAAATGGATTGACCCAACCTCTGTTCTCTGTTTTCTCCTGTCCAGAAATGACCTTATTTTAGTAGGAGCAGTGAGGACTTGTCAGAAAAGTGACATTGGACATTATTAATATGGTGAAGTGAGAAATAGTTATGCCCAGTGTTCTAGCAGCCAGCTGGCAAGTTTCTTACAGGAAGACTCAAGTGTATCTGTCCAGGGTAAGGTCAGGATGACAGTAGCCAGAGTTTTCAAACTCTGTCTGCAGCGATCCCAAAGTGAACAAAGAGCAGCATTGGGAAGACTAATTCTCTAGCTCCAGCCCGACCCCGGCAGTGATGCCCCAGCCCAGTCAGTGCCTCTGTTCGGGGGAAAGTGTGCATTGCCCTATGTCGCCAGGCTGAATGAGGCCTCTCCTGTCTGACACACGTCCCATGTGCCTTCCTCATGGTTGTTCCCATCTCCAGCCCACAGAGGTCTTACTGAGCGGCAACAGTAAAACAAAAGATGTTGACATGATTTAAAAAAGACAAGAAAGAAAAATAATTTTGACAGTTTCTTGGTCTTTATTAACATGCAAACATGACCCTGTAGCATCAGCGTAGAAAACAGCAGGGAGCTGCCCCCTGGCCTGCTGTCCGGGTGCGTGTGCATTAAACATGGGCTTTGCCTTTCGTTTGACCTCATGGCCTCATTACAAGACGAGTCTCCCTCCCCCAAAGTGAGCAGCCAGTATCATCACCACTCGTTTCTGCAGCTTCTGAGGGTGCCCTTCTGTCCCCGGGACTGTTGCAAGTCCAGGTTCATGTGGAAGCAGTCTGCAGCAGACACTACCAGGGACCCTAATGTCTGCTCAGAACCCACCTCTGCACAGGAAGGGCTCTGTCTGAGCACCTGAGACCCCCTGCACCCAGGGAGGCCCGGGGTCCCCAAACGTGGCTCTCATCAAAGAAAGAAGCGGAGCTGGTAGCGGAAGAGCCCAGCTCCTGCCACCCAGGCAGATAACTGAAAAGTCACTTTCTACCCTGACTTCAGACTCCTCAGAAGCACTGGGCCCCCATGTCACGGCGTCACTTTCATGACAACATACACTGCTCTGGCTCCCTCTTCTCCCCTTTTGCTTCACTCCTCCTCTGCAGCATTCCCCGGAGTCATCCCTTTAAGTAACCTGCCAGCACTCGGATTCTGGCCTCAGGGCCCGCTTCTGCGGGAGCTGAGTGAAGACAAGTCCCTGCCCTGCTGTGGATGTCTCACTTCAGAGCAGCTCTCCAGGGGCCTCCCTTCCAATGAACAAGACCATGGTCACCAGAGCTCTTGGTCAGCAGCCAGCCACGTCCTGCAGACGTGATCCAGGCAGGGGCGGTTTCCCTCGCCTTTAGGTACAGAGTTTGGAGCTGAGGAAGGGGACAATCTTTAAAGAATGACGCATGGAGATGCCAAGGCAAGTAGGGGCATGCAGAGTCAGCAAAGCTGCGGCAGCTTTTGGGAGTGAAGAGAGGGTGGGTCACAGACCCTCAAACTAGTGCCGCAGGCATCTCATTCCTCACAGGTTTACTGAGCATCTTCTATGTGCTAAGGGTGGTGCTAGCTCCATTCTGTCCCATGAGGCATCCCTTCTACATGACAGTTCCCACTTACATCTTGTTTTTAGTGTAATATCACAATTTAAAAAAATATAAAGAAGAGAAGCAACACTTTGCACTCTTCCAGTGAAATGCAGGCAATAAACTAAGAGGAGGCTCTCTCTCCCCTGGATAAGATGTAAAAAGTAGACTGTGCACCAGGCATCCCAAAGGACCCTAAGACAGGTACTTGCCTGGTGAACCCCGCGCCGTTGGCATGGAAACAACATATGTCCACGTTCTGAAATGCCTTCAGGTCAGCAAGGCGAGCATATTATCCAGCAGCACAGAGAGGTGATTCAGAGTCCATGCATCATCCTCATGGTGCTGGGAAAAGAAAGTATTCTAGAAAAAAGGACTCTAGAACTAAGCATGGGGTGGAAGAAAGATGGTTCTCAACCTGCCTTGTTAGTTCCTCAACCGTGCACACTTCCTCTGAGTGCACCAACGGGGTGCTCTTCCCACTGCCGGGTCCTCTTGCTGTTCCCCAGTCTCATCCACCAAGCTTCTGGTTATTCCTCAGATTTCAACTCTTTTGTGACTCTTTCAAGAATGTTTTCCTAGACTTTTAAGACCAAATACTACCTCCTCTTTACAAGGGTCTCTAGCTCTCCATGCTTGTATTTTATACCATTTACTGCAGTTGATAACTCTGCATATACTTGTGTGTGTATCTTTTGTCTGAGCTTCTTGAAAGTAAGAACCATGTCTGTTTCTGCTCACCATTGAACCCCCAACATCAAGTTGAAGTTCTGATGCATAACTGGCCCCAACAACACTCGGTGCATAATTAATGCTAATGTCCCTCTTTTCACCACCCCAGGGTGCACTGCTGAGCTAGCTGGGTGCATTCCTAGCTCAGGGTCCTCAAAGTGTGCTCTATAGAACACTAGCTCCAGGTTTTACACCAAAAGAAAAAAAACTGTTTCCTGGATCTGGATTAATAAGTCCGGAAATGTATATTTTAACAGAAATGTCCAGATGGGACTACACTAAGAAAAGTGCCCCAGCTTGCTTTCTCTGGCTCCTCTAGCCCCATGGTGCTGGCCCTTGTGCTGGCCCCTGAGTTTTTATTTCCTGTGTCACAGCACCGAGTACAGTGTGGGCAGGAAAGGGGAGTTCATAGTGCCAAAGGGAAACAATGGTAGAAGACAGAGAGCGTGGGAACAGACACAGTCTACCCTTTGTAAAGCCAAAAGCTTAAACAAATGGCAGACTACTTTAAGGAAAAGAATACAGAAAGATCTTAATTTTGTGAATTTTACAAAATATATATGATTTTGTGAATACATAAATAGAGACCTCCTTTGAAATTATACCCAAGCCGCTTAAGTCATGTTTATGTTCTCTGGCAAGACATTCTCACAGAAGTGTTCTCAATGTACTCCAGTTGAAGGGCTTCTGAGGGTTCAAGGACCATGGTTAGCTCTCTGTATCCACTGGTATATTCAGCAGCCACTGTTTCTACCTGGGCAACACCCCAGCACACAGTAGGCACTCGATCAATGGCTGATTGATGATGAACTGGAAAGAAGGAAAGAAGAGGGGGAGGGAGGGAGGGAGGGAGGGAGGGAGGGAGGGAGGGAGGGAGGGAGGGAAGAAGGAAGGAAGGAAGGAAGGAAGGAAGGAAGGAAGGAAGGAAGGAAGGAAGGAAGGAAGGAAGGAAGGAAGGAAGGAAGGAAGGAAAGAAGGAGCCTGACTTGGTTTATTCTTCAAGCACCAGAATCCTTCAAGTTTGTCATCACAGTAAGTTCACTTGACTGAAGCTTGGAAGAGTGATGAAGATTCTCTCTTTTTAAATTATCCAGATCACAGCAGAAAGGTAAGGAGTGAGTTCCATTCTTCAGAATGCCCTGGTGTGCAGGGAGGCTCAGTTTCTCTCCTTGGATCTTTAAGTCTACTCTCCTCCACCTGCACCTTCAGGAACTCTTTCACTTCTCCTGGTTCCTGTCCTGTCTTGGAAAACCGGGGAGACTCCATGCTGGGGACTCACATGGGAGCCTGAAACAATCTTACCTTGAATGTCAGTCACATCTGTGGGTAATTCAACCCAGAGGAGGCCTGACAGGGAAAATGGACTCCAGAGCGAGTATAGTTGCACACGTTGGAGTCATCAAGGAAGCCCATGAAAGACACACCGAAACCCACCCTCGGCCAGCTCCTCATGCTCCCTGCAAGGGGTCCAGGCATACGTGTGTGTTAAGGGCTCCTATGTGAGTGTAATGAGCAGCTGGGCTGGAGAATTGCTGGGCTAGAGCAATGGACCCTGCTTCCAAGATCTGCCCTAATTCACTGTGTGAGCACGGGGAGGCTCGGCGCGTTGCCTGGACCTCGGTTTTCTCATCTGTGATGTGTGGGAGGAAGGGTATCTTGCTCAGAAAGAAAATGGTCCAAGCTCCATACTTGGTATGTGTGTTCTCTTTTTATAGCAAACACTCTTGGAGCTACAACAAAAGCAAGACACTACGAGCAGTGCAAAGACGGCCTCCACTAAGCCAAATTGTCTTTACATATTTAGCTTTATGTCCCTTCAAAAAATAAAACAACAAATTTTCTGGCCTATTTTCATGAAGATTAGAGTCAGTTTTCACCTCATCATGGCACTGAGACCTCTCGGCCTCTGTTTCCTTAAGTGGTGTCACTTAGTGACACTCATAATATTGGACATTGAGGGGAGCAAAAGAGGGCGGCAACATTACCTGAGCCTTTACCCTGTCACAGTCCGCCTTTTCCCAGCTGTGTGACCTTGGATCTCAGCTTCCTTTCCTCTAATGTGCAAATATTTCTTATAATTATGTGAAGAGTAAAGGGATAATGTATTGTCATTTCCTGGCATATAGTAGACATCCAATAAATACTGGTGGGAGATAAGGTTGAAAATTTCAGACACAGATATAGAATATTTTTTTAAAATAAAGAATCAAGAGAATGTAGAGTTGATCTTGCTGAACAAAATTGCTTTATGAAGGCTCTGAATCCAGGGAGGCATGGAGACCCAGCCAGAGCTCAGGGCCAGTCAGCCGCCTCCCTGCATCTGAACTTGGGTCTGTCCGTTCCTGGCCAAGAGGCTTTTGTTGATGTCAGATTGGATTGTACCATGAAGGGCAGTCTAAGGACTTGGGTTTTGTCCTGCAGACAGTAGAGACCTATCAAAGGTTTTCAAGACATGGCAGGTGAATCGCCCATTGGGGTTTAACACCAAATGCGTGTACTAACTGGCAGGGACCAGGACTGGGTGAAGAGTTGTGCCCTCCAGATAAGAGTCTCCATTTACCTAGTGAGCTCTATTTCTAAATTTAATAAACCATGAAAACGCTGACTCCAACAGACACCTTAAAATAATGACAGAGTCCACAAAAATGCCAAGAGAGGCACCAATTCGGTCTCCACATGCCTGCCCCAGTCCCTGCAGGATCCCGAGCCCCTGAGAGCGCTTGGTATGCATCGAGCTGATCAAAAAACATCAGTGAAAACATATTTCATCTGTGGACTTCATTTTTCTTTGGTACAAAGTGACTTTCACTCCTGACCAAAAAATAAATAAATAAAAAATACCCAAAATAAAAAGAAAAAATGAAAAGTCTTCACATCAAAGCCTTATTGATTTTTTTTCATTTACAAAAAATCAACCATGCCTGTCTATTAAAAATAGAATGTCCAAGGGCCTGAACTTATGTCGCACCAAGAACCCAAGCTCCTGCTGACTTCAAGGAGGGCTTCTCAGTTAGAACCAAAGCAGAAGAGGCCAAAAAAGGGCTACAAAATAGAATCCCAAACTCAGGTCTTCAAAACCGTGCTTTCTTATTCTATCCCCACACTCCACAAAGTGTGAAGTTGAGATATCACACGAGGCTATCAAAGGGCCTTATAAGCAATGCCGTGCTGTGAGGGAGAGCCAGACAGTCAACAGACATGGGAGCATCGACTGTGTCAAGGTGCTGCCCCTGGGGCATGGGAGGGACCGGAATCAAGCACAGTATTTACCATGCATTTCAGATTACATGTGACAGAATTCCAAGACCAACTAGCAAGTTGCAATAAAGAGAATTTATTGACTCATGCCACTGACGAGTCCTGGGACAAAGCTGCCTTCGGGCAGAGCCATATATAAGGTGCCAATAATGACAGTAGCATTCCATCTTTCTCTCTACTGATGTTCTTCTCTGGTTCCCTTTGTTAACCAGCTTTATTTTCTTATTATAGCCAAGCTTTCTCCACATGGCAGGCAAAACAGCTTCCACCAGCCCCAGGCCTCAATGCTTATGACCCCTGATTCAAAAGAAAAAGACAGCTCCTCATTTATTACCAATCTGGAAAAGTCCAGGGAAAGTCTCTAACTGGCTGAAAATCACTGGGAAGTGTGAGACATCACTGAAATCACATGGGGGGACAGGAGTACCCCAAACCCTGAGACATTAACAAGAAGTTGTCTCTGCATCCCTCATCCACACATGCAAACAACCAGCATTTCACCACGATTCCAACATCCCCAAAATTCAATATTCTAAGTGATAACACATGGAACATTTTATTAAGTAAAATCAGCTAAATCACAATTATATTGTTCTGTTGTAGAAGAGACATCACAGATTTTTCGCCAGGTGAAACATGAACTATTAACTCTGTCTCCTGCAGAGAGCCGCTATCTCCTCAGCAGACTGAGCCTCGCCCATCACCAGGCCTTGGTTTGTTGTGTGCTGGGATATTATAAAGTGTGCACAGTAATGAAGGATCATGATCATGATATTTTTGCCTAACCTCCAAAGCACTTTGCTGCTATATTCTCAGAAGACCACAAGTCTTCACTGCTGAGGGATGCTGACGCTCATTAATTGGCATCTGCACAGCTCTCCAAAGTTCTGATAGATATTTGTGTATCTTAAGCCAACACTCCTGACAGCATGTTCATATTCCATGGGGCACGTGCCCTCAAGAGTAGAAATTTTAAAGGGCTCAAGGACTAAAGCATATCCTAACACTCTCTTTGGCAATAATAACCTGAAATAGCAAATAAAACTCTCTGAGAACTATAGCAAAGAAGAATTGTTCAGCTTTCCCTAAAACCATGATATCTTTGTTTAGATTTTCCTACAAGCCACCCTGGGACATACATTTGCACAAATCGTTTGGAAGGTGATCACAGGACACAGGAGAGAAGGAATGTGAGACAGGGAAGGAGGAAACGGCAGTAAATGGGACATTGCTGAGCTAGTCACCACTATGGTCAGTGAGGACTGGCCTCCAGTGGGTTCCTGTGGGAACGGGGAACGCCCTCTGACTTGTCTTCCAACTCCAGGCAGCTTGCACGTAGCCACAACCTCTGCTCCCTTACTGGCTGAGGGTTGACCCCAAAAGCATTAACTTCCTCATACTCCAGGGCACGTTCACACAGGGATGTTAGGGGCTTCGGGGGAAGCCATGAGACGAAAAGCCGCGGAGTGGCAGGGGGCACTGCGTGAGCGGGACATAGGACCCCAGCAAGCATGGAGCTGAGCACCAAGGCTGTGCTGAGATCAAAGCTGGGGAACGCCCTGCCGGGCGTGGCTCAGGGGTTGAGCGTGGACCTAAGATCCAGGCGATCGGGGTTCAATTCCCTGTCAGGGCACATGCCCGGGTTGCGGGCTCAATCAATGACTCTCTCATCATTGATGTTTCTCTCTCTCTCTCCCTCTCCTTTCCTCTCTCTGAAATCAATAAAGATATATTAAAAAAAAAAAAAAAAGCTGTGGAAGAAAATATGACACAGGAGGTTTATTTTAAAAACCTGCTGATGCATTTTCCTCAAAACTTTTTTGAGCACAAAATCTTTGTTGTACGAAACACCTTTTAACATCACTCAGCATTTGGAAAACGCTCTGTTAGACCATTACACGGAAAAGGAACAGTACGAGACAGGCTTCTGGAGAGCAGAGAAAGGGCCTCTGAAAGCCTCCTCCAGGAGGCAACGGAACACTGGCAACAACAACAAAAAAAGTCAAATCAAATTTTTCAGCACTCTGGAAATTAACGCCATTTCTCACAATAATCCAAGGAGCATGTGTTCAAGAAAAAGAACTGAATCTCAGTAAGAACGGGAGCTTTGTTATGTTTTAACTTGCCCTATTTCCATCCCTTTCTTCCCAGCTCCACGGGAACCTTGAAGCCGCTGCCTCACAATCTCAGGGCTGTGGAAACAGCGGCCTCAGACACGGGCTGCTCGGGCTCCTGGAGAAGCCCGTCCCCTCCCCGCTGCAGCTCCTGGAAAGGCCCCTCCCCAGGGCTGCTCATTACGGGACCTGATTCAGAGCTCCCAGCTGAGAAAGGTCCTACCCAGGGGGTCTCTCAAAGCCATCGGTGGTCCAGAGAATGAGAAGACGAGCCACAGGCGCAGAGAAAACATTTGCCAAGGACACATAAGATAAAGGACTACTATCCAAAATATGCAAAGAGCACAGCAAGCTCAACAATGAAAATGAATTACTTGATTAAAAATGAGCAAGAGATGGGAACAGACACCTCATCGCAGAAGATGCAGATGGAAACGGGCACATGAAAAGATGCTCCACATCCGTCATCGGGGAAACACAAATGAAAACCGCAGTGAGACAGCACCGCACCCCTACTGCAAAGGCGAGATCCCAAATCCCCAATCCAACACCAAACGCCGGCGAGGAGGTGGAGCAGCAGGACCTCCTTCATTGCTGCTGGGCATGCAAAACTTTGGGAGACAGTTTGGCAGTTTCTTACAAAGCTAAACCTACTCTCCCCATACGATCTGGTAGGTGTGCTCCTTGGCATTTACCCAAAGGAGCTGAAAACAGATGTCCACCAAAAAATCTACGCACAGATATTCTTAGTATCTGTACTCACAACTGCCAAACTCGGAAGCAGCTGAGACGGCCTTCAGGAAAGGAATAGATAGATAAACTGAGGTCCATCCAGACACGGGAATGTTACTCAGCCCTGGGGAGAAGCGAGCTATCAGACAACGAGCAGACTCGGGACGCTCATGACACGTTGCTGAGGGAAGAGAGCCAGTGTGCACGGGCCACGCACTGCCCGGGCCTGCGCTGGGGGTCAGGATGAGAGGAGCAGGAGGTCTGCTCCAGGGGGCGAGCAGCCCGCGCTCATCAGGCCTGAGCTTGCTATGGGCCCTGGCCTTCCCCGGTCAGTGGCTGCTGGAGGGGCATTTAACAGGCACACGGGAAGTTATTGGCATCTGCGTCCCTGCCCAGAGGGGACCCAGGTTTTGGCGAGGATGCCCAGCAGGTACTGACTTGCTGCCCACGGCTCCCGGAGCAGCAGCGAGCCGGAGCTGGGGGCTCATGCCAGAGAGGGAGCTGCGCCATCGCTCAACCCAGCCAGCACCTTGCAGATCGCACCTGAGGAGTACAGAAGCTTCTAGAACGAGTCTTCCTTAGTGAAGACTCAGAACATCAAGTGAGCAATAACCTGAGAGAAAACTGAGACCTGATGACAAATGTCATGAAGCAAGACCCGGCCACCCCACCACTGTGGGAGCAGCAGAGCGTGAGAGCCACGGACAGTCCAGTTGGTGCAAACACGTGTCCACGGGTGGCCAATGCAGCCTTATTTGCAACCCAAGTATCTAGTAACTGGTAAACTGCCAAACAAATTCTGGTGTATCCATACAATGGAATTCCACTCAGCAGTAAAAAATAATACACTTCTGATACACATTAAACCATTAATAAATCTCAAAATAATCATGCTGAATGACAGACAGAAAGAATACATGCATGCTGTGCATTTATGTACAATACTAGAGAATGCAGTTAACGTAGAGTGACCAGGAGCAGATCTGTGGTCGCTCGTGGGGGGCGGGGTGAGGAAGATTACACAGCAACCTGAAGACACTTTGGGGGATGGACTTGTTCACTCTGTCAATTGTGGAGATGGTTCTATGGGTGTACACATAAGACAGAACTAAGAAGTTGGTAATGCATACAGATTATTACATGTCAGCAAAGCTGTGAGCAGGAGGGAGAAAAGAGAGAAAGAGACAGAATGCCTACCCATTTTCCTAAACTCCTTACCTGCAGACCTATCAGATTCCAAGTTGCATTTGTAAACTCTTTCCCAACATCTATGCAATAACCCCAGACCCACCCACTGTAGGATGCTGGCGTGGTCCTTCTGTCACAAATCCTGTGTCACCTTCATACAATCAGAGTTGAAGGGACGTTTCACATGCTCTTAGTCCCACTGGGTTGGATGGGTGCTATCTGATTTTTAAACCAAGATTCCGGTGCCCCAAACGAATGAACCCAGGTGAGGCAGGGCCCTCCAGCACCCTAAACAACCACCTACTTCTCCCTGCCATTGCTGCCCTTCCACAGCTGGCATAGCTGGGCCATCCGGAGAGCCGGGCTCTGGCTCCTGCCTCTCCCGGTGCAGGCCGGCTCTGCGAGGCTCTGAAGTTCCTCCCGCTCCCGCACGGGGCCAGCCCCTGTGACAGCCCTGACAGCTCGCTGAGCCCCTTGGATTCGGGCCCGAGGCCTCCTCCTTCCCCTCAGCCCAGCTCCCATCCGCCACGTCCGAGGCCTGCGCTAAAAATACACCTTGCCAGGCTCCAACTCCGAAACTGCGCCCGGAGCTTCAGTTACTCTCCTGCTGTCTCCTGAAGCGTCAGAGCCGCCTTTCTTCAGCCTTTTGGGGCCAGAAATGACAAAGCTCGGGCGGCAGCTGTCCCCGGCGGCCTGAGTAAGGCGTGAGCTTTCCTGTCCTGAATCAGCAAGGCGTTCCCTGCCCCTGGCTGAGCCAGGCCCTTGGTGGGGTCTGGAAGGGAAGGGAGGATGAGCGGGAGGTGCCCTGCCCTCAGGGGGGCTGTGAAGGAGGCTCAGGAAAAGTGTGTTGCTAGAGGGGGACGCAGGAGTGCGAGATGGCCTAGACCTCCGGCTCAAAGCAGCCAGCGGAGGAGAGCAAGGCAGCTGGCCAACGGAAACTTCTGAAGGCAAGAGAGGGGAGAGAGGCGAGAGCCGGTGAGAGAGGCAGCTAAACGGCAGGCCGTGGGAAGCAAACCCACGGGGTCCCTGCCGTGGGCACGGTGGGCTAGAGCATAAGCCTGCGGGGGGCGGGGAGAGCCAACGGGAATCAAGGTGCAGGTAGCTGGCATAGGATAGCTAGCCCCCTCCTTCCTTGATAAGAGCCAGTTTTGCTCAGAGCAATAACACGCTCAGCCCAAGAAGCAGATCCCAATTGGTCCCAGCCAAGCACGACATTCCTGATCTCTAGTTTCCCAGCCTCCCTCCTAGAGCGGTCTGGCCTCTGCGGCTGGTCCTAAGAATTACTTTGCTTTCTTACTAAGGGGAATGCACAGAGCTGGGCCCATCTCAGCTCAGTTCCAGCCAGATGTTTGGTTTACGCATCTCATTTGATCTCACAGCCCCTGATACCACTACCTCCCCCTTATGGGTGAGGAAGTGAGGCTCAGAGAGGTTGAGAAACTTGCAGAAGGTCACACAGCCAGCCAGTAGCGGAGGACTGACACCCAGCTCGGTCTCACTTTCGCTGTCTTGTCCTCCCCACCCCCAAGCCTGCTCTGTGCTATCCTGCACGTGCATGTCCCGTGGGGCTAAGCTTTGGGCTGGGCAGCCAGGCCCTCTGTCTCCGTGACATAGAGCAGTGAGTGGGTCCTGATGGGTCAGTGCTCACTGATTAAGAAACGAACCTATAAAGGTACCAACCTCCAGGTAATGGGGTGGAGCAGAAATTGAATGAATTTTCAACCGAGCCCCTCCTTCTCCTTATGGGGAGGCTTAGCCATCAAAGACACGAGGCAGAGAGAAGCCGCGGGCTCGGGAAGGTGACTGGCACTGAAAAGCAAGGCTCGTCCTCCACGAATGCAGTTTTTATCACCCTGTTTCCGCAAATGTCAGACTTCATCTCTGCCTTTCTCCTCTCCCAGGTCACAGATGTTTAATATTCCTGAGCAGGACATAATGAACCTGTTTATGTCACTGTAATATTTAGTCTCTTTAAAACATGATTAGCTCCATCCATTGTGCAATGCAGGGATGACGAGAAGTTTGGAGATGGGGTGCCATCAGGCGGGCTTATCACCAAGCCAAGCTGAAAGGGAAAATAAGCCAAGTGGCAAAGTTCAGTGGTGACAAACTGCACTGCCAGTCTGGGGGCGATTGTCTGTGAAACTGAGGTCAAAAAATATAGAGGGTTGGGGTATTTGAGACCTTGAAAAGCTATGATTTTCCAATTTTGTGAACATCAGCTTCCCAAATGAATCTATCTTTTTAATGTTCTAATGTGCTAAGGGCTCTTTAAAGAGTAACTTCAGTCTATGTTCTTCTAAATTTTTGTCCCCATCTTGAACAGCTCATTTGTCAAAAATTAGTTGACTCAATGAGTAGTCAACTGCACCTAAGACCTCATTGAAAAATGTAAATGTTTTTGTGCAAAAAGCAAGAGGGTAAGCCAATCATTTATTGTCTCATTCTAACTTCTCAGAATAACTTACACTGTCCCATGCTCATGGAAAACACGAAATATTGTTTAAGCACCCAATGCCCATGCAAGCAAGGGCTGACCTAACTGGGCTGGGCATTCTCCCGAGAGATTGGCGGCAACTCCTCAGATTCTAAACATCCTACCCCAGGCTTTCGCTTAGTCTCTACCTAGGAATTCACTCTTGACATTTGCCTCCTATTTTTCTATCCCATCAATGACTTTAAACTTGAGACACCTCATGAAGAATTAGGACAACATCTCACATCCGTTGATACAAGGAGCAGTAACAACTACAGTAACGGGGGCTATAGTGGGGTAGCTACTGAGGGGACTTCAGTGAAGCATTTTTGTAATCATCAAGATAGAAACACCAGCCTCTGCTTTTTGTCAATTTGCCAAAATAATGGAAATAATTAAAATGCTAATAATACTATTAGAAGGATGACAGTTGAAGACATGGCACAGGTTAGGTTTTACCTCTACCATGGGTCAAACAATCTGTTCGAATCTAGCCACTTTCATTTCTTAAACTATTTTTTAACCCATCTGCTCTCTGTGTGTCACCACTGGACTGTCTGTGGGAACCTCGGCACCGGTCTCTCTGCCCCACACTGGCCCCTAGCTCCCTCCATGGCTTCGTTGCTTCAACCCAGGCTCTTGGTGGTGACACTCTAAACCCCCCCTGAGCTGGCCTCGTCCAGCCCCTCCCCCATCTTCCTCTACCCAGGGCCGCTTTCTTCTTGGCTCCGGAGTGAATTTTCACTGCTATGGATGTAAACCTGCAGCCTGGGGGATGGGATGGGACGGGACGGGACGGGACGGGACGGGACGGGACGGGACGGGACGGGACGAGGGCCGGGAGTTTTTCAGGGCCATCTGGCCTCCTGGAAACACAGAGCCTCCAGTTCCCTTTGATATGGTCTCTGAGAACCCGTAGAAGGAATGCACTCGAAAACAAGGAACAGACTAAACTAGACTGTCGTTTTTCACTGATTATATTACATTTTATGTAGTAATGTATGTATGCAATCAACTTATTGATTTCTATTTATTAATTATGAATCATACTATCTTATTAAATTAGTTTACTATTTTTACTCATTTTTGGTTAATTTAATTGCCTTGAATGTTCCAGGTATATAATCATATTTTATTTAGTGGTTGCTTTGCCTCCTTTCATGTTTTTTGTACATAGTTTTTTCATCTTATAACACATCTGATATAACGAGAAATTATAGTGGTGATGGCACCCTTGTCTTTTCCCTGAATTTAGTGGGAATGTTTCTATTACTTGCTCATCCATCCTGGAAATGCCTTTGGGAAAAAAAGATATCATTTACCAAGTTAGAAAAATATTGTGAATTCCTGTTTTATTAGGCTTTTTAAAGCTAAGAATGGATATTCAATTTTGCCTTTTGCCTCTTCAGCGTCTATGAAAATTGCCGTAAGTTTTCCTTGGATATATCAATATGATGAATTAAACATATTGTCTTACAACAAAGCACGCTTGGTTATTGGAATAAATGCCAGAGAGGCACGCTGTGCTTTTCTTATGTGCAACTGAATTGTTCGTTGAAATCTTACTCGGGACTTTGCTGTCCTCTGTCTCAAAGCCGCTGAGGGGTGGGGTGGGGTTAGGCACATCCCGGGTGGCTCTGTTAGGAGGGCTCTGAAGCTTGCTCCTGGCTCCCTCCACTCTCCCGCGTGCTTTTCCCTTTGCTGACTTTGCCTCATATGTCTTTGCTCTAGTAAATTACCGTAAGTGCTTCGGGGATCTGGCGAAAGCAGCTATTTTCAACCGGTGCGCCTCAAGAATTTTTAAAACACACAACGCCTGACTGCTTAGTCAGGGGCACTGACCTCTTTTCCCTTAAAATGTCAAATTTAAAAAAAATGACAACAGCCAACACAACAATAGCCGTCCAGTGTGAATGAGTCACAATTATAACTACTTCTTGTCAGATGGGCAAATATATATTTTTGGCGTGCCGTAGAATTTTAGTAATTAGTTTATGTGCCATGAGATGAAAAAGCTTGAAAATCGCTGGGCTAAAGGGAGGTGGAGTTGGGGATATATTTAGTGGGAGTTTGTTGGGATACATTTAGGTGACTCGCTGTCATTTGTAGTTATTTCTAGCTGCCTTTCTAGTTATTTCTACCGGGGTGTAGCAGTAGCTTCCAGAAGTCTCCATCCCCCTCTGTGCCAGCTCACCCTGCGCGACAACCTGAAGCTGCAGAGTTTGGTCCTAAGAGGAAGCTGCCCTCTCGCTCGCGTCCTGGGTGTGTGTAGCTCATGGAAGAGAAACACGGTTTGAACTGGACACAGGCAGAAGCCCAGGCTGGAAAAGCCCTCCAGTCCTCAGCTGCGGACAGCTGTAAACGTGGGGCTCCTTAAAGGCTGGCCAGCCCCGTTCCCTCCTGTCTGCTGTACGCAGGCACCATTATAAACTGTACAAAACCGAGCTGATCGGCACCCCGCGTCCGCAGAGTAGTGGCCAGCGTGGGGACGCCGAGCCGCAGCGGGCCTGGGTGCGAAGCCGTGGCTGCCTGTGTCCCAGCACGCTGGGCCGCACCCCGGTCAGCGCATCTTGTCCTGAGGCGTGTGCTGGTTCCGGATGGAAGACGCACAAGATTGGCAGGAACCCAGCAAAACAGCCCAGGGAAGCAAGTGACGGGGTCCTCCGCATCCGTCAGTGAGTCAGTGGGCATGGAGCAAGAATCATCGGATTTACGCTGCTAAGTAGCTCAGTACAAATTAGCGGCAGCTTTTTAAAGTACTAGAATTGCTCCTGTGTATGCTTTAATTTCAGATTAATTTTATACAGTTTTCGAATTATCGATCAAAGCAAAATTCAAATCTCATGGGAATCTTCTTAGTAGAAGTCAAGAAAAAATTAAACACACCAAGACTGGCAGAATCTTTAACATGTCAAAACCTGTATGTCTTTTCTTTTTAATTGACTTTTAGAGAGAGAGGAAGGGAGGGGGGAAAGAGAGAGAAACATTGATGTGAGAGCCAGGAGTCAATCTGCTGCCTCCTGCTCACCCCACACTGGGAATCCACCCAGAAACCCAGGCACGTGCCCTAACAGGGAATCAAACAGGTGGCCTCCTGGTGCACAGGATGACACCCGACCAACTGAGCCACACCGGCCAGGGCAAAACCTCTCTTATTATATCACAACAGGAATTAAACCTTTGATGGTCGAAGTCATAAAAATGAAGAAAAGAGTCTTGGTAGCCAAAAGTGCAAAAATAAAATGACAATTAAAGAGATAACAATGATTGTGAAAATCAGGGCATTTTCAAAAAGAAACCAGACACAGAAGGGAGATGAAAATAAAGCGAAGTAAGTCACATTTGTAAGCATGACAAACCCCATGAGCGTCAACAGTACCTCCACATCCCTGAACGCATCAACTTCAAAAGTCTGAGATCTTTCCTGATGACCCGTTACATTGAGCAGTATTTTCATTCTTATCTCTAAGTAAAAACAACTTTTTTTCTAATATCATGATCACAGTAATATGAAGGATCATATTACAAATACAAAGAATCAAATTGAACATCAAATGGACAGAAAATATGCTTCCAAAACAAGTATTTAAAAAAATTAATGGCAAACTGCTGAGATCTCAGTTGTCCTATGTGATGTCCTATACGTGTGTCCTATGTGGCTTGGTGCTGTTTTGGTTACAAACTATGTTCCATCAAGAGGTACATCAGCCCTGGCCGACGTGGCTCGGTTGGTCTGGCGTTATCCCAGGCACTGAAAGGTTGCTGGTTCGATTCCGGGCGGGGACATATGCCTGGGGTGTTGGGCTTGACCTCCAGCTGGGCAAAGGCAGGAGGCGGTCCATCGATGTTTCACTCTCACATTGATTTTTTTTCTCTCTCCCTTCTTCTCTTTCTAAAAATCAATTAAAAATCTTTAAAAAAAGAGGTATATCAAATGAACCAGCCCCTAAATACTACCCCATGATTTTAGGTCCTACACTGGATGTGACAAACACTGATCTGTGCCCAAGACTCTGTGCTGAGTGTTACTTTTTTTTTTTTCTTTGCCAACTGACAACTGTCTATGTCTCTGTTCAACAAAGTGAAACAAGTTTGGGACTATTGTAGCCTGTCCTTGAATGTCACTCACAGTCCCTTGTTTGAAAACCTTGCTCTTTACAGAGAACCAAGGCCTTCACGCGCTCTTTAAAAACATTTAACTACCCACAGTATGTGCGTGATAGTCTCATTCCCTAATCCTGTTGAAGAAAATGCTGCCTCCACAAAGCTGAGGTTGTTGACAACTTGGGTGGTCTTTGACATTAAATATTTTCTTTTCAGGCTTGAACTGTAGATGTGTTATTTCATATGCGCAGGTCGACTTCTGCTTTAAAGATTTTAAGGGCCACTAACGGGTCGGCCATTCTCAAGCTGCCGGAGCCTTGCACGAAGCACGAAGAGATTTGCAGGAATCTGACATGCACGGTGAAGACTCAGAAGGGAAATCTGAGCACAAAGAAAACATAAGAGGAATGTATTCAAAAAAGTTGATAAAGCTGTAATACATCATTTAAACTGTAATTGAAAAGATATTTTGGAATGTTTCAGATAAAACAAATAATAAATGACAGGCTCCTGCATGGGGTGCTTATGAAGCAGACCTTCTTTTGTCATCTAAATTTATTGTTAAGGAGATGAAAGGAAATTCAATTAAAAATTACAGGAAACAAAAGGAAAATATGAGGGGGAAAAAAGCAAAAGCAAAAGAAATTAACCTGACATTTAGAAGCAAATTATAACAAAAACAATGTTTACATCACAGTGAATGTGGTAATTCACTAGAAGAAAGTGCCTCTCAGAAATAACCCACAGCCTCCTGGAGTGTTTACTATTTTGATCAATCTAAAGGACTGAATCATCTGAATATGTTGAGAAGATATTCAGATTTCTGGCTGATTTGAAACAAAATGCTGACATCAATGAAGGTCAAAGCAAACTCAAAATATAGCGCTCTAACAGGAACCACTGAGAAGCTGGCTATTGAGTACAGTAATTCAGAGATGGTTAAATGCTCGGTTGCTACAGAAGAAAAATTAAAATGCTCTGAAACTGTAAGCTCGTATAGGGCAGAAATTGGATAGAGTTTTTTCCAAAATTGATAACAATCCTAAAAATTTAGAGGGCATGACCAACAACAGGTTGAAACAGTGAATGAACTTTTCTAAACTATCAGTAAAACTGTTTTAATCCACCACACTAGGAGGACTGAATAAGCTTTGTATTGCCTCATTAGAATTTAACACAAAATTGTTGTCCTGTGAAGAAGCCACAAAGGAGTATGGTCCCAAAAGTTTAGGGAAAACATGTTCTAGAGGTACCCCCGGAAGTTCAAAAATTATTACTTTTTATTCTGGATTTTGTGAGATTATTTTGGAATTGTAGATTTTCAGCCTATACAATATATTTTTCTCATTCTAAGTAAATACTCATTTTTAATCTAATTTTCTGTTAGGGGCTCCCAAGGTTGTACAACCTCCAGGCCTCAAGTAACTTTAAGAACAGTAATAGCATCTTGTTCATAAAAATAGCAGTTCAAGGCCTGAGGGAGCATTAGTGAAGACATGGATTTGGGGTAAAAATGCTGAGCACTATTTAAACTTTAATACATGTCAAAAGGCCGTTCCCGTCGCCCACCACTTAGAATCCAGGCTGGCCTCGTTTTTCCCTTGGGTGGAAGACCAGTTTGTGTCCCTGAAACTCCATCCATTCTTTCATAAAATGTGTATAATACATCTCAGTTTCATTACATGGTTGTTTTGATGGGTATAATGAAATTGCTAATTATTACCATGAGATTAAAATGAGATCACCTACTCTGGTGCTTCTCGATTTGAAGTTCCCAGGTCATTCTATTTTTTATATTTCGGAATGCAGGCTGGATATCATTCTTAATACACCCTCATAGCCATTCTTTAATTGGTGCAGCGTGATATATAGTATTTGTGAAATATGTCTACATTGTTGAGGTCACATTATTTAGAGAAGGAGTTTTAGGTCACCCTTTGGGATGATCTCTGTCTTTTTTTTAATCTAGATAAGATATCAGAGCAGGGCACAGTTTTTATAATAAGAAATTGACTACAGAATAAATTACTGGTCTAATAAATGCCTTTCCTGACTTATATTAGAACCTTCTATACAAAAGATAATGTGTCCAGAGCAAAGAAGGACACACAAAGGAGCAGTCATGACTGGTCTCCCCCTGGGCCTTACTGAGCCGCGCCTCCCAGCATTCACACTCCTGGAAATCCCTTGCCCCTGGCTGTGGGCTGGTCCTGGGGCTGCAGCCAGTGGAATGAGGAGGGAGCGAGGCTGCCTTTCACTGAGGCTGCGTCCGAAGGCACCTGGGCCCCTTGAATATTCATTCCAGGGAAACCAGACTCCACATAAGCAGTCTGATGACCTTATTATTGCCATGATGTGAAGAAGCCCGAGCTAGCCAAGAGAAGCTACATGAAAGGAAGGGCCCTGCCAGCTCCCAGGTATTCTGTGCATCCAAGCGAGGCTCTAGACACAGGTGACGATGCCACCTTGGATGTCTCGCCCAGCTAAATCTTCAAATGACTCCACCCCTGGCTGCCATCCAACTTCAACCATATGAAAGACCCAGTAGGTGCCACCCAGTTAAGACCCTGTCTACCCGCGGAACCATGAGACATATTGATAAATTATCATTTTAGGTCACTAAATTTTAGGGTGGTGTGTCACTCAGTATTAGATACTTGAAACAAGAGCCATGCTATATATTACAGAGAGGAGAGAGACTATCATGATAAACTACTTTGCCTAGGACTTTAAACTTTATGGTCTTTAAGGACTTTAGACTTTATGGTCATAGAAACATAATAAGTTTTAAGCAGAAAAGTTATATGATCAGACCTGGCTTTATAATGGACAACCATGCCAGCAGCAAAAATTGAGATGATTCAAAATAGAAGGCTGGGGTGTGTACCAGGGAAGAGGCTATTTCACAGGTCAAGGTGAACCTCACACAGTACATAAAAATTAATTTGACATGGTTCATAAACCTAAATGTAAAAAGTTAAGCAATGAAGTTTCTAGAAGAAAACATTGGAGATTATCTTCGTGACCTTTGGGTAGGCAAAGATTTCTTAAACATGTCACAAAAAACACCAGTCATAAAGAAAAGATTGATAAATTGAACTCCATTAAAATGAAGAACTTCCCCATCCAAAGGCATCACTAAGAGAGTGATAAAACAAGCCATAGGCTGGGGAAATGTATGTGCCACACAGCTATCTAAAAAGGGCTCATATCCAGAATATATAAACAATCCCTACAGGTCAAAGACTGATGACTCAGTGTTTTAAAAGGACCAAACACACACACTCACAAGTCTAATGGCAAGAACTAGCGTGGCTGAAGATATGGATTAACCAGAACTCTCCTAGATAGCTGGTAGGAGTATAAGTTGGTTCCACCACTTTGAGAATTATTTGGCAAAATCAACTTATGCTAAACATAGATATTCTATCACCTGAATATCAACTTCTGGCTTTGTCCCTAAGAGAAATGAAAACTTACTTTCACCAAAATACAGTGTGAGAATGTTTATAGCACTAATCACAATTACCAAAAGTTGGAAGTTACTAATTGTCCATTAAGAGTAGAAGGGGTGAATCATCTGAGACTATATATATATATCTGTGTGTGTGTGTATATATATATGTATATACATATATATCTTAGTGGATGCTACAGACTGTTTGTGTTCCTCTGAAACTCATATGTTGGAATCTAGTCCCCAGTGTGAAGTTATTAGAAGGTGGGCCTTTGGGATATGAAGAGGTCATGAGGGTGGGATCCTCATAAGTGGGTTAGTGCCCCTATCAAAGAGACTCCTAAGAACTCCTTCAGCCCTTCCTTCAAGTGAGGACACAGGGAGAACCATCATGAACCAGGATACGGCTTTCACCAGACACTGACTCTGCTGGAGCCTCGATCTTGCACTCCCCAGTCTCCATGACTGTAAGAAATACATTTCTGCTGTTTATAAGCCTCCCGGCCTACGGTATGTGTGAAAATAGCCCAAAAGAACTAAGACAGTTGAATGGTCCTTGGTAATGAAAAAAAATCTGCTAAACAAAAAAAAATTGGATTTATGACATAGACATAATGATTAAAAGAGAAAGAAAAAAATCTAGACACAAAAGAGTACATGCTGTGTGATTTCATTTAGAAGAAGTTCAAAAATAGATGAAGGTAACCTTGATGGAAGTGATTGCGGTATTTGAGCAGTTGGCTACCAACTGAGAGGGCGCAGGGTGCTGCCGAGGTGCTGGAGATCCATGTCTTGGTCTGGAGGTTACGCAGGTGTAGACATGTGTAAAAGTTTACCGAGGGGACACTCGGTAATTCCTGAGTGAAGGACGCAGCGCAGGTGAGCCTAGGTGACACTGTAAAGGGAAGGAGATGGCGAGAGGAGCCACCTGACTGCTCCTGGGGAGATGGGCGAAGGCTAATTGCGAACCAAAGAGATGGAAAGCAGCGGGGATGCGGGAAGCGGTGTCTCCTGGCCCTGAGTGTAAGTGTGGGGTGGGGAAGAGTCAGGCAGAAGCTGGAGCTTCCCCCAGGCCCTCAGCGATGGGCTGGATTTCTTTGGGGTGAATTGGTGGTCAGATAAGGGAACGATCCCAGAGAAGAAGATTTGTCACCCAAGGGTCCTGAGGTGGGAGCCCTCACAGCTCACCACGCCCACTGCAGGGAGACTGTTCTTTTGGCTTGTTAAAATCTGTCTAGGTTATTGAGATAAGGGTCAGAGGTTAAAAAAAAGAAAAAAATAAAAGATCACAGTGACTGTTTGGCAAAGGGGTGGCCAGGAAGGCCCCAGAGTGGAAAAATAGCTCCTGTCTCTCTTCCTCCCAGAGCAGAAGGAGGTGGGGGCGGGGACACGGCGACTGTATGGAAAACACACTGTGCCATGATCTTTCAGGGGAAACGCTCCGAATCCGAGACACACTTTATCACATCTGCCAGAACAGACCCAGGCGGAGCATCATTTACAGCCCTGGGAGAGAGGTCTAAGAGATTGGTCTATTTTTCTTCTTAATATTTATTGGCTAAGAAACAGCTCTGCCCCCACTAGACCAGAATATGGGTTTAATTTGAGCAGACATTTGGTTTGCATTTTGGTGGCAGGTCCTTGGGGCTGGCTGGAACAGAGACAGGTGGTGACACCTCTGTCCTCTCTCCACTGGCCACACCACAGTGGGGACTGAGAACAAGAGAAGAAGACATGGCCCTGCCAGCATGGCTCAGCAGATGAGCATCGACCTAGGATCCAGGAGAGAGAGGTTCAATTCCTGGTCAGGGCACATACCCGGGTTGGGGGCTCGATTTCCAGTACGGGGGTTGCAGGAGGCAGCCGATCAATGACTCTCATCATTGATGTTTCTCTCTCTCCCTCTCCCTCCCTCTCTCTGAAATTAAAAAAACAAACAAACTCTCATCATTGATGTTTCTCTCTCTCCCTCTCCCTTCCTCTCTCTGAAATTAAAAAAACAAACAAAAATATATATATATATATTTTTTAATCCACTCCAGAGGATATTTTTTCCATTGCTTTTCATAGAGAGCAGAAAGGAGAGAGAGAGGGAGAGAGGGAGAGGGAGAGACATCAATGTGAGAGAGACACATCAACTGGTTGCTTCCCTCACAAGCCCCAACCAGGGCCGGGGTTCGAGCCTGCAACCAAGGTATGTATCATTGGCCAGAACTGAACCCGGGACCCTTCAATCCACTCTAACCACTGAGCCAAACCCACTACGGCAACAAAAAGACATATTTTAATTTAAAAAAAAAAAGGGAAGAAGACATGGGCCCCGGTGATGGAGCTTGTCCAGAACAGGGACACGGACAGGTGGAGGCGTGCGTCTTACATGGCAGGAAAGAAGCCCCAGAGGGCAGAGGGCTGGGCAGAGGCAGGGAAGCCCGGGTCAGGCCAGGGCGTGGAGGAAAGCACACAGGGAAGGGCTGATAGGGCCTCAGTGACGTGCAAGGAAGGATGCTCCAGGCGGAGGGAACTTGTAAAGCCAGGTGGTATAGACCAATGCCCCTTTTCTGGGGAATTGCCTCCCTTTAAGAGATTAATTCTCCCTTTAATTTGGTTGATTAATCAAATTTTAAAAACACGTTCTTTTCCATTGATACTAAAAAAAGAGGAAGGAAATGACAGGAAAAATTGTTGATATTGTTAGCTCCTTTCTAGAGCTCTGAGTGCTGAGCCGGGGGGAGGATCTGGAACACAGGGCCTGCAAAAGCCTCCCTCCAACAGGGATGGGTGCCTGGGGAGCGGTGGGTGGGGCGGCTTCCAGCTTCCTAGTGACCGGCAAGGTGCATTGATGACATCTGGCTTGAAACGGGCATGCAAACTGTACGGTTCTGTGCCTCACCCAGAGCAGGGTCAGTCACCCCCTGCTGACCTCACTGCCGCCTGAGAGGTGGCAAGGACAGGTATCACTGGCATGCCCGTCACAGGGTGAGAGAAGAGGTCCAGACAGGGAGGCACTGTCCAGGTTCCGCTCCACACAGTCTGAACCCGGACTCCCGGCTCCTGTCCCCAAATGCAGTGTCCCCCCCTGCCCACCGCTTCCACTGCCCCCTCTCAGCCCCAATCCTGAGCATAAACCCTGGGTCTAAGGGGAAGGGAAGGGCTGAGAGAGAGGAGGGGAGGGAGGGCGGGATGAGGAGAGGAGAGGAATCAGAGCGCAGACTCGGGTCCACCGTGGCTCTGTCCTGCCCAGATGGGCGCGTTTGGACAAGTGTCAGAACCTCTGAGACTGTGTCCACATCTGTGGGAGGAGAACCGTACCTGCTTCCCCAGGTGCTCAAAGGGTTAAGTGACGTTACAGCAGTAAACACAGCCGAGCACTCCCCATGTGCCAGGCACCGAGCCGGACCCTGTCCCACTCATTGATTTACGCTCTGGAGCATCTGCAAAGCGGGTTGTGTTACATCCATTTAAGCCAGCCCGAAGCTAGTGGCAAAGTGTCTAGACCCTCCTGTGAATACCCTCCCTCCTTTTAAATACGTAAAGGAGAAAAGCAAACCAGTTTAGACAGAAATAAAAACAACTGAGAAGGGAGAAGTTCCCTCCAGCCCCGGAGGAGCAGGCTCGGGACGCGGTCAGAATCCCCGCAGAGGCCTCTTCTGGGCTCACACTACTTTTCTTCGCCTGTTTCATTTTGCCCTTTGCCAGTCACAACCGCTCATGGGAGGGCTTTTGTTTTTAGGTCTGGTTTTTGGGAAGAGCTTTTAGGCCATTGTTTACAAAGTCTTTTCTGGGAAAACTGACTCCCAGAGAAAAAGTCTGGCTTCAGAGCAAGAGAATTGCAGGGTAATGAATTCTGATGTCATCAGCTTCCTGCGCCTGTCATCCCCCAGCCTTAGAAAACCTGGCCCAGCCCCACCTCAGGACCCTGTGCGGCGGCTACCAGACTAACGGGGTGTCTTTCCCAGGGAAGACCCCAAAAGAAGTTCTGAAGGTCTGGGGTGCAAGCTGGAGAGAGGGGGTTTGCGAAGGAGGCCTGGAGGGTGTGAGGGAGGGAGGGAGATGTGGGAAATGGAGGGCGCCTTCGTGATGACACACCCACTGTAGTGGGTTGAACTGTCCTCAAAAAATATATGTGCCCATCCCAACCCACAGTACCTGTGCATTCACCTTATTTGAAAATAGGGTCTTTGCAGATGTAATTAGGACCTTGAGATGCCAACCTTTAGATAAGGATCTTGAGATGAGGGGACGCCATGTGAAGCTGGAGGCAGCGCCC
This sequence comes from Miniopterus schreibersii, assembly GCF_964146895.1. NCBI lineage: Eukaryota > Metazoa > Chordata > Mammalia > Chiroptera > Miniopteridae > Miniopterus > Miniopterus schreibersii. Next base: position 40,012,353 of record NC_138117.1, on the reverse strand, counting down.
AGAGATGCACCCACCAGCCAAGGATTGCGGGTAGCCACAGAAGCTGGAGAGAGGAACAACGCGGGCTGCCTCCAGAGGCCGCAGAAGGAACCAGCCCACTGGCACCTTGATTTTGGTCTGCCGGCCTCCAGAGCTCTGCGCTGTTTCTCTGCGGAACCCCGGCTAACCCACCACAGCACCTCCAGACAGAAGTTAGCAAAGGCTGGGAACAAGGTTTGAAATAAAAGTGGTGAGGTGGAGGATCATGGAAGTGGAAGGACAGCGAGAAGAAGGCAGAAGGGGCTTCCCAAGGGCTGAGTCATGGCCATCAGCCCAGACTTTGACTTCAGTTGCTGGACCCATCCACAAACCATGCCTTAAACTGCCTCAGAGCTCCTCACTGGCTCCCTGACAGACGAAGACTGAGCAGGCAGGACAGGCAGGATTGGGGCCACCTGGTGCAGCCACCAGATCTTGAAGTTGGGGAGCGGATGTTCCTTGGAGGTGATTCAGTCTGAAACCCCACCGAGGTGACAAGAGATGCCAGGTGCCAAGACAGATGTGGAGGTACGCTATTCCAAAGCCCAAGCACAGACCCCTCTCCCTGGGGTGCAAGGGTGGCCATGGGACACAGACCACCTTGCTCTGAATTGCAAGTTTGCTCATGACCCAGTCCTTGGAAGGTCAGAAACCTCAGACCAGTTTTCCTCCTGCGGAAAGAAACAGGCCACTCCGAGGTGATTCACCACCAAAGTGGAGAGTCTGAAGCAAGCTGGGACTGCAGGACAGGAGGCTGCCTCGAGGGGCACACGGGGGATAAGACAGAGGATGGTCTCAGCAGCTGGGTGGACACCAGCCAGGTGCCCGGCAGCTCACGTCTCTCTTTCTCTCTCAAATTCCCTTCCCTAGTAACCCCGTCAGCTCCCCACTCAGCCCTACCTCTGTGATATGCCTCCACCCATGTTGCTGACTCGTCTTCAGGGACCAGATGCTTTCCAGGATGGGGTGCACCTACTGGCCAAACACGTAGGCCAGGTCACCTCCTAGGACACTGGACTCCTAGGATGGCTGAATTAAAGTCAGATCCAACCCGAAACATCCAGGTCACACTGACACAAAGAACAGGTACCTTATGTCTGCCACCACCTGCCAGTGCTTTTTTCAGAAGGGAATGGGGTGCTGGCATCACCATGAAGCATCACGACCTCATAATTCAGTGACCATTCATTCACTTTGTATGGACTTATGAACACCTACTGTGTGCCACGAACTGTGTTCAGGACACAGTGATGGATAAATGGGGCACAAGAAGTCCCCAAGGTGCTCATGTACTCATGAGGGAAACACACATTTAACAAAACAGTCCCCAGACATCAAACCACAACCTAAGGATAATATCTTAGTTTCGTTTCCCCAGAGGCAGACGTGAGACAAGGCTTGTGTACAGGTTTGACCTAGGAGATGACCCCAGGAAGCAGGAGGGGGAACGAGGCAGGGAAGGGAAGGAGGAAAGAGCAACATGGGGACAGAGAAAGTAACACTAATTACATCATTCCAGCTTACAAAAGGTTGCACAGGAACATTCTGTTTCCAGATGGAGGGTAACCCTGTATCATGAGATGATAATGATATGGTTAAGATGAGGGAGAGATTCCCCTGAAAATTGTGGCTCGTCCGCAAGAGTCCAGGGGTCTTGGGTGGTCAGGGTTCATGTCTACATGTTTTTATCCGTAAGTATATGAGTGCTACAGATACAAATGACTTCACAGTTTGCTGGCCCTCATGCCCAAACTAAATCATTTTCTTGCTTAACATTGGTCACCAGAGAAGTAAACTATAGAGGGTGAAATATAAAAATATATATTTGTACCCTACAGGCAGGTTGAAACTGAGGTAGAACAAAGGAAAATACAGCCCCTGTGTATAAAAAGCCAAAACAAATTAAAGCAATAAATCTGAAGCAATGACAGAAGGAAACTTAATAAGACTGCCCAAAAGAGGAATCTTTTGAAAAAAGACACACGCACACACACACCACCACCACCCTCACCATCTCCATCACCACTACCATCACCACCACTATCACCACCACCACCAGCACCACCACCACCACCACCATCACCACCACCACCACCACCACCACCATCACCACCACCACCACCACCACCATCACCACCACCACCACCACCAGCACCTCTACCACCACCACCATCACCACCACCATCACCACCACCACCACCACCACCACCAGCACCTCTACCACCACCACCACCACCACCACCACCACCACCACCAGCACCTCTACCACCACCACCATCACCACCACCACCACCACCACCACCACCAGCACCTCTACCACCACCACCACCACCACCACCACCACCACCAGCACCTCTACCACCACCACCATCACCACCACCACCACCACCACCACCACCAGCACCTCTACCACCACCACCACCACCACCACCACCACCACCACCATCACCATTACTACCATCACCACCACCACCATCACCACTACCACCATCACCACCACCACCATCACCACCACCACCATCACCACCACCATCACCACTACCACCATCACCACCACCACCATCACCACCATCACCACCACCACCATCACCACCACCATCACCATCACCACCACCATCACCACCACCATCACCACCACCATCACCACCACCACCACCACCATTACCAGCACTACCACCACTGTTTCAGGAGGGTGGAGTACTATGATGAAAAGCTGAGTGAGATTAGAGAATTGGAATATTGCTTTTGATTTTCCTGGTTGTCTTATTTGTCCAAGTCATGGAATGATACATGGGTCAATATTTTAACCTATAAAATGTGTATACTAATGACTGCTTTGTGGCTCTACCAGACAAGGAAAAAAAATTGAAACCCCATTGAAAAAGTATAAATCCTCTATAAATGCCAATTGCCTTCATCAATATTATAATCATTTTTATCAGAATTGAACTCTGATAAGAGCAACAATAATAATATAATAACAGTTAACACGTGTCAACCAATTTCTCTAAGAACTATAAAACCTATTTTAGGGTGAAGTTAACGAGATGAAGTAACACTGCCTTATCGGGATCAGGGCCACCACGCACAGTTGCACAAGTTGTGCCCTTTGCTTCTGCCATCATCACAGTTTGAAACACTTTTCAGCAGAGGGCAGTGAGAAGTTTTGAGGAACATGAAAAATGTTCTTATTCTCAAAAGGTTCAGAATAGGGGGCTGGTCAGATTAAATTTAATTCTCTCTGGCTCCAAAACATATGCCCTTCCCATGCATTTGAAACTTAAGAAAGTGTGATCTTTACCCAAAAAATATAATGTGGAATCTCGGTATCAAAAATAATTCGAAGCCTTCCCTGCCCCACCCCTCTGTCCTCACTGCCCCACTACCCCGGCTGTAACCTGGGCAGGCCTACTCTGTGCAGCGGCCTCCTTGCTGGAACCGGGGAGGAAGGTTGGGGTCCCCCCTGCCCACCTTCCCCCTATGGTTGAGCCAACAACAGGTGCTAGCAACAGCCATTTGGGGGGAGCTTGGAGGACAGCTGTGCATGAAATGCCAAACCAGAGTGTCACCAGTTGGTCACAGCAGAGCTTGTGCCCTGTTCAAGGAGGTCAAAACCCAGCCCACGCTCCACTGACCAAGCCACACACTGCGGTGGGGGGCTGCATCTGCCCAAAAGCCAGGGCACCTATTTCTAATTCACGAAAAGCCACCCTATGGGTAGCTGCATACCCAAGGGGAAGGGAGGGAGAGCGAGTGAGAGAAGAGCCAGAGGGGAGAGGGAACCTGTGGTCATTCAACAGGCGTGGCCTTGCCCTTGGGCTCTGTGGCCAGACTGTCCAAGGCCAAATCCTGGCCCTACCATCTACTAGCCGCTTGACCTTCCCGGATCCCCACCACGAGGAAGACAGATCCCAGGAGGCAGGCTCCCACACACAGTGGGGCCTCAGCCTGACAGGAGCTGCTGAAAGCCCAGGAAATTAGCTTCGCTAAAAGCCAGGCCTTCGTGCATCAGCTCAGGGAATTCCAGAGGGAAAGGAGCTGACCTCGGGGTTTACATTTAACTCCTGTGTTCTGCAAGTTTGGAGGTAGAGGGGACGGAATAAAACCCAAATGCTCCCCACGCCCTCCCCAGCCCAGGCCCACCTGAGCGTCCCTGTCAGCGCCCTGTCACGTTCCCCGGCAGCTCGTGCTCACCGGCCACGGCTGCATCCTCTCCTGGGCCTCCCGGTACCCTCATTCTACTCCTGAAGCTTTTGCCCACCCTCATCTCAATGTGGTTTTGGAAACAAAGAGAAACCAGTTCCAATCCTGGTTCCAGTGGATGAGCTATGGTACCAATGGGAACAGTGAGCCTCTTTCCAAGGGGCAGGGTGGGGCAGGCCAGCCCTCATTCTACCAGCTCCAGCTTGAAGGCAGGGTCCTTTCTCCACCTTGGTGGCCACTCAGCTGGGGCAAAGCCCTTAATCTCACCAGTCTCAGTTCCTTCACCTGCAAAGCAAGCCTGGGTAATAGTGACAGGACCCCCATGGAGCTGTTAGGATAGTTAGGTGAGAAAGTGGATTTAAAAGTATTAGAACTCAGCCAGGCATATAGTTAGTGCTCAATAAATAGAACTGTCATTGTTGCACATGTGATATAAACAAAGCACAGTCCTCCAAATTATTTCTCTTTTCCTTGTTTGCTTCTCACATGATTATTTCAGTTCTACAGACAAATTCTGAGCTCCATTGTCCAGCAGACCCTGAGCTGTATTTGGAGAAGAGTATGGTCCTTGTCTTTAATATCTCAGTCTTAGCAGGGAAACAGAACCATAGGTAACTAAACCACAAGGTTATCATTATAGGTCAGCTCTTACCCCAGCAATGCTGCATAACAAGCACCCCCCCCTACAGCAATACTGATGTGTTCTCACACTCCATGGTCTTGTAAGTTGGCCTACAGTTCTGTGGGGTTAGCTGATCTACACTGGGCTTGGCCCAGGCTGCAAATCAGATCGCAGCCTGCTCCACATGTCTCTCACCCTCTTGGACTAGTAGTGACACAGGCATGTTAAATTCAAGAGGGAGCCCAACCCTGCAAGCCCATGCAAAGCTTCCATTCAGGGCTCATTCACTAGTATCCCATAGGTTAAAGAAAGGAACATGGCCAAACCCAAAGTCAAGGTGTAAGGTGTACACTCACTGCATCCACTTGAGATTAGGCAGGAGTGTAGATGTAGAATTTATGGATGCAAAGAATTGGAACCAATCTCTTGCAAAAATATGGACTTTCATTCATTCTGGGCACAATGGAAGTGTGGAAGCAGAGAAATAAAGACCTAAGGAAGGGCATACTGGTTGCATTGTGAAGGATGGATTAGAGGAGGGAGGGACTGGCAGCAGAAAGACCTCTTACAACAGCCCCTCTAAGAGTCCCAAGCGCTGACCCTTGTGAGTGACAGAGGGATGAAGAGCTGGGATGATGTGAGCAACAAACCACACTCCCTAAGGCTGTGAGCCAGCCCCCAGTGGTTTCCAGTAAATGAAAATTACTCCCCTAGGTCACTGGGGAACTTCGAGAAGATCATCAGGAGGGAGAAATGATGTTTCTAGGACTCCATTACCAAGGATCAGATGACCACAGGATGAGTTTTCCTTTCATGTTCCCCCAGCGTGGATCCCCCTACACTATACATGCAAATTATTAGTTGCCATTTGAGAAGTCTTAATTACCTGGATCCATTGGAAACCATGTCAGTTATTTGAAACCAAGAGGTCAATAGTGCTGATCAATGTGGGGCCATTAAGTGCAGAGCTCTCTGTAGACTCAGCCCCAGCCCCACAGGCAGAGCCTTGATGCCTGAGGCGCCTGCATTCTCTGAAAAGAGAGCAGAAAACTCTAAGTTGCACAGTGTGATCGCTGACGAGGCTATATCCACAGCTGTCAGGAGGGCACAGAATTAGATTAAGATCTTTCATTTTAGATTGTTGGAAAGTTTTTGCCTTTCTCCCCTTAGGAAACTTGTTTCTTTTCAAATTGAGCCAAACCTGAGGGGTCTTCTCTCTCTAGTCTTCCCTTAGCTCAGCTGGATTCCAGAGAGCCTCAGCTGGGAAGAGAAGGGCTGGGCTCCACTCCTGGGGTGTCATTGCTTTGCTGGGTGACTCATGGATCCATTTGTCTCTCGGCCATCTGTTCCATCTCAGAAAGTGGCCCCACTGTGGGTGTCATCAACAGTAATAACAGTGCCTGGCTCATAGCAGAAGCTCAGCAAATAATTACTGAGCGAGTGGACAAATGAATGATGCTGGAGAAGTTCTGTCATCTCTTGGAGGCCACTTTTTTATCTGTGAAGAAATACAACTAAATATATTATTATCTCCAGAATTTGTTTAATGATAGGTCCAAGATATGTAAAAACCTTAGCACAGAGCCTGATATACCTTGGGCCTGCTCCTTGTGCCAGTGGAGATAGGAGGCCCCCAGCTGTGGGCAGTGGGGAGAGTGGGGCTGGGTGTCCTCAGGGCAGAGCAGGAGTGGGGAACTGAAAGTGCCAGAGTTTCTCATGCAGGTTTAGAACCAGCCAAGGGTCCTGTGGAGAGACAAATAAAGTGTTCTCATAGAAGAAAATCCCCAGAAAATACCCCGTTGCCAGACTGAATGCAAGAGACCCACATGGGCAGCAAGTGATGCCAAGAAATAAGAAAGTAGTGCAGCTGTAAGTGGGTCATGAATCACTCATTGGCCAGATGCAACATGACTGCTGGGGTTCCAGCCACTGCACCCTCATTCCAGGTAGCAGGAAGGAAAATGGAAAAAAAATGGGAACATGGGCCAACAATTCTGCTTCTATCTCATCGCCTAAACTCAGTCACATGGCCAAAGCCAATGACAGGATGGGTGAGAAATGTAACTTCTTAGCAGGTCATTGCTCCCTCTAACAAAATGAGAGTTTTATTGTTTTGTTGATAGGGGAGAGAGGAGAATTGACATGGGTAGATGACCGGCAGACTCTGCCACAGGTGGCTTCTACCCAGAAAGCCATTGACATCAAGCCTGTGGTGGGCCCAAAACAACCAGGTCTGAGTGGTAGATCAGAAGGAAGGCAGGAACACACACAGGACCCGTCAGAGCCAGGTGATAAGAACTGCGTGCATCTGAGCTAGCTGTTCTGGGCCAGCAAGGACTCCAGAGGGCCTGAGCTGCAGGCTGATGGTGGAAAGGAGACTCGCTGTGTGAAGGCCACATTTATGCTGGCTGGCCCAGCTTACAGAAACAGGTCTTAGGAGGTGAGGGCCAAGAGCAGAGGGGGTTGGGACATCTAGGCCCCAAACAAGAGAGCTGGGCTCCGGGCTGGGCTCCAGCCCCACAGCAGGGGGCTTGGATCTTATTAGGAACCAGGAATTACTCAGCTTTCTGCCCAGCACAGGTGGGGGACGCGTGAGCTCTGTGAGCCCGGTACTAGGGAGTAGAGAGCTGCACGGCTCCATAGACCATTATTTCCCACAAAATGGAGTGCTTTCAATTGTATTTATTTTTTAAATGTTCTTTTTTAGTTCTTTAAATTTTAAAATAAGCTCATGACAAGCACTGATAAGTGATGAAGATGCTAACCAACTGAGCCACGCTGGCCAGGGGGGTCAGGCAATATTCCTTTTCAAAATATAGAGGCGGTTGCCCTGGCCAGGGTGGCTCAATTGATTGAGCGTATCCCATCCACCAATAGGTCACATGTCTGATTCCAGGTCGAGGCACATGCCTTGTTTGTGGGCTCGATCCCCATTAAGGGATATGCAGGAGGCAGCCGATCTATGTTTCTCTCTCTCATGGATGTTTCTCTCTCTCTCTCCCCTCTCCCTATTTCTTCCTCTCTCTCTAAAAAAATCAATAAAAACATATTTTAAAAAAATACAGAGAGGTGGTTGGTGATGTCTCCACATCTGGCCCTTTCATTCATTCAGCTGCCATTCATCCCTTCCTTCCACAAGGATGCACGGATGCTCTGGACTCCGTGCAGGGGACTTAGGGCGCTCAACCCCATGGAGCCTAGAGTCTCCCTGAGGAGAGAGGGTAGGCACCCGACATTCCCTGGCTAACTATGCCATGACTGGTTACACCTGCGCAAGTGCCTGGAAGGACGAGCTCTGCGTTATAAGAGCACATACCCGGGCCTGACCTCGAAGGTGCTCTAAGGGTAGGAAGACCAGCCAGGGAGAGGAAGAGTGTATGAGGCCCTGAGGAGAGCAGTCCAGAGCTCCTGGCATGAATGACGCTGAGGAGAGGGGCCCCAGGACGCTCTCCAGATGGCCCTGTGTCATCACAGAAAGGGCTGCGCTTTCTAAAATGCCTCCACCCAGGAAAATGTGATTCCGCGTGACCCAAAGAGGAGGCTCCAAGTGCCTGGGGAGTGCTCCCAGATTTTGCTCAGGTGACTACAAAACAGCAGCCATTGCTGCCTGTCATTGGGTGAAAATATGGCCACATGTATTAAATTGATTTACTACCAGAGAAAGGGGCATTAATCTAGCTGCAAATCCGTTCTGCGGGGACATGTGGCGGTAAATTTCAGCCATTCAGCAGCTCTGGTTCCATGTGAAATATGGTGCTTGTGCTGTGTGTGTGTGTGTGTGTGTGTGTGTGTGTGTGTGTGTGTTTTAACAAAGGAAACTCTTTCAGATTCTTAATTGACAATCACATTTTCCCATCTAAAAACCACAGCAGATGATGAGATCATAAAATGCGAAGGAAAGAAATGCCTTTTTTCTGGGCCTTATTGACACCTCAGAACATGGAGTTCATTTCAGCCTTTTGTCCAAAGTCAGGAAATTTGTTTTTGAGCATCAAAAGGAAATTAAACCAACCAGAATAATTTATTGATCATCTATTAAATGCACTGTGGTTTTCCAAGAACAAGACTAATAATAGGCACTATTATTATTATTGTCACTGTCATTTATCGAATGCTGCCACGTCCTGGGAACTTTCTATAGTTCTCACCTATAAATTCTGAAATGATCTGAAAGGCAGGGCATTATTACCCAGTGTTTCTATGGATGAACCATGTGGTCAGAGAGGGTGAGTGTCTTACCCTTGGCTGTGCAGGGAGACAGTGAGGCAAATATGAACCCAGCCCTGTACATCTCCCACTAAGTCACATAAATTACACATGGATGGACTGCCAAGCTTGGCACATGCTTACACTTTCAAGTGGGAAGCCCTCCCTCTCCCCTGCTGGACCTGAACCCCACAATCCCTACACTTCCATGAGTTTCAGGGAAGACTTGATAAATCCTCCAACCCCCAGCAGTTCCCTCAGTCCAATTCTCAGAACTAGACCTTATGGCAAATTCTCCCCAGAACAAAGTCCTTTACCAAGGGCATTTTCCTGGCTCTGTTTGATGCTAAGAGGGTTATTCCCAGGTAGCAGTCATTTCACCCCAGTCTGGTTCATTTCATCAGCACTTATTGAGCACCTATTGCAGGCCAGAGAATGACCTCGGCATCGGAGAGGGTCGACGTGGCTCTGATATGCTAGTGCGAGGGAGAGTGGCCCAGGCAGAGGCATGTTCTCCACCCAGGCCTCCCCCAAAGGCCCCATCCAGTGTATTTCCTTGGAGAGCCTGTCCCTGAGGTGGGCAGATGAGGGCTTGGCCCACAAGTGCCAGGCACCTGCTGCCAGCTGCACCAGTAGCATCTTTCCCTCCCTTCTTCTGGGCCCATGAGCCTGCCTCCCAGGGAGAGAGACTAGAGAGGCCCAGCCTCATGGTCCCAGATCCTGCGCAGCCGGGAATGGTCACATGACCCAACTCCAGCCAATGGCGTGCAGGGCAAACATAATCAGAGGCACCTCAGAGGCCTCTCTCTTGAGGCCAGATGCACAAGGAGGAAGCCCCAGCCCTGTCTCTGTCCAATCTCGGTCTTTATGTTGTTATGGGAGGTCAGCCATCCGGCGACTGTGCAGGGGACTTCCTAGCATACTGAGGGACAACCTGGAAGGAAAGAAAGCCGGGCCCTTGATGGCACCAGGTCATCTCCTCACCTGTAAAAAGAAGAGCGGAGGCTGTCACTGGATGGTATGGCAACCTAGGTGGCAGGGTGAGGATGGAAAACAGCCAAGGAAATCATGTCCATTTCTCTGGGTTTATCTGAGTAAAGACTGTGTTCACGGCGCACAGCACACAGCACACAGCCGATAGCTGACCCAAGCACCTGCCCAGCAGCCCTTCCTTCTGTCCCTGGAGTGTGTTTTTTAAGTGTCCACAGTCAGCCCTAATCCAGACCAGCCAGGATGCTGCATGGGGTCTGAAAGCAGATCCCATACTCTGGATCCTGTCTTCACTACAACCCAGGATTCAAAAGGAAAAGCAACGACACCCACCCTGGCCGGATCGCTCAGTGGTTAGAGCGTCAGCCCGCATACTGAAGGGTCCCAGATTCTACTCCGGCCAAGGGCATGTACCTCGGTTGCAGGCAGGATCCCTGGCCCTGGTCGGGGTGCGTGCCAGAGGCAACCAATCAATGTCACATCAAAGTTTCTCTCTCTCTCTCCATCCCTCTCTTTCTCTCTCTCTCCCTTCCACTCTCTCTGAAAAGCAGTGGAAAAAATATCCTCGGGTGACGATTTAAAAAAAAACAGCCACCCGGCACACCTGCTTTGCGCAGCGGCCGACGAGGACTGAATGAAGCCATCCATCAAGGAGGAAACCAGGACACCGAAGCGGGGAATTGAAAATGAGAGAGTGATGGAGTATGAACGGCGGCTCCCTTTTTATGCATTTATACATGAGCCCATCAAAAACACCGCATCCCAGAGAGGCTGAATTTCCATTTGCAGAAGTAACTAGGACTAAAAGTCAGATGGGAGGTGGCAACATCACCACTTCTGGGACACTCAGAGGCCCAGGGGCGGGGGCGCTTCTTCACTTTCCTCCACAGGGCAGTGTGAGGGCTGTCAGAGGGCTGCTTCCAGAACACAGGCCGGACCCACCCCTTCTGGCCGAAAGATGACCATGAACTCTCCATCATCCCAGGGCCCCGAAACAGCTCCTTTCCATGAGCTATGAGGTCCCCTGGCCTGACCTTGGCCTCCTGCCTCCTGTTCCTGGCCCTGCTGCATCGGGACTGACCCACTCACTCCAGCCTTCCTTCACCCTCGGCACATTGCCCACGCCCTCCTTCCTTCATGCACACAGCAAGCACGTATTGAGTGCCTTTTGTATCCTGGCACAGGAGCAGGTAACCATTCACCAAGAAGAATCTGACGGTCCAGGATTTGAAGAGTTGCTGAGCCCAGTGGGGAAGACAATGTACATGGGAGAACCTTGAGAAAACATCAGCCCAAGTGAGGGATATTTTCAAAAGCGTCAAAGCCATTGAAATCAGGGAAAGACTCGGGATTGGGCTCCCTGCCCCCCGGGCCTCTTGCCACACCACTGCTGGCCTGCCCTTCTTGGTGGTTCTCAGGTAGCTGGACTGTGGTTCCAATTCCTGTCCAATCCAGCTCCCCAGAGCCACTGAGATACAAAATTTAATATTACTGTGGGTCACCTCATCCCCAGCTGATACAAGGTTACCAGGGAAACAAGAGAAATTAAAGTGATCAGCAAGGAAAATAATTACTAGGCTGAAAGGCTTGATAATTGCCAAATGACTGACGTTTTCGGAGAGCTGGAACTATGGAGCTTGGCTAACTGATCTTCTTGCAAGGGTTAGGGAATGACATCACTGCCTGTAGCCATAATTGCAGAGTTTGCTAGTCCCACAAGGGAGAAAACAAAAGTGATCTATGTCTTTATATGCATGTATCTCATGTCCCCACCCCCAGGCAATGAGAGCACAGCCAGCAAACACAGGTCCAAGCTCCGGGCTGGGGGGCACAGAGATTCACACTCCAGTGCTGAGCGAGGGGACAAAGGCAGCCCTGCTTCTGGGTTCACAGAGCTGCTCAGGCCACTGAACTCTGCCGCAAGCTCGGCTGGGGGCTCAGTTCTCCGCACGGCCTGACGCTCCTGTAGCTTCTCCACGTGGCTCCTCTCGTCCTTCAGCCAATCGGCTGGACTTTCTTAGACCAAGACAACTGGATTCCCAGAGAAAGACAAGCATCACATGATCTCACTCATATGTGGAATCTAATGAACAAAATAAACTGATGAACAAAATAGATCCAGAGACATAGAAGCATGGGCATGACTGAGGGATCTCAGAGGGAAGGCGGGGGTGAGTGGGTAGGTGGGGAGAGATTAGTCAAAGAACTTATATGCATAAATGCATAACCCATGGATACAGACAATAGTGTGGGAAAGGCGTGGGGGTGGGGCAGATGGAGGGTGGAGGGGATCGAGGAGGGATAAAAGAGGACATCTGTAATACTTTCAACACTAAAGATAAATTTAAAAAAAAAGGACAACTGGATTTTGAGAGGGAGCCTTCCAAGAAAACAAGTCTCAACACACAAACATATTTGACGCCTTTGCTGGCACCCGGCTTCTAATGTGGCCACTGTCCAAACTCAGAGCCAATGCTGGAGTGGAAGTGGGCTCACCGGGGCACTCATCCTCCCACAGACAGGTAGGCGTCCTCCCCAGCGCCTGACCTGGCTTTCCACCGTGGAGGAGGCCGAGGTTGACGAGGCGTGGTCCTGAGCTGAGTGAGTCTCTGTGTCCTGGGTGCTGCCCACCCAACGGCTTGAACTATGCTCTCATTGAAGCACAACTGCAAATGCTGGACACACGTTTTTTAATGTTTTTAATGCCTTGCCAAGCATGGATGAAAATCAGAAAAATTCTCAGGGGCCAAAAATAAGGGTGAAAAGGGAAGCCAGAGGACCAACAGTGACAAAGTCAGCTCTTACCTGGGGACATCTGCTGGGCTCTGTGAGACTGAGCTTGCATGCTGGTGACCACACTATGTAGGCGGGAAAATACAGGGCCAGCCAGTGGTGGGGAGTCAGACAGGAGATTCTAAATGAAGCTGGGATCCCAAAGCACTAGGAGAGAGGGGCTGCACAGCCTTTGCCAGGCTTGTCTTGGCCACAGCCAGCCCCCCAAATCTTCAGTCTGTACATACACGTAGAGGCTTTAACGGGATTTGATCACGTCCACCGTCCAGATGGTCTCAACAACATCTTCCTCTCAAGGCTGCGTCCTTGAAACGGCTCCCACTGTGGGAACTGCGGGCAGAGTGAACGTTCCAAGGACGGGGAGGGGTGAGGAGCCTCGGACTACCTGGAACCAGCTCAGCTGCCAATTACGTGTTCTTGGAGGCCTTCTGCAAAAATAGCATCCTGTGAAAATGCCAATATTAGGGCATTCTAATTTATAAGGCCGCCCTTGCACATGGCACCACCGAAAACATATGATGGTAAAACCCCGCTTCTTACTTTCCCAGCGCGAGCAATAAGCCAATGCTGGGAATTCTCTCCAGTCATCGCCGACACCTGGCCCCACGGCTCAAATAAAAAATCCTCCTTTGTTTTTCTGGGTGTTTTTTTCTCCATTTGTAACTTTTAACAGTAAAAGCAAAGGCACATGCAGAAACCTGATTCAACGTTGACTCCCTCTGCTCTTAGTACCTTACACCCTGCAAGAGACAACTAACATCGAGGTTGAAATTGAAAAGTGAGTTTGGAAATTCCAACCAAAGTTCAGTGAAAGAAACTAAGTCCCTAAATGTGCGCCGGCTGTTTCTGCTGATGTGCCCTTTCGCTGACAGTCACTGACAGCCAGCCGTTGACGGTTCCTCCCTGTCCTCCTCCACCCTATCCGTCACCTTAACGATGATGGACTGAAATCCTCGCTGACATAAGCAAGTGGACTCCGTGGTGGCAGGGTTCCAAAGTAAATTTCCAGCAGAGGTGAGTGGCTGTGAAGTTCTCCAGGGACAGCTTTTGGGCCACAGCCTGGGTGGGGAGCCGGGAGACCCTCGTGAGGATTCTTGGAGGGACAGTCAAGATGCGTGCAATGAACAGAACAGATGGACCAGGAGAGAACGAGGCAGTGGGGAGCAGGGTGATGGTCCCCACGAATTCACCAGAGGGTGGCCTTTCGTCCTCCAGTTAAGGTTTCTGCATCCTTCCCTATGAGCCCAAGTGTTTGCACAAAATTTCAGTATCCTCCCAAGACAGAGAGAGCTCAGAGTAGAAGGTGCTGAGCTCACCTGGGCATGGACGTCGCACTAATGGATGGTCTTTCCGGGACAAGAGGTTCCTGTGGGCAGGACGGGTCTAAGGTGGGACTTGGTAAGATAAACCTGAGACGAGAAGAGGGGGTCTCGCCTCACCTCTGGCCTCCTAGGCCTTCGCAGATCCAGCTGGCTTTCCCTTCTTTCTCTTCTTTAAATGGCTGTTTCCTTTCTGCTTGGACCCTAGACTGCCCAGCTCAGTGCCACCAGCCAGGGTCACCCTTCGTCGTTACAGTCGGTCGTTCCCCTCGAGGCGCTGCCCTGGAAGCTTCTGAAAGAAGCCAGACTCCGGACTCCCCGATCCATTCTGTGGCCAGTCCTGTCCTTTCTAATCAGGAAAAAGCTGTATGCCACTAAGTCCGCTCTTGTAGAAATGTGGGGGCCTTTCCGAGAGGTGTGCGGGTGGTGATGCGTGGGGGCCCAAGCCCCAGCTAGTCAAGCCCATGGGTCTTCATAACCTGGGAACAGAGCGGCAGCCGAGGAGAAGGGGGCAGTCCAGCCTCCCTGCACTGAGTGTATGGCTGGGCCTTCGCTGAGTGGCACCTGGGGTAGGGCTGGTGGCCAAGGCCTGTCTTTCCACCCCTCAACCCCTGTCAGTTCATGACAAGCCAAGGGGGTGGGACCATGGGGCATTGTGGGGGTCAGGTACCTGGGTGTGGCTATGGGCTCCCCTGTTTGCCAACTCTGGGCCCTCGGCATCCTCAGAGGTAAAAAGAGGATTGCCTGGGCCCCACCCAGACCTGCCAACCCAGAACCTCCCAGGTGGAGCTCAGTCATGAGCATCTAGCCACACAGGTGGCCCTGTGGTGGTGCCAGGACTGAGAAACCCAGGTTGGAGCCTCAAATGGGAGTTTCATTTGCCTCAAGAGATAGTGAGCTCCCCATCATAAGGGATGTGCAAGCAAAGGCAGACTGTTTGTCAGTGCTGTTTGAGGAAAAGGGTGGGAAAAGGGGCACTCTCACAGTGAAGGTGGGACAGGATGGCCACTCCTAAGGGTGAGGAGCTGTATAGTCAAAGGTGGGTAACTGTCCCTGGCAGGTCCTTGTGGTGGCCGGGACTGCTGACTAGCAAGCAGCCCTGGCCTCCCAGGTCCAGAGAGCTCCTCGGCTGCTATTGACTGCGGGACTCTTCGTCCCATCTTCATCGCTTCGAAATGGCCCCGCAGTCCCTTCAGCTGTGGCGCTCGAGGGCCAATGTGTGGGGAGTCATTCCTGCAGCACACAGAGGAGCAGCTCTCAGGGGCAGTTCCCTGTCCCTTCTGCCTCATCCCCCCACCCAAGATGTACTGGAAGCATCTGTTGTCACCTCCTTGTCACACAGAGCTGAGCACTTGGGCCTGGGCCATTCTGACAGCTCCCTGGTGACCAGCACCCAGGGACAGGTGGAAGAGCCCTTCCAGGCCCCAGAAGGGACTCTCCCAGGGGTCTGCCCATGCCCATGGATCAAAGACCCACACAGACAAACGCTGCCATCTGCTCCCACTCAAAACCCTCCACCAGCCTCCGGTGACCAGCTATGGTGATGCTCTTCAAGCCAGTCTCAATTATTTCAACAAAGACAAAAACCCACAAATTTAATTTTTATTTTTTTATTAATCCTTACCTCAGGATATTTCTGCCATTGAATTTTAGAGAGAGTGGAAAGGACAGAGGGAGGACAGAGAGAGAGAAACACTGATGTGAGAGAGACACATCCATCGGTTGCCTCCCGCACGCACCCCAACCAGGGCCAGGACAGAGCCTGCACCCTAGGTACGTGCCCTTGACCGGGAATCAAACCCAGGGTCCGGCCGTGTTCAGGCTGACACTCTAACCACTGAGCAACACCAGCCAGGACAAAAACAAAAAGCACAGACTTTGGCATGTGAACTATCCCAGTCACACCCTCTTTGGGACCTGCACTCCCACTGCTGGTTGTGACAAGGACGAGACCTTCGGACTGGGCATTTCCTGTCCGCTGCTCGGTGGGCAGCACTGTCACCGTCCCCTGTTGGCCATGGAGAGTGGACTGCAGTACACACCATGAATGACACCAGGGCGGGGCCAGGAGGGAGAGGGCTGGCCCTGTGCGTCCCCCGGCTCGAGGCTAAGCAGCAGCGTGGCTAGATGTCTGTCCCCTCCTCCGCTCTACCCACTTACCTCCCAGACACCTGGGAGCGAAATCAATAGCTCAGAGGCAGGGGCAGCTTCAGCCCCTGGTTTATATATGTTTTTTAAGATGTTTAGAGAAAGGAAGGGAGAGAGAGAAATTGTCATGAGAGGGAAACATTGATCGGCTGCCTCCTGCACGTCCCCTACGGGGGATGGAGCCCACAACCCAGGCGTGTGCCCTCACGGGAATCAAACCTGCAACCTTTCAGTGCACGGGAGGACGCTCAACCGCTGAGCCACACTGGCCAGGGCCTGGTTCATATATTTTTTCTGCTGTTTTTAAATGGTCTTTATTTTGTATAGGTTTTTTTGGAAGGGAACTCCTTTTGTATGTGTTTTAATATTATAAGACTCCTCAAATTCTTTCCAAGGGGCAGACAGGATATAAATGATAATTAAATAAACTCATACATAAGTTAAGAGGACATAAACTGTTTTCCACAGCAGTTTCTCGTGCCTTCATGGGCGTTTGTCACTCCAGGCAAAGGCCATGCTCTTAGGTGAGCCCTTCCCACACCCCTTGCTAGCTTTCCCTCACCCAATATGTGTGTGTGAAGCACCTACTATGTGCTGCATATGCTGGGCCCTGGGGGTGCACAGATGAGGAGGGAGGGCTCTCCTGGGGAGGCAGACTGTTCTCTGGGCCCAGGAAGGTAGCAGCTGCAGTTAATAATGACCTATCCCTGAAGTGTGCACACCTGAGTCATTCCTACCTCGCCCTCCTGGCGGGGCTTTTCTGATGGATTGCTTAGAGGTGGCTGGGAACCCAGGATGCCCAAGTCTGTGCTCTGCAAACCTCCTCTACTGGCCCATGGAGACGCCGAGGTCCAGGGACAACAACTGAAGACAGATCAACCCACACCCACAGCCGGCATCCAGGGCTTCAGGGGCCCACCCAGGACACAAACCTCAAGAGCTGGACTGGGTTAGGTGGAGCTCAGACATCACTTACGAGCAGACACAAAGGGCCATGCTAGGCCTTTACCCTTCCACCCTGTTTCCTAATTGGTTTTCAGGTAAGCGGGGCAGTGTGAGGAGGCCGCCTCTCTCAAGCTGGAGCAGGGGGTGGGGGCTATAAAGACGGGCTGAGAACCCTAATGCCAACTAGGGCAGGCAGGGAATGGTGGAGACTGAGGCTGAAAGCCCTCACTTTCTCACAGGAAGGAGGGATCCCGCCCCAGATGTACCCCAAACCCCACTGTGGGGCTCACTATGACCTTGGGCTTCACTCAGACTCTGGGTGAGGGGAAGCGTCCTGAGCTCCCCCTATAGTCTTGACACCCAGTTTGGCAATAGTGAATCCCCAAGTCCAAAGCTGAGTCCTGAGGGATCCCCTAACTCTAAGCAGGGCACCCCACGATAGAATCTTCCAGAAAGCTGGGAGACTTCTCTCTGAGGTCACTCTGGAGAAAGGAGACCCTGTAGTCAGCAAGCCTCATATAGGAAGGGGCCTCTGACTTGGCTGGTCCAGTGGTTTTCCAGCTGTGTGTCCTACAGCCTGGGTTTGCCTGGGTTTGCACAAGAGGGTGCCCCAGGTGAGCACCAGAGCGTGGCCCTAACCAGCACAGCTCCAATTTTACTAGGTGTTCTTGTGGGTAAGATTTCATTTGAGGAAAGGGCTATAAAACTGCTGGCAGACGGGCATAGAATGTAGGAATTCGTTCCCTGGCCAGAGGAAGCGCCCGCACCTGCCTGAACCCTGGGTGCCGGGAGCTGATGTAAGGCCGCCATCCTGCTCCCCCCAGATCAGAGCCAACTGAGAACTCAGAAGTCAGCTGAGTGGAGATCAAAATGTCACCTTCTACTGCTTGTAGCAGAGGCTGCTGGTGGTCATGCAATATTCTTTCTTTTTTTAAAAAAATATGTTTTTATTGATTTTCGAGAGAGAGGAAGGGAGAAGGAGAGAGAAACACTGATGTGAGAAACATCTGTTGGCTGCCTCCTGTACAACCCTGCTGGGGATCAGCCTGAAACCCGGGCATGTGCCCTGCCCTGGAATTGAACCTGCGGTCTCTTGGTGGATGGGATGCCCCAGCCACTGTGCCACGCCAGCCTGCATGGTCATGCAATATTTTCTCTCTCCTTCCTCCATAGCCTTATTTCATGCAGGCTGTGTACTCTGTTAAAAGGCTGATCAAATTGCTAAGTACTGGTCAAGAAGATAGAAACCAAAATGCTATGTCAGACTTCCAAGAAGGTCGTGCGAGGAGGAGTTGGTTTAGCTGGAAGTGACACCCTTTTGTCCTTCCTCCTGCCTCCTGCTGCCAGAATGGGATGTGGAGGCGATGGCTAGAACTCCAGCAGCCCTCTTGGCCTCTCAAGTGACTCTTAAGATGAAAGCCTGCACTGAGGGTAGAGGAGAGGAAGCTAGGAGCCCTGTAAGAGTCATTGTACCAGTGGCACACTATCTGACCAATTTGTAGACATCTTTTATGTGAGAGAGGAACAAGCTTTTATCCTGTTTAAGTCACAGTTATTTGGGGTTTTCTCTGACTGCTGGAAGCTTCCTCATCACACTGAGCTGGGAATTCTCCTTCTGGGAGGCTGATGCTATGAGTGTGAGTTACTCCCAGATCCACACAGAGCAAGTGCAGTCTCTCTGTGAAGGGCCTGAGGGTGCTACAAACAAATGGAGACCTGAGATTAGCATTTTCTGATGAAATATAGAACAACAAGTTAAATTTGAGTTTCCGATAAACAATGAATTTTTAAAGTAGATATGTCCCCCAAATTGCAAAGGACTTACTGATACTTGACTTGTTTGTTGCCTATCTGAAGTTCAAATTGAACGGGGCATCCTGTAATTTTATTTGGCAACCCTAGCCTAGGGCAGCAACTTTGCAGATAGTCAGATGGGCACCCTTGGGTTTTGAGAACAGGTGTGGCCGTGAAGAAAGACGCAGAAGCAGCTCATTTACCTGTGACTTCCACCTGCGATGCTCTCCTCTCTCCCTGCCGGGGCCGCTGGGAGGATTTGAACCTTGCCTGCCTCGTTCAGAAACCCGAGCCTTCCCGATGGACTCTCTCCCACACCAATCCCAGAGTGAACCATCACCTCCAGTCACTTCCCCTCTGTGGCATCTGTACCCCAATTTTGCCTCCCCTTAGACAGGGCTGAGCCAATCAGAATCTTCATTCTTCTGGCTACAGCCATTGGTTGGGGGCTGGCATCGCATGACCCAAGTCTGTCCAGGGTGGGCTTCAGAGTGTCGCGGTAAGGAGGGCCCAGACCTCACCTGGAAGGTCGGGGAGCATTCTGAGACCTGGGGCGCAGCCAGCCCAGGACCAATCCCTGAGACCAGCCAGCTCTGCCCGCTGGACTTCGCTGCCTCCTTCAATCAGCACGTCCCCTTCGGCTGAAGGCCCGCTTGTTCTGGGTTTTTCTGACACTTGAAATGAAAGTTCTGGTACAAATCTCAAACCCTAGCCTAAGTGAGGGAACCCAGAGGACCCGAGCCATCCCTGAGTGTGCAGCGCGCTGGGCACGTTGCTGCCCCTCACAGCCTGTGGGGTTCTCCCTCTTGCCCTCACCACAGCTCTGAGATTCTTTCTGCAGGTAAACCGATAAGGAATCAAATAATAACAATAATAAGGCAGCGACCCTTTACCGGAGCAGGTTGAAAATCAGGCTCGGTGATCGCACGTCTCACTTGCTGCCTCACTTGCTACCGACCATGAGCTAGGTGCCGGTTACAGCCTGCTTCACAGGTGAGGAGGTACAGTTGACCTGCCGAGTGACACGGGCAGGCCTGAGGTGACGCTGGGCTTGCTCCTGGGCAGTCCTCCCCAGAGCCCGCACCCTCCATCCTGAGCGCACCGGGGCAGCGCAAGCAGGAACAGCAGCAGCCGGACACCGCTCTGGAGACCCGAGCGAGGGGTCGAGTCCTGCCCCACCGCCCGGCTGTCCTCTGGGCCCCTCTCATTGGTCAGGGGCCTGAGAACGTGCCCTCCTTGGATCAGAAGCATTCAGTGCATGGGGGTGAGGCAGAGGGGCCGGCCGGCAGGGGACAAGGGTAGTGGGTGCTCCCTGCTGCCCTGTGCTCAGGCGAAGGGGACAGCGCCCAGTGAGCGGGGCCAGCCTGGGAGCACCTGAGCTGGTTGCCTATCTGGAGAAGCACCTCCTGCTACCTGTGGAGACTGGGGAGAGGCGGGGAAATGCTCCTCTGGCCACAGGAAGGCCATGCTCCTATGGACAGAGCTTCCCAGCTGCCGAGTGGTGGCAGGATAGGGGCTTTCTGGACTGGCCACTGCTGACCAAGCGTCCCTCTGCATTGCTCGGACCATGTCCCAGGCTCCATCTGCCGCCTCGGGCTGGGACTCTGGGGATCAGGCTGAGCCAGGAGGGCTGAGGAAGGGGGTCAGGGGAGGTCCTTGGTCTCATGGGCTTACATGGGTCCTTGTTGCTCTGTTCTTCCTGCACACCCTCCAGACAATTTATCACTCAGCCTGGGGGAGGGGAGTAGGGAAAGAACAAAGTAGGACTGTTGCAAGGCCCAGGCTGCTCCCCCTTGCTCCCCTTTCACAAGATAGCTAACTTCTAAAATGTGGATCTCTTGACGCAACTTCCCCAACCCGAATCCCCAGTGGCTTTTCCCAAGGTCAAGGTCTAGCTCCTCAGCAAAGCAGAGTGCAAGATGCTCCTGGGCTTCTCCACGGGGCTCCCCCACTGCCCGGCCTCTCCCCCTCCTCCAGCTATGCAGACCTGCTTGAATCCTCTGTGCACACCCCCATTTCTCTTCAGCCTCTGCTCATGCTGCGCTTTGCCTGGGTTCTCTCTCATCCTTTCCGTGACCAACACGCACCACTCTGCAAGATGAAGCTCAGGCGTTGCTTTTCCAAGACTTCCTGGTTCCCAGCTTCCTGCCTCCTGCCCCTGCCCCCAGGCTGAGGGGGTGCTCTCGTGTGTTCTCCCGGAAGGATGTACCTTGTGGACATTTGAGTCCTGCAATTACCCCCAGTCCCTTTTTGCCTTGGCTGCCGGGATGCTCAGGGGCCCATTGTAGGCTCCCGATTTCATCTGCCTCTGGCTGCATCTCAGTTCCTCAACCCCACTTGCTGTTTCCCCACATTCCCTCGCCTTTGCCTTTTACCCTACTGTGCAGCATGCACACGTCGCAGGAACCGTCCCCAAATCCTTTCACAGGGAATGAGACAAGGCACGAAAATAAGTAAATAGAAATAATAAAAATCTACCAGCTTCTATGAATCCAATTACGTAACTAATAGGAGCAATACATTTCTCCCGAGAGGCAGTGAGGTGGGGTCTCCTCCTCACAGAATGTAAAATGTTGTTGGTATTTACAGGAAATGAAAAATGAATTCCTCTGGCTTCCTACCATCCACTTCCTGCTGAGTTTCCCCTTAAGTAACCTGAGAAATGTATCAGAAGATTGGAAATTAGGTTGCATAACTCACCTCCAGCCTCCCAGCTCATTAGCAGAGCCAGGAAATTCAAGGCAGGTTGGCCTCACTCCAAACCCTGAGCTTTTTCGATCACATTCAAGGAGCCCCTAAGTTGTCTTAGGTGTGTATTAGTTTCCTGTTGTTGCCATAATAAATTGCCACACACTTAGTGGCTTAACACATCACAGATTTATTATCTGAAGGTTCTGTAGGGCAGACATTCAGTTCGAGTCTCGCTGAACTCAAGTCAAGTTGTTGGTGGAGCTGTGCTCCTCTCTGGAGGCTCCAGGGGACGATCGCTTTCTGGCCTTTTCCAGCTTCCAAAGGCCGTGTTCCTTGGCTCATGGCCCCTTCTTCCACCTTTAAAGTATGTCCCTGGATCTTCCTCACACCCCCTTTCTCTGACTTTTACCCCCTTATAAAGACTCTTGTGATTACAATGGGTTTGCCTGGATAGTGCAGGATAATCTCCCCTCTCCAGGTCCTTAATCACACCTACGAAGTCCCTCCTGCTGTGTTCTGGAGACTAGGGCATGGGAATATTTGGGGGACATTATTCCACTACATCCTGTGTTTCCCCAAAAGCAGACCCTAAGATAAGGACTTGGGTGCAAATGTGGCATCGCTTCCGTCTACATCAGTTTGTTACTACGTTGATGAGATGCCCTAGGAACTTCCCTCCTGTCTAGATCCATTAGCCTGTGGTAAATAAAGTTGGTTTCTGTCTACATCGTTTGCTTAAAGTCGCAGAACCTACAGATGGGGCTGTGAGGACTTACCTTAGCTATTTGGAGGTGATGCGGAAACACAGTGAGGGAGTGCAGAGTGAGAGGAGGGGAGAAAGGCCAAGAGGGGTGTGAATACAAGTCCCCACTGAGGGCATCTGAGGCTCAATCCCCCCGAGTTCTCTCTGAGAAAGTGGGGAAGGCACACCTCGAATCTTCATACCTATAGGCAAAGGGGTTGCCGAGTCTACCCACCCAGTGCCAGCCCTCACTGTCTGAGGGCTCCTCCCCCGGCAGCAGCTCCGTGGACACACTCCTGAGGCATGTGTTAGGGAGGCGTCCACAGAATCCACTGTGACCTCTGGTGGCCCAGGGAGTAAACCTAAGGGCAGGGACACTGGAGCCATTGGTTCATGTAGAGGGGCAAGGGCAAAACCAGCCCCACTGAACCACCACCCCACCTTCCAGGTCCCCGCCACAACCACCCCATGACTTCTGCCAGAAGCAGAATGGTCACTTCTAGGGCAGGAGAGGCCCATCTGTTCCACAGCCCCTTGACCCAGAGGTGGCTGCCATCTGTGAGAGCCGGATGCCAGGGTTGGGACTTTATGCCCATCAGGAGCAGAAGGAGACCTGCAATCCCAGTGTGCCCCTCCCTGCCTGTATCTCAGGCAGGTCAGCATCTCGGAGAACAGATCCCTCAGGGGTCAAGGGGACATGACCCCCCAGCTCAGTCACTAGGAATTGAGCATTAGAGTGTGTATCACTGTCCCAGGGCCCAACGCAGCATCTGCCCCCAGGAGATGAGGTCCTGTCCCTTTCTCCTGGGTGTGGTGTGACTCTTCTTTTATCATGCTGGGCTCATCGAGACCAGCTGACCCTTCCCCGTACCTTTTTGGCTGCATTTACTGCCATTTTAATAAACCTGAGCAAACAATGGTCGTGTAGTGACTGCCTGGAAATGGTCCTAGAAAAGGGGGCTCCGTAACTGGCCCCCGCTAATGGATTTTCTCACAGTTCTGTGATCAAGGCCTAGTTTTCCTCTTGAGGACAGAAGGAGGCCGGGCCCTGGTGCCCCTGCCAGTGCCCCCCTTTCCCCGAGGATGGCCGGAGCTGTTCTGTAAAGCATCTATTTACCAAACGGGCACAAACAGAAAGCGCTGCCATTTAAAAATATAAAGTAATTATGGAGCAGACTCAGGTCTGTGCTGGCCTGGGAGCTGGAGGGCTCCTATTTTTCCCCTTGCTTCTTGCACTCCATCCAAGCCCCCCACCGTCCCCGCTGGAGGAGAGGGCACTTTGCAGACAGGGGCCCTCTGATGTGGGACAGCACTACATTCCCCCTCTGTCCCCAACTCAGCCCAGAACCTGCTCCTGCGTGACCTGGGCCAGCTGTACCCTGGCTTCCTGGTGATTCCTTTAACAAATCCCACGAGGCTGGTGCTATCATTCCAGTTTGTCAGCTCAGGAAACCCAGGCTCAGCAGGTTATGGGACTGTCCCCAAACCACAGAGCCAGGAGGCAGTAGAGCTGAGGAGGGTGGCAGGTCTGTCCTGGGAGTTTGTCCACCACAGCACATGCCACACCCACATCGTGTCCATAACATAACGGGTGCCATCCCTGAAGCACAGGAACCTCAGGTTACCAGCAAGTAGGAAACTTTTGGCGAGGTAGCAACCAACTCCGTGAAGGACTCTCTTTAAGATGCTAGCGTTCGGGTCTCGTGTAGTTAGACAGATGCTGGGAAAGCCATCAGCTGTTATTTTTACAACCACAGTAAGTCCTTGAGAACTTCATGCTCAAAGGCTCATCCGGTCACTTGTGCCTGAGGTACCTGCTTGCTAGCAGGTCAGAGCTGGCAGGAGGAGCCCCGCGGCCAGGGAGGGAGAGTCCCATTTCCAGTCTAAAGACTCCCTTGTTCAGTGTCCTGCAGTCAATTTCCTCTCTTTGCTCTTCCCCCAAACTGAGGTGCTATCCTGCAGGCAACCTGAGCACTCCATGGGTCTGGCCTGGGCTGAGCTGGGAACAGTCGCTTACGCTGAAGTCTGCCCTGGGGGCCAGGGAAGCCAGTGCAGGGCCAGGTGGGTGTCTGGGGTGATGGTCAGTCTCCTCCCACGGGACTCCCTCTGCTGTGTCCTGCGCTTGGCCTAGAGTCTGTAGGACAGGGCCCAGCACCCAAGAGAGTCTTCATAAATGCATTTAATGGATTAAATAACTTCAGCAGTGAAATGAGAGGCCAAGTTAAGTAGGAGTGAGATCAGGATAAGGGGACTGATAGATGAGTCGCAAGTTGGCATCTATGGGATTTTATTTGTAGGCTTATGACTTGTGAGGTGAAAAGTCTGCAAGAAAAGAGGGTGCCAAATTCTCTTCCATTTACAACAATCCGGTATATGTTCTCAGATTCCTATTAGTTTAAAACTAATTGCAAACAGGAGTGCACATGGAGCTGCCCCCCCTTCACTCCACCCCCCTCCCCGTCTAGGCTCACACCCTCACTCCCCTCCCCCGCTAGCTCAGGGCAGGCTTTCTCCAGGGCAGGCTTTCCAACCTGCACTTTTTAAATTGTTCGTTTGGTTTTTGGATTTTTTAAGTTTGTTTTTTATAATTTTTATTGAATTTATTGGGGTGACATTGGTTAATAAAATTATATAGGTTTTAGGTGCACAATTCTATAATACATCATCTGTATATTGTATTGTGTGTCCAACCTGCACTTCAGAGATGGAGTGTGTGTCTGACACGCACACAGGTGCGGACGGGACATGCAGGGGGAGGAAACTGTGTTTCCAGGCTGCGTCACCGAGGGGGAGGAAAAGCGAGCCTCGTCGAGGTTGCTCTGTGGTTAGCACGATGCTCCACCACGCACCCTGGAAGGCGTGGCCGCCTTGAGGAAATGTGTTTTTGAGGTAAGAAAGAGACAACAATGCACAAGACTGCTCTTAAAATGCCAAGACTAGAAACATGTTGTGTGAGCTCCTGGCAGAAGGAATAAAGCCCGTGCTCCCGGGGCGGCTGCATTAAAATCACGGCGCTCCCGTAAGTGATCGGAAGAGAATGAGCGGAATGGCACCACTGTCCACGGCGTTCAGGGCCTTTAAGCTCCGTAGCAGGCCCCAGAGAGGCGCGGAAACCCGCTCTCTCCCGGAGCGCACTCAGCCCCGCCCAAGCCTTTGTAACCCACCTTGTACTCAGCAGAATACTTGGCACAATGCTTTCAAACGTATCGGTCCATAAGTGAGACGGAGAAATCATTTTCAAGTCTGGACTACGTGGAGAGTCTTGACTTCTTGCAGCGAGATGCTGCCACATGTGGTTCTCAAGTGGGCCAAGTTCAGAGCTGCGCCCAAATCGCCAGGCTTTGTTTTTCTAGGTTTGTGTTAAAGTGCAAGAGATTTGAGTGGGCAGTTTGTATTAAGTAATACACAAATCATTGGTTATTTTTTATTAGGAGACTACAAGATAGATTTTCTTTCCTTTTCACTTGACAGCCTTTCCAAATTAGAAAGCATACTGTTTTATATAATATTTCACAGAACACAAAATAGTGCAAAAAAAAAAAAAGGATGATGATTTCCAAGTTCCAAGTGAATTCATTTACTGACTAGGCACACTGGTGAGCTGAACACTCCTGAGCAGTCCACAATTAGAGAAAGGTTCCTGGAAGAGAGGAAAATGAAATATATTTGTACACATCAAGAAAGGAATATTTAGCTCTGCTGGGAATGGCAGGATTTAGGCAGAGGAGGCAGGCAAGCAGAAGTTTAATAGAAATAAGGATATTTATGTAAAACGATGCAAAAGAGAGTATTAGAAATTGAGGACAAAGTATCTGTGTTCAGCAAGGCAGGTGAGTGATTAGGATAGTATGACGGTGATGGAAATGGCACCTGGAACGATATTTATGGGTCTGATTCCAGAATGTTTTCATGGAGCTTCCAAGATGAAGGCCTAAAATGAGACCCAGTGGACATACATAGGCACAGTCACCACATTCTTGTCATCTGGAAAGAGACTCAACTCTCAGATATGTTTTGAGCATGTTTTATTTACTAACACTGAACAATGTGCTTCCATGTGCTGGATACAATAAAACTGTTACTTCAAAACCCAAGTGGCAATCAGAAGGAAAATATCCCAGTCACAGTGCAGACGTGGCCATCACTCCGCTCACTGCTCACAGCTCTGCTCACACGTGTGGCCCCAGGGCACCTGTCAACACCGTAAAGTACAGCCTGGAGCAACTTGGTACATGTCCCTGGCTCCATGTGACCTGGCCCGTTCCTGCTTCTCTTACCACCGGCTGCCTAAGATCTAACAACTGCTTATGTGTCCCAGACAGGTGCTGCTGTTTCCTGCCTCATTAACGCCACCTCCCACCTGCATCAGCCTGTCACATCCGACCCGTCTCCTCCCTGCCTCCAGGTTTCAACTTCACTTTAAAACCCCATTTGGGTTTCTTCTCCTCCATGAAGCCTCCCCCACCTGTCCCCGTCGAGCCTTGGACACCTGCACGCTGCCAGGCCAGTGGGCCCCATGTCACCTGCACAGAGCAGCAATGTGCTGGGGCGAGGCAGACACATACTGTCACTTTAAACGCTAATGTTTTAAAAAGATAAACATCTGGTAGAGTAAATTTATTCGTTAGGATATTGTTTAACCCATGAAAATTTCTTGAATGGCTCAATGACACAGCACACGACCTTATGCGTGATGCCCGAGGAGCTTCCCCGGGGTGGAGGACAATCCACGTGGCGCTAAGTGCCAGGTCACAGCTAGGTGTTTGCCAATCAGAGCTATCAGCCAGGACTCTCCAGTGAAGAGGAAATAGGGCTCTTTGGGCAGGAGAGGGAAGACTTTGAAGAACTGGCTCGCTCTGGATAGCTAGGAAAGAGGCAAGGGTGGGCAAAGACACTGTGGAGTGAGGTGTCCACCGGGGTGTTGTTTGGTCAGAGACCAGGGCTTCCAAGGCAGAGGCCACCTCCCTTACCACAGCGCTTAGCACACAGCCTGCTCTGAGATGGGCCAGCCCTCAGATACATCTGCTAATGCCAACAGGTTCCAGGAATGAGAAGAGCCCAAGGGGAGCCTGAGGAAGGGTCACGGTCCCCGTAAGACACAGGGAGCGCCCACATGTCCTTACTGAGTCCTGCACACCCACACTGCCTCGTTCATTTGCACAGGGACCCAGCCTCGTGCTGTGCATTAAAGACCACTTTAACCCAGGCTGATCAGGTGAGTTGACTGTGTGGCCACAAGTGCCAACAGTTGCAGACAGTAATGGATACATACAGCCTTTAGGGTTCAAGTTTCCTTCAGAAATGTATATTAACATATTTATTTACCTCTATGGGGAACAATACAGTGATGCCTATTTAAAATGTAGTGGCTCAATGAATATACTTTACAAATTTATTCTGCACAGATTTTTACAGATGTGTACAATAACAGAGATGTAAGTCTTGCAAGTTTCTAGTGCTGTCTTTAATGAATGCAAAATATTGGAAGCAAATTATATGCCTGTCAAAAGTTGTTTAAATTGTGGTTCACTCATATAAATATTACTTAGCCAGTGATAAGGTAGATTTATACTGAAAATAGACAATGAACTCTAGGGTATACTCTAAGGTAAAACAAGGAGGAAAACTGTGCCATTTTGTACGTAAAAATAGTCATTAGAATAAAAAATAGTGATAGTAATAATTAACAATTATCTGTGGTCTGCCTATGCTCAGATTACCCCTGGAAAAATACACACAAAACCAGTGCGAAGAGCAGACTCCAGTTGCCGGGGGCAGGGCTGGGAATTTAACCCAATCTTTCATTGCATTCCCTTGGAAGTCTAGGGTTTTATACCTAGCAAATGTATTACCTATTAAACAAAGGACATGTTTTGGTTTTCCAGATTCACATCTCTTACTTAAAAGTCATTAGTTATGAAAGTAAATATCCTATTTCCACTGAGAAACCTAAGAAAGAGTGACAAGCAGGCAGTGTTAGTATGTTAAGGGCTACAGGCACGTTTGCCCACCTGTTTGCCATCTCACTCACTCACGACCACCCTGCGGGTCCCTGCTACGTGCGGGGATCTGGATGAACATGTCCAATGAGACCTGGTTCCGTCTTTCAAGAACCTGAAGTCTTGTCTTTGGTGGGCAGAACAAACACATCAATAAGCAGAGCAGAGCTCTGGCCTCGTGGGGAGGTGAGTAAGGCAGGGACCGGGCCAGCAGTGGTGGTCGAATGAGATTTCACACACGTCTATTTTATGCATGGCAACAATTAACCCGTTACATTCTCTTCAGTTGGAAAACTGACTCTGCCTTGATCCAATTAGGCCAAAGACACCCTCACCCACTTTCCCGCCCTGACCACCAGATGCTTAGCACCCGGCCACGGGTCACCAGCACGAGGCATGGCACCTGCACTAACGGTGTTTATTCCTGGTGGGGCTGGTGGGACGGGGAGTGAAAAGCCCGTCACAGGGCATCATGCTGCTCAATTCAGAGAGCTGGGCGGGTTCTCAAACCCAGGCCACCGGTGGAGACCGGGCCAAGGAAGGCTTCCTGGGTGGGCGATGCTTCCTTTCGCTTCAAAGTTGGGCAGCCCGGTAACGGGAGCTGGGCGGGGGGTAAGGAGACGTGACTTCAGGCGGAGATGGCAGACAGGAAAGCAGCATGAGGAGCGGGGCAGCGCCCACGGTGGCGACAGAGGCGGCCCGAGGGGCAGGAAGGCCACGACCGAGGAGGCCGTACTTTGTCCTGAGAGCCATCGAAGCCCCCGGAGGACGTGTCGTACTAAGAGCTGAGAAACCGTGTCAGCACCGGGTGCTAATCGCTGACAGAGCTGCGATTCTTGACATCAGAGTCCCACCCAGAACCCAGTGCCACTGGGTAGGGTTTTCCATTAGAGAAGGGAGGGTGGAATAGGTTTGAAAACGTCCTACAACCTTCCTCAAAGACGAAGAAATCAAGCACAAAGTGGGTTTTTTACATTTAAAATGTAACGATGGGCTTTTTCCTTTCTATCCCTGTAAGTCATTGATCAGAAGAAACAGATATCACTTGCCTTAAAAAACAAACTTTATTATTTATATTCATTACATATGCCTGGCAAAGTGGATTATATTGTGGTTAATTAGATTGTTACCTACATTTTTTCTTTAAATCTTCAGTGTTAGATTCTGGAACCCATCTCCATACACAGCGACCTCAGACACTGTCTCGTCCGGGGTTCGGCCCAGGGAGCTCGGCTGTCTGAACTGTCACACTATCAACACGGGTGGGATTTCTCCTCCATTTCTTGTCCCGTCTGCTCGCTGTTCCTAACTCCTTGATCGCACCGACAGTGCCATTCTTTCCTACTCACTCACTGGCCAAAGCTTCACTCTGCAAAATGCTTGCTCTGCTGGGACAGGGACAAGGAAGGGGCCGGGACAGGGACAGGGATGAGACAGGGGTGGGACAGGGAGGGGACAGGGGCAGGGAGGGGACAGGGACAGCGACAGGAACGGGATGGGGACAGGGACAGAGATAGGGACAGGGACAGGACAGGGGCAGAGGCGTACAGGGACAGGGACAGGACAGGGACAGGGACGGGAAAGGGACAGGGACGGAGTGGGACAGGGACGGGACAGGGACAGGGATGGAACAGGGACAGGGATGGGACAGGGAGGTGAGGCCCGTCTCTGCAGGCGCTCGCTGTCTGCCTGCCAGATCAACCACCAGGGCAGAGCTGCGCCAAGTCCTTGCGGGAACACAGACCAAACGGGGGCGATCTGCGTCCCGAGGGAGGGCGGGGCCGCTCAGCCGGAAGGTGGACAGTATGTGACACCTCAAAGTGGTGCCACTGAGTCTCGGCTTCTCAGCAGGACCTCGAGAGCCCTCCCATGCGCCCTGCCTCCCAGACAGCACCGCCTCTTGCTTCCTCTAATTCTCTATTTATTCTCATTATCTAATATAATTGACGTTTCCCAATAATCTTGTTTTCTTCTCATTCCAAAAGTTTACATGAAGCAACAAGAGCGAGCAGACAGCTCTGTTGGCACCTGGCAGCCTTCTGACCTTCACCGCGATCCCGAGGGACGAGTTCAAACAAACACGGTGCCCATTTTATGGGTGAGGAGTCTGTAGTTCAGAGAGGTTCAGGAGCTGACCCAGGTCACAGAGCTGGTGAGTGACGCCGGGAACGAATGCTTCCAGGAACGCCTTCCCTGGGCGGTTGGCTCCTCCTGAGACTAAGGGCCTGCTGGCACCCTCACCTACCTCTCACCACCCCACGTGCCCGTCTTTCTTCCACGCGTCCATGTGTCAGGGCCTGACTGGCGTCTTCCTTGCCCATTTCCCAGGAGAGTCTGGCCCCTTCAGGGACAAGACTGTCATTTACACTGCCTGTGATACAGCAGATGCTCGGTCAGTGTATCCGAGTGAATACTGATCCTGATTCAACTCGGAATATCTCGAATATAAGACAGAACCTAAACCCAGTCAAAGACTCTCCAGGCGGGAATCTGGGGCGGGTGGGGCAGAGACGGAGAAGGGGCAGCAACCAGAGCGCCCAGCCAGTGCTCAGGGATGTGGGAGCTAGTTCTAGGGGTACAAGGTTACAAAAATTAGCCCACTCTTAAGCAGCCTTCAACGGTGAGGAGCCGGTGCCAGTCCCGAGAACGGGCAGGGTAACGTCAGGGTCAAGGCCGAAGACTCTGGGTTAAAGTGGGTGGCTGGCATCTGCTCTCCGCGTTACGAGGCGTGTGTGCGCACCTACGTGACTGCACCCGAGGCTTCAGGTCTGCCTTTGTCG
The DNA here is from genome assembly GCF_964146895.1 of Miniopterus schreibersii. NCBI lineage: Eukaryota > Metazoa > Chordata > Mammalia > Chiroptera > Miniopteridae > Miniopterus > Miniopterus schreibersii. Next base: position 39,981,103 of record NC_138117.1, on the reverse strand, counting down.
ATGGAGATGACACCTTCCTACAGTTGCGAGGACTCAAGGAAATCATTTACAGAAAGTGATAAGCACGTGCTTTGTATAATGACAACTTGTAACTAATATAATCATATAATGCCAACCCTAAGGGGAAGAGCCGTAGATTAAGTGTGAGATTTCGAAGAGTGCAGAGGGTGGTGGCCTGGTTTACCTGGGGGCAACATCATGGGAGAGGGCACTGGGCCCGGGCCCGGGCGATGGGCGAGGTAACAGGGGATGGTGTGTTCTGGGTTGTCAGTGTCACCTCCATTGGACATTCAGTGACTTCAATGCCAGGTCCACGCCTTACAGATCTATGTATTTTCGCAGCCTCCTTTGTGTCTCATATAGAATTTGTGCTCAGTAAATGTTGTCAAATGAGAAAATAACAAATTCCACAGGACAGACAGAGGTAAGGAGAAAGATTTGGGAGAGAAGCAATATGCTCCCAGGGAAGGGAGAAAATAGCAGAGTCTCCTGTGGAAACAGGAAGGCCCAGGGCTTGGCAGAGTGTAGGGCAACCAGGGTAAGCCCGGGACAGCCAAGCAGAACTCCTGCTGCACGGTGTTCCTGGGGGTTCCTGACCTGTCCAGCGCACAACCCATATTTATAGCCCGATGGAGTTATGGATTCTTTAAAAACTTCAAATAAACATGAAATTCCACAATTCCCAGGAATTAGCTCTGAAGACCATCTGGGTGTCAACCCTCTAGGGACCTCCCATGATTTCTGATTTAAGAAACCTGCCTATTTATTATTCAATATGTCAATTCCTTAAATAATTAATTATTCAAGAAAGAAAACAGTGGAAAATGTCAGTATATCGCACACTGGGAAAATGTGTTCAACGTCACATTCCCTTTCAGTGCAAGAAAAGCAAAAAAAAGAACTTATTTTGGTCTGAGAGTGAAGAGAACGATTTTCTTCCTACAGGTACTTTAAGTGGTTCAGATCAACTTTGGCCATTATGAACAAAGGAAAGCTCCTATTTCCCACACATAATAACTGTACCTAATCAAGCTGGCCGGTTCAGCCTCGCACTGTGGTATCTCTTGCCAGCTTACAAACACTGGCCATAGTATCTTGCTCAATTCTTATAACGATGACGTGAGACAGGCCTCGTTCTCACTGTGCTGGTGTCCAAAGTGAGACTCGCGCAGCCAAGGGCAGAGCTCCAATACAAACGCTTCAAACAGGCTCCGAAATGCCAGGGCCTGAGTAGTGTTTCTGATGGTTTAGGGAAAAAACAAGACTGTCTGAAAAGTGAGACTTAATGAATGCTACCTTTCCTTCAGAAACATAGATTTTTAAAATTTTAGAAAATAACTTTATAAAACACATTTTAAAATATTCTTATAAAAATGACTTGTTTTGCAAATTTCAGAGAGAAAATCATACACGCGCGCACACACACACACACACACAAACGGTACTTCCACAAGCCTAAGATAATTCCTGTAAAAAATTCCCAGGATGCCTGTGTAATTTCTTGCCTATGACTATATAGAGAATACGCAGTTTTTAAAAAATAAACTTGGGATCATATTACACACATTGGGTAAACTGCCTCTTTTACTTAATAATTAGGAAAACTTCCGCACGTCACTGACGAGGCTGGTACATCTTTATTGGAGAAAGTGGCCGAGTGTTAAACGCTGTGGTGACTGAGCCTCTGTCAGCAAAGCTGAGCCGGCCTGACCGCTTTACATTCAGAAGCTTCGCTTTACACTGGACGAGTTAACCCGCCAGTCACCGGCGCCGGTGACAGGAGCCAGCAAGGGCCTTTCCCACGCGACGTTAGGTGAGCACGAAACTGTCTTCATCTTCGTGACACATCAAAGTGCGGGAGCACGAGCCGCTTACCTGTGTCTGTGCCGGGACCACAGCCGTTCCTTCCACTTTGCAACAGGCTGACGCTTCCTAGCAAAAGAAAAGACCTTTTTACTCAAAGCGCAGGAAAGCCCTCAAGAAATAAAAAAATAAACTTTTTACAAAAACTACAATTTAAAAACAACTTAAGCCAAATGATTAAAGAATAACTTTATTAAATATTTGTCAGTTTTAAGTAGTGCCCTCAATGACTAACCAAACAAGGTATTACAAACGACTAGTTATGAGGTTTTACATCTGTTTAACAGGGAGTAATTGGCCCCAATTAAACTGACTAAACTGTGGCTTTTTAGGTTACTAAAACAAATTAAACTTTTTAAAATGAGAATTTAGGTGCTCTTAAGACCTCTCTGAAATGGATAATGAAACTTGCTAAGTTGTAATCGCCCTGGTTTTAGTCGTTCTATTAAGATAAATTAAGTGAGATTAAAATCTTATTTGATTTATTTACCTTTGGAAATGAAGACCGTTTAAGGGTTACACACATCCTCAGCCTTGGCGAGTGCGACCTCATTTAGTCATGTCAGACTGTCTTTAAAAGCTCTGTGCTTATTGCTTCCAGCATGGAGCGAGGAGTTCATTAAGGTACCAAAATTCTCATAAAAAATCCAAAGTGGCACTAGTGAAAAAACGCTCAACAAGGTGAAAACTGATCACATCTTTTTCAGAAAGTCAGTAGTTATTTTAAAACCAGTTTTTAAACAAGATTTGGCGTGGATACCATTTGGACTCTTTAAAAACAGCATTTAAGTCTACGGTGAGTGTGTATATAATGGCACAGTTAATTTTATACCATTTTTAAAAGAAGTTGTACAACGTTTATAGTGTGACCCTTTTATGACGAGCGTCATTAAATGAATTCCCTGTTTACAACTATTTATGAAGGCCTTTTTAAGTAAGAAAAACATGAAACTGTTAGCTCACACACACGAAGTTTCTTTCAAAAGTTTATTTAGTATCAAGCAAGAGGAAAGTTTGCTTAACACTACAGAACATTTCAGGACCCGAGTTACAAAAGAAATACCACATTATCTGCACTTGTAATTGCCTTCCCTTTTTACCCATGTTGGCAAGAAAGGAAAAAACCAGCACATGGCCGAAAGATAAAATAACTAAACTCTATGGAAACCTTTAAAATGAAAGGTGAGGCTTATGTTAAAGGATGGATTAACATATTTAGTAAACCTATCTTTTTGTTTAACACTAGTTAATCAAAGTTATTTTTTTTCCTTTTGATGACCTATTTTTTTCATATACAGACTGGAAATAACAAAATTTACATGTCTTTTTTTTTTTCTTTCTTTCTGCCCAGGTTGATGTTTCCACAAAGTAGCTTTGAGTTCCATCCATTCAGATTTTAAGCATTTTGATTTATTTAAAAAGGGATTGTTCATAGAAAACAATTACTTTGAACAGTATACAGGACGGGTGGAGATGGGCTATTTCACAACATCAGACAGTACAATCAGTATCGGCCATACGGCTGGTCTCTGTAGACGCCCTTCGCCGTCCTCGCCGACGGCGCCTTGTGTCTTGAGTTGGTCCACTCCTCTCGCCCTAAAACCAGTTAAGACGAATCACAATTAGATCACTGCCCGGGATCCGGTCAGCATCACTTCGCAGGATCTAACTTAGCCCTGAACCTACCACTGATGTCATATGGAAGATATACAGCCCTGATATACCGAGAAAAATCCAAATGAATTCAGTTAAGAAAAAAGTTACAGACACGGTGGAAAATGGTCATCTCATCACCGAAACCTATCAGCATGGGAAGAAAAATGATTTTTGTATCTTAAATGGCAACTGACTTCACAGGAACTTTCCTTTGGGCCAGTCATTTAACAAAAAAGCTCACGGGCTCAAGTCACAAATTGAACTGACTTTGCTACAGGTGAAGACATTTACGACTGGGCAAAGCGTCCCTTAGATTTCCTGTAGCCAAGAAACACAGGTAACCGCGTGAGGCCGGAGGAGAAGCTGAGAGCCACGTGGGAAGGGGCAGAGCGGGGCGGAGAGGCGCCGCCTTGCCCCTCCTGGGCCCTCTCCCCGAAGGACAAGAGAGCGCCCGGCTGGGTGCAAATTTAACCTGCGACACTTCGTGAATATGGAATAAACGTAGCGGCGTAGTGCCATGTTTGGCTCATAATACTAATCCACGCGGGACAGCGGGTTTAGTAACCTTTACGTCCTGAAATGAAACGCGGGTTCCGCCTCAGCGCTTCGGGCGGTCCCCGGCCTTCCCCAAGCCGCTCACACCCCGCGCCACGCGCCACAGCCTGAAAGTCACGCGTCCACAGAGACCAATTTTAAAAAGCTGTGAAGGAAAAGGCGTAAAATGACCTCTTCCTTTGACACAAACATGCCATCCACCTCACTCCCTCAAGCCAACCTCTATCCATTTAAATGCACGGTGTTCGCGTTCAACAGAACAACCTGTTTCTCTTAAGTGTTTGCTTCGAATAATAAAAATAAAAATAAAAATCCAAGGTGCAGTCATGGCTTGGGGCAGACGACAGAACAAAATGCACTTCAAAGGAACACCTGGAAATGGCTTTTCTGTGATGTTCAGAGAAATGTCATCACATCCATTAACCAGGATCCTGATGCACTCGCCTGGTCCCGGGTACAAGCGATTGAAGCTTCCTGTTCTCTGATCTCCTTGCCCTGCGGCAAAGGAGCTCCTTCCCATCATTACACTGCTGCTGTCAATTCTTTTAATTAAACCGCCTTCCTTCTGCACACGGAGGCCCGGAGGCTCGGGGCCCGATTCCCCGAACTCGGGGGGCTGGCCTGTCTCCCGCGAGCCTGCGGACCCGCTCCGTCTCGCCCGGGCTGGGGGCTCGGGGAGCCTTAGTGGGACGACTCCCGCTGCACTGTGTTTAGAGGGTTTGAGATTGGGGATGAATTAAAATACAAAGATGGGGTGGAAGAATCACTCTAGAGCTGTCCTCTCAACCGTGTCCCTTTCCTTTCCTGTCAAGAAGCGAAGACACTCCAACAAAGCCCCAACCTAACGGGGGCTGCAGGCTGGCACAGGGCGGTGAGTGAGAAAACGGGCAGTCAACCCCAAACGAAAACCTAAGTTCAGAATCTGAATTCCCACAATGTTCTGCAAGTCTTTACTTCTCTTTAAATTTTAAATCTCAGAGGACCTTCTGAAAATGGACAGGCACTGGTGAACAGAGATGAGGCGGCCGCGCACCTTCTATGAATTCCCCTGGGCCGAGGCCTCGGAGGCCTTTCTGTGCCACCTCCCTCCCTGGCCCCTGTTCACGCCGGCCACTCACTCACCGTAGGAGTCGTACGTCTCGTCACTGAGCCCGTGTCCGTAGTCATAGTAGTCAGCACCGCTGCAGCGAATGAGACAGAGCACAAAGGAAAGAGATGAGCAACGGGCAAAACGGCCTGGCTGCGAGCTTAAATCACACTCAGGGAAGTATTTCAAAACTGAAAGAAAACTGACAGAGGCAGGACTGAAAACTGATAGAAATCCCCACGGGACTGGCAGGGCCCTAACACTGAGGCCTCAGACTTCGGGGTTATCAAAGGTCCCCCGACTTTAATACCTAATAAGTGTTTTGACACTTTAACCACAGCAACAGGCCAATCAACACAGAGTAAGGGCCTGCAGCACACGGGCAATGCGAGGGTGGCACCCGTCCCGGTCCTGGCAGGGTGGCAGTGGGCAGAAGACAGGACATGCCCAGGGCCCTGTGCAAGCGGAGGAGGCGGCCGCAGCTTCTCGCCTACAGATGGACCATAAACAGAGGGCACAGACTTTATTTCCTCCTTAAGCCTCACCTACCGAAAACCCAGCCCCGTATGAGCCGTGGGACTTCCCTTTATAACACAGGTGGGACAAGTGCGGAGCCGAGACATTTTCTCTCCCAGTACCAGCTCATGGCCACCAGGCAGGGGCTCGCCCGCGGCTCAGCATTGACGGTGGGCAGGGTGGGACAGGAGTGGGCGGGAGGTTCCCTGCGGGCACAGAGGCCAGGAGCCTGGCAAAGCACAGGCACGCTGACGCTGTCTTCTCATGCCAGCATCCCTGGGCTCCTGGAGGGGGCTGTACCACAGCCGTTTTGCAGACAGTGCAAAACAGGCCCCCCCCCCCACACGGCATATATGCATCAGGCATCATCTCTTGAAAGAGCAGATCGTGGAAGACCTAGATTACGGAACCGCAGCAGATATAATTAGAGCCCAACGCCCTCTCGCGTGTCCGAGCGGCAGCTCCCCCTCACCCTCTTGGGCTGCCCCTTTCCCACCCACCTTACTGCGCAGGGAAAAGTTCATCTTGGATTGTCACGGAAACCCACTCTCACGATTCCAACCTCCGCAATCAAATCAGAAGCTCTAATCCAAAGGGAAATGATCCGGCTCAGCTGTTAACCCTCAGGGAGTCACAGTGTGAACACTAAGACCTGAGCTGTGACTGTCGCTGGGTGTCAGCTGCTGACACCCACCCAGGCATCACGACGACCACCTGAGGGACGGAGAACCGTCACAGCCATTTCCTAGGTAAGGACTCTGTGGGTCAGAAACGCTGGGATGCCTGCCTAATAGCTCACAGACCGGGGCATAAGGTCACACCCTCGTGGGTTCAACCCACACCTGCCTGGAACCCCACACGTCCTCCCAGGTAAATGACACCAGACCGCCCACCGGATGCGATGACGAGGCAAGAGGGGCAACTCCCGCGAGGAGGAGGGAAGCCACGGGGCGCTGTTCCTCTTGACCTCCAGTGCGGGGCGGGGTCTTAACACCTGCTCCCCTCCCCTCCAGCCACCGCCTGCTGGGCCTTCAGCCCAAGTGCCACCTGCTCAGAGAACCTCCCCATCTCTCGGGCACTCGAGGACCCACCACAGCACACGTCCGCTGTTTGTCACCCGCTGTCCCTCTCCCGGCCCCGAACGGACCCTCACTGTCCATGAGCTGAGTCACTGGGTCCCTAGAGAAGGGGCACCTCCACCCGCTGGGGTGGTGCGCGGGCTTCTCGGGAAGGCGATGCTTGAGCAGTGTTCTCAAAGCGGGCGAGGGGGAGCTGGGTTGGGGTGAACACAAGGAAGGGGAGGGGCAAAGGTGGCACCTCAGGGGCCCTCCAGGCCGAGGTAGCAGCACTCGCGCGACACAGACGCAGCAGACACGTAGAGACCCGAGTGTCTACAGGTGCTCGCATCAAAGAGAGTTAGTAAGTGCTGATAACATGCCCGACTCCTCAGTACAAAATGCTGCCTTTATGTGCAAAGCGCAGGCCAGACCGGGACCCCGTGTAGTCACACCCCGCACGTGCACTGCTGCGGTGTGGCGTGGTGCGGCACCCTGGCTGGGGGGGGCGCACTCTTGCCTGGAGACAAAACCCAAGCTTTCTGCCATGCGCTGCGTTGGGCTCCACTGGCTGCCCAAAATGCTGCCCGGGAACAGAATAGTCACTCCCACAGCTGAACTATTAAACCAAGGGGCGAGGTGCAATTTTTCCAGGGAGCCACAGGTAGCAGGAGTATTAAAAAAATACTCTGCAGTTTGAGGGCTGGCTTTCCTAGAGAGCCTGGGAGAAAGGGAGGGAGGGTGAGAGGACAGAGCGGTGACAAGCAGGCCCCCTGCCATGGGTACGGGGAGCCATGTGCACGATTTCACGTAACCTGCACAAAATCTCTGCTTTCACTGATGGGGCAGCTGGGGCTCAGCAAGGGTGAGCCACCTGGCCAGGGTCACACAGCTCTTCTGTGGCAGCATCTACACTCAGGGCTCAGGTCACGGCCACTGCCATGAGCTGGAGGCAGGCTGTGCTCACGGCAGCCCACCTTACTCGGCGGCTCCTGCTTTTCTATGACCTGCTCTGTCACTTGCTCTTCCCAAATGTCCCACTTCTCCCCCTGGGCTTGTCGGGGTCCATACAAACCTCACTGTCCATGCCCACAGGGCACGATGCTGCCGCAATTCTGTCTCATCTCAAACTCCTCCCCTCCCTTTCTCCTTCTCTGAGGTCCTTTCTCTCAAACACAATAGACATTTATGGGAAGGAGAAAAGAAGAGGGACCAGCTGGAAAAAGAGCACAGAAATTTTCATATTCAAGAAGAGAAAAAAATCCAGCAAAAATAAGCAATAGCAAAAGAAATCCGGCCTTCCTACTTCTTAAGGCTTTGTAGCTTTGAATCTGAGAATTGCTATCAAAGTAGAATACTTTTCTCATCTTGAGGATAGGCATTTACAGGCAAACCTTTTGATAAAACGCGAGTGTCAAATATTGGTCAAGACATCTGAGTCTACACGTGTGCGTCCAGGTGCTGGGTGAGCGTGTCAGCGGGGTCCTCTCGCCGAGCCTCGGTGCTTTACCTGTCAGATCCCTGGTGGGGACGCTGCTCAGACCCTCGGGCTGCTCTGACACTCTCCAGGGCTCATGCGCAGCATCTTCTCATTTTGTTGAAAATAAATGGGCAAGCCTTGGCCAATGTGCTCAGTGGCTAGGGCATCGGCCCACGCACCAAAGGGTCGCAGGTTCAATTCCTGGCCAAGTGCATGTTCCTGGGTTGCAGGTTTAATTCCCAGCCCGGTCTAGGTGTGTGTGGGAGGCAACCAATCCATGTGTCTCTCTCACAATTATGTTTCTTCCTTTCTCTCTCTCCCCCCCTTCCCTTCCACCCTCTCTAAAAAAAAATTTAAAAAAAAAAATGGAAAAAGTATCCTCAGGTGAGAATTAACAAATAAATAAACAAACTGGCTGATTCTTCTTAGAAACTCAGCACTACATTAAGCGAGCCTCAGTCTTCTTTTCAAAGGTCAGGAGCCACATCGTGATAGCCCCTTAGACAAATAAAACTCTGGTATTCTTGAGAACTTTATCTGTGTTGCACAGATAAAATGAGAGTAACTTCTTTATAAAACTCATAATAATGTCCTCCCCTAAGACAGGTCCCCCTTGGAGCTATAAATGACAGGTCCCAAGTCATCAACAGAAGAGTCAAACAATTGCCCCCTGACCAAACCGAGGTTCCTCTACTGAACGGACCGAGCAGTAACGCCCTCGCTGTGGACGGGAAGCGTGTCTGAGACGTGCTCTAACACAGCTCAGCCTAAGAAAACCGGGTGAAGACTCTTCTCCAATGAGCGGGGGGATAAAAGGGGGCATGATTTGGTCCAGCCGTGCTCTGCTGATAAGACAATCTTAGTTCTGACAAGGGAAAACTTTAAACTGACATTTTCTATCATTTCACCCAGTTTCTGATTACTTATTGCAAGACTGTCATCAAGCCACGCAGCTGGGAGCAGCTGAGCCCCATTCTCACACCTGTCAGTCCCTTCGGAATTGCTTTCCCAGCATTTCACTGCGTGGACCTCGACTGTCTACTAACCAAAGACGTGTCCTAGTTCCCAAGGATACACTAAAAACCCAACTATGGCAAAGGCGAAAAACACTAACAATCTCATTTAGAGACACATCTTTAAATAAATAGGCAAGAAAACCCATCAGGCAGAATACACCTGAACTCCATCGAAAGGGCTCAAGGGCAGCCCCTCCTTCCATAGGTCGAGTGGGCTTCTCTTCACTGCACGAGGCTTCTTCTCCTGGGTATTCCGTCCTTCCCAAGTCCCCCACCCATGTCGGGGATCAAAGGAAGTCTAAATGTTCAGCATAATTCCTGGCTTTCCCAGAGCTCCCTGGTTCCACGAATCAGAGTCAGGAAATATGCCCAGGTCTGGGAGAAAACACACGGTGAAGGAGCAAACAGAAGCCCTGGGACCAGTCCCTGTCTCCCTAGGCCTCCTGCCCTCCGTCAACAAAGGTCCCAAAAGAAGACAAAAACTCGGAGTCCCCAGGTCGCCCTGTCTCTGTGAACAGGATTAAGCAGGAGCTCTTGACATTTATCCACCTGTCCCCTGTCCCTTTGACCTCTCAAGCTTCTGTACCTGTCTCCACTGTAAAGTCACGGGGGCTAATCTTTAGGCCCTTCTGAAGGGTTAACTATCTAAAGACCAACGCGAACCAGTGAGGACCAAGGCAGTGAGCCCGGGGATCTGATGCCACAGCAGCCACTGTTCCCCACACGTGGCTGCCTCCTCCTTACGTGACTCTAAGGAGGCTGGAGTTTATCGTTTCAAGGAGGGGACACGAGCCTGCTTACTAAAAGCACGAGTTTTCTTCTTACCTCCTTACAGGCACATATTTTGGCAGTTGGTAGGCCCTTTGGATGTGAATAACTTGTGTTTTTCTTCAACTTCTCAATTTTTTCTTCTTCGTAAAAATTCTCTCCCCTCCCCTCCATCTCTTGACTTTTCTACCCCACCGCGCGCCCGCCATTCTTTGGTGCTACTGAGAGGCCAGTCAGACTTTTTAATTCCCATCTCCTTAGCCGGCCTGGCCTCTCTGGATGCGATATCTTCTTAGCCACATGAAGACTTAATTACTTATTTTACAATCACCTTCTATTCTTTGAGCTCTGTTCTCTCAAGTTGTTAGTTTTTCAGTCCTTTGAGTCTGTTTCTTGAATTCTTAGTAAATTTTGGGTATGTGTTAATTTTTGCATTTGAGATTCTCCATTTTCTTGTCTGTGGATGAAACCCGATTCAAATAGCTGTCTTCTGGGTGTTGTGGACAAAGGATAGAATATGCTATTGGGTGGGATGTGCCAGTAATGCACATCCTGTGTTTGGGGCTCTGGGTCCTCCCACCCCGGGTGCCACTATCTGAGGCTTGGCTTTGCACTGTGACAGCTTTAACCTGGGACTAAGCACTGCTGAGCACTAGTGGGTTAGAGGCTGGACCACGGAGCACCCCGAAGGCAGTTGTTCAGCCAACTGAAGGAAGAGCACTCCCGGCTTCTGCCTGTGCCTGGGGCACAGCGCAGGTCACGGGGCTCGTCTGCCCTGCACCCTCTAACCTCACAGAACCCTCCTCCTGAACAGGGTTTCGCTCCATTTTGCTTTTTTGTAGATCTGCTCTCATCTGCTTCCTCTTCCGCAGGAGTCTTTCATAACCTTCTCTGTCACTTACATGATTTTAAGAAGGGGGTGGAGGAAGCGGATGTAAGCGCCTAGCCCATCTCCCTTTCTCAGTTCAGTTCTTTTTAGTTTACAATGCATTTAGATAATCTCTTCATCCTCAAACCCCCATATTGTTTCATTTTCCAGGTAAAACAATGAGGTCAGAAGATTGTAACCATGTCGGCCTCATACTTGTCTCTACAGGATTTAGTCCCAGCCTATAGCAGCATCCAAAACAAAGAAATAAAAGAAAGACTAATAGGAACCCTAGCACGGAGAACTTCCTCCTGTCTCAAGGCATCTGCAATAATAATGCTTTGTTGCGAAGGCTATGGTGGTTTCTTATGGGCGGGAGGGGTGGTGAAGCCCTTCAGAAGTTAAACCAGTGATTTCTGTGCTGCCTGAATTTAACATAAAAAAGGCTGACATTTTTCCTGATTCTTTTGGCCCATTCCTTCAAGAAAAATCTTATCTGTAATCATTATGAGGAAAATGAATATTTCAGCAAATAGTTAATAAATTCTTACTATATGACAGGAAAAATTGAAGGCCCAAACACCCATAACCCAGATAATAGCTCCAGACTGGCTTTCTACTCAGGAGCCTTTAATCCTTATACAACCATTAAAAATTTTTATAGATAAAGCAGAATAAATGAAAAGCGCTATATAAAAAGCAATGCTGGGACTACTCGTTTCCCCATTAGCATAGATGGCGAAGAGATGAAACTCCTTCAGGGGAACTGGCTAAAAAACTTCCAACCTGCTTTCAATAAGTCTTAATATCTGACACTTCTTTCATAATGTTTAATAACATTTCCCCAGGAAGACACTGAATAGTAAGCTTCAGAATCGGGTGGGACAAGCTAGGAGGAGGAGGGGTCACAGCCCAAGCCCAGTGCTCTGCCTGTGCTCTGGACAGTCTGGCTCCAACTCAACTTGTTCACTCAAGTTGAGCCCCTGCCAGGGGCTACTCTACGAACTGAGCAACTATCGTCCCATCTGGGAAGGAAACAGTGACTTCATTCATTCCTGTCTTCTACGTTTTGCTAAGTGTGTTCAGACTAAATAGATGGCTGTTAATAATCTTCTAACTTGAGAATTCCACAGCGAACGGGGCAGCTCTGATGAGTGAGGCGAGGGCTCGGCCTCTGTTCTCAGATAGACACACTTGGCATTCGGTGCCTACTGTGTGGTGGGCACACAATTAGGAGCTGACAGTGTGAACTGCCATTCATTTGATGGAAGACTGCATGAGGTTTCAAGTGTTTGCGGCAACTTGTTGCTGGCCCAGCTCTGCCCCAGATTATTGACAATGCTGCCTCTTCAAAGTGGCCCAGAGCAGTGGTACTCAGTGGGGCCTGGGGACTCTTAGGGGTCCCTGAGACGCTATTGGGCGTCCACTACATCAAACTATTTTCGCAATAATAATAGGACATTACTCATCTTTCTCACAGCGCTGACATTCTCACCGAATGCAGTGGGTACAATCGTTAGAGCTTTAGCCAGCATCGAGGCAGTGACACCAAACTGTACTAGTAGGTATGTTTTTGTTTGTTTTTTAAGGTCGTTTCATTTTTAAATGTCCTTGATCAAGTAGTAAAAATGACTAATTTTAATAAGTCTCAACTCTTAAGCACACAACTTTTAATTATTCTGTGTGATGAAATACAGAGTATCCTACAGCAGGGACCTAGGGGAGGCCCTGGGCAGTGACTGGCGCGAGGAGCCCCACTAGCCACTTTGTTCCCCAGACATCATTTTTACTGGAAAGAACGAAAGGCAGGCAAACTACAGTTAATCATACTTAGGCATCCGGCAGATGGTTTCTCAAAAACAAATGACATGAGCCTGTCACTTGAAGAAAGACAACAGACCCTCTGTCACCAATGACGAAATTCAAGCTTCCGCCTGTAGGCCCGAATTACGGGACACCAGCATTTACCGAGGTAAACTGGTAGCGAGCCAGTACCAAGACTTCTCTGTTGAGACTGCCGGTGATAATAAGGAATCTAAGTTTTTAATAGGACATAATGAGATGCGCCACCACATGATAAAAATACGCCTAACTCGGGGAAGCAATATTTTTCAAACGGCCTACGCAGGATGTTACAAAACCCATCATCAAGTGGGAGACAGACCAAGGTATCTGATCTCACAGAGGATAAAAAGTCTGCTGATATGGTTTCAGATCCACATGCAACTAACCTTTAAGGAACTGCCGCCTGCTGTGTTTGGTGCAGCATCAAAGAACAGCCCCCGTTCTGTGGCGGGCCAGTGAAATACTCCTGCCTGTCATTCCTACCACTTCAACCAGAACAGCACAGCCCATCAGACTGAATGCAGAAGCTGACCAAAGACTAGCTAGCTCCTATGGAGCAGACATTAAAAGGATTTGCAAAAATATGAAACCATGCCACAATTTTTATTATTTCTATGAAAATAGTGACTTCCCATCAAAATAAATTCTGTTAACATGCAATGGGTTGATCATTGCTATATATTTCATGATTAATAAATGTTTTTAAAGATTTGTTTTAAGTCTGAGTATGGTAAACAGTAACAGGTATCTATCTTATCCACGAAAGCACTTTGTGGCCCTCACTAATTTGGGGTAAAAGGGAGATGGGAGACCAGAAGCTTGAGCCAAGGCAGGGACACTGGCCTGCAGCAGGTCAGAGGAGGGCAGAGGAGTATTACACACCTGCTACAGAAAGATGGGTCTTCTACCTGGGAAACTGTCACCCTGTCTGTGAGTCCTGGAGGACACACTCCCTCAGAGCCAGCCCAGGACAGAGCCAATGTCACACTCAGATCTCAGTCAACAGCATGATGAAAAACCCATTTTCTGGGTCAGACAGGCAAAAAAAAGTCAGGGAAAAAGTAAAACTTCCGGTAAACAAGGCATATATGCAGGTTCCCCTGAACCCTTCAGAGAGTTTTAACATGGGAATAGCCTCAGCTCCCTAAACTGGTCGTTTATTTTCTAGAGCCAAGAAGGTAAGAAAGCAAATGTACAGTTAGGTTTGACTGTACATTTACAGCCCTAGCTGGGTAGCTCTTTTGGTTAAAGCGTTGTCCCGATACACCAAGGTTGTGGGTTCAATCCCCAGTCAGAGCACATACAAGACTCAATCAATGAATGCGTAAGTGGAACAACAAACGGATGTTTCTCTCTCTCCCTAAAAAAAAAAAATCACTCAGTAAAAATTTTTTAAAAAAATCATTTCTTTAAGAATCAAAACTTACATGCACGTGCCAGTAACTGGAACACTTGAACTGTCAACTTGAAGGGCCGGATAGAGTGCCAGCTCAGTGGGGGAGCCCCTCTCTCTCTGAGCGGAGGGGTCAGCGGTACCATCAACTCCCTGACACTGGGGGCGGCTCCGGGTGGGGGTGCGGGGCTTGCGGTGTCACCCTGTGCGCCCGGCTGCTCAGGACGAGGCTGGCGGGGAGGGGAAGCGGCTCGTTTTACAAGCAATTTCACCACGTTTCTTAAGATTTGATTTTTTTAAAAGTGGAAAGTGGGGCTTAAAACAATCTGAAGAACTGCCCCTGCTCCTTATTCCAATAAGAGTAACAGAAACTTCAGTCTACAACGGAACCCCGCCTTAGGAACGGCCGGTGCCAAGAACATCCACCGCGAAAGCACGTTTAAACCGCAGCTGAAAATCCGCCCCACTTGTTTGCCAGGGCAAAACAGGACTTTAGAACAGGACTTGAAAATAATAGATTAGAAAACGGGTCCTTTTCTTCTTTAATGATACATTAAGGATTAAAAACAGTCCATGACACTCGTCATATTTCAACACTTAAGTCATCTTACTTTGTAAAACAAAGGCTATTAAAATCTGAATTTTACTCTGGAGTTAATAATCCTTCCTATTTCTATTTACTCTACAGGCAAGATATAGTCACCTGACTCACAAGTCGTGTCCCAGCTCTAGCTGCCCATTTTCCTCTCTCGCTCAAGAGCAAACGGGGGGCCTCTCCCGCGGGGACTGTGCACCCCTGGGAGGCAAAGGCCTGCCCAGTACCGCAGCCCAGGGGAGAGAGCTCCGGACCCTGCTGAGTCTGCGCTCTGCCACTTACACCAAGACTTCATTCATGCATGCGTTCCTTTGCTCACTCACCCCACTCAAGCATTCAATTTATTTAAAACTATTTAAGAAGCAAAACCACCTCACCACCTTCATGAAACTTATACTGCAGTGCAAGAGCCAGGCGGTAAGCTATTTAGGTATAAACACATGGTAAGAACTGCTGAGACTAAGGAGAGCAGCTCACAGAGGCTGGAGGGAGCGGAGTAAGGTTGTTATTTTATAAGCGAGCAGAGTACCCTCTCCGAGCAGCTGTCCTATGTGCTGGACCCAAGTTGTGCAGATACTCTCTGCAGGAACAGTATTCCAGGCAGAGGGACTACTGTGTGCAGAAGTCCCAACGTGGGCACCTTCTCCTGTGTTTGTGGATCAGAAGGGCAGTGTGCATGTGGCTGGAGTAGAGGGGACAGGGGGAGGGTGACAGTGGGGGAGGGCGACAGCGAGGGAGGGCAGAGGTGGGTGACACAGGGTCACCCAGGCCGCCGAAAGGCTTTGTTCTTTACTGCTGAGTAAGATGGCAAGTTACCAGACATTTCCACGGTGCCAAGGAGAAACAGTGCCGCATGTACTGAACCGGGCAGAGTACAGCAGGAAGAGCTCTCGGGGCAGGGAGCCATCGGGAGGCCCTAGGACATCCCAGAGGAGGGGTCTAGAGGGCGGGAGGCACGTCTACCTGGAGACACACACTGGAGTCACCATAGCATAAAAGGTAACTGATGACATCACTCCGACTGCGGATCACTCCACTTAGTTTTCAGTCCTGCTCTTCCTTCACGAGCAGCATACTCCCGGGCAGGCAGCTTAACCTTTTTGAGTCCAGCTTCCAGAAGTGTCTCACACGAAAAGGAGCTCAATGAAAACACTGGAAGGTGGAATGAGTGACGTGCGTGGCTGTGGTGTAAGTGACGCCTGATGATAGCGAACAAGGACTGATCAGTTCACACACACAAACCGCGCGTCACCGGCCTTCCACTACGTCCGCTCAAAATAAACCGTGACTGGTACTCTGAACCCTACTGTCATTAAGTTTGCAAAGCCTCATTTCTGATGCAACAAATACCATAAATACTCTGCCATAAATACCAAGAAGGTCGCAGGGGAGTCGCGCACACAGCTGGCCGCGCAGAGCTGCCGGGCCACCGCCACCGCCCTGCTGTGCGACCCCTCCGGGCCTGACCTCACCTGGCTGGGCCGCGGGGGAACTCAGGGCCCTCTGCGGAATCCAAGGGAGGCTCGACCTGAGAGGCCCCGCACGGCCCCTGGCTCCAGGCTAACTTGTCTTGATCACCCGAGAGAACCGATTCTCCAGTCCGAGTTCCAGGGAGGGAGCCGGAACACCTGTCACGGCCACACGCCTGCGCGGCCTGCCCAGCGCTCCGTTCCGTCCAACCTCAGGCTCTCGTGACTCCCGGCACCCTGTCGCAGTCTGCGCTGCACAGCGCTGCGGGCGGCCCCTTCCGAGCAAGACGACACCGCGGGCCCAGGAGGGCAGCCTGTGCCGCAGGAGGAGGGCACGTGGCCGTCTAATTCCGGGGAGGACCCACTCGACTGCTCCTCCCTGGCGCCGGGGGCCGGGTGACAGGAGCCCAGAGGTTGACCATGCGCTGATAACGCATGTCCCTCGTCACAGGCCTGCGGTGAGTCGCGCTGCGGCAGGTGCTCCACACACACACTCTCAGCCCTGAAACGAACCCGCATACGGGTGTGCTCCCTTTTATAGATGTAGCTAAAAACAACAACTCTTCCACCATTTAAGAAGAAACTTCCATTTTACACTGTCTCTTAAGATGATCTTAGTTGGAATCCACAAGGTCCAGATACCACCTTCTTTACTCAACATTTGCTCAGCAGGTTTTTCGGGGGCGCCTCCTACGCGCCAGGCGTCGGCCCAGCAGAGAGCAAGCCCCGGGCTCCATGACGAAGCAGGTCCGGTGGCACGGCAGCCGCCAGGCCGGTGGGGCCCGTGGGGCTGGTGGGGCCGGTGGCACCAAGACGCCGGGTTCTCTGAGGGACTCGGAGGCGGGGTCCCAGACCGGCTGTGGGAGACAGGGGGGTGCTTTCTGGAAGGAGAGGTCTAAACTGACACCGGAGAGGTGGGCGAGACAGAAAGAAAGCAAAAGGCATCCCCTGGACAGCGCACCATGCCATCTGGCTCAATGAGAAAGCGGCGGGTCAAAGACGGTGACTTCTCTAAGGTCACCTGGCTAGAGTGCTGGGGCGCCAGGGGAAAGCCAGTTACTCTCCTTCCAAGAGCGGATTCTCTGCACGCCACGTGCTTTTCTCTATGATCTAACTACCACTCAAGACATTTTTGGAATAACAGGAAACATGTCTAGGTACTTTGTAAAAAACCCATGTAATTCAAGGAGACAAGACAAGAGGAACGGGAGATATCCTGTAGTCAAAAGAAAACGCCCCAGGACCTTCCACGGTGCTGGAAGTGCTCTCCTGGTTACCTGGATGTATACGCAAGCACTCGCTGAACTATATTCTTCAGAGAGGGGTGAATTCATGCTCTCTGCTGTGTATATATTATGCCTCAGAAAAAGAAAAACACACGGATGTAGAGATGTCCAACGATGGTTCCTTATTTGAACAGAAAACACCTCTGTAGTTCCTTCCTATCGAAAAGTTGCTTAAAAGGTTGCAGAAGGGCCCCGGTCGGGTGGCTCAGTTGGTTGGAGTATCGTCCCTACACCAGAAGGTGACAGGCTCAGTGTCCAGGCAAGGCGCCTACGAAGGATGCTGGTTCGATCCAACTGATGTTTCTCTTCCTCCCTCTCTCTCTCCTTTCCTCTCACTAAAATTAATTTTTAAAAATTAAAAAAAAAGTGTGCAGATGGTTCCACATAATTAAAAAGACTATGAAATTTTGATGAGATTCTAAGAAAAAGGAAAAAGCAAAAGGAAGAGTTTTGTTTACAAGGCCCCTTTGGTTCACCCTGTCCCTGTCTCTTCCCCTAACACACCTGAGTCACTCAGCAGCGTCAGTGACACTGGGCGGTGTGTTCACAGCCCTCACACCCGCACTGACACTGCGCTGTCTCTCGATGCTAAGAATACTTTCCTTATACGTCTTATTTCATTTTTAAGCAGGTTTCTCAGCTTACTGTAATCAGCCTGGAAGAGAGTATAGAATTTATAGCTAAGAATCAGGCTTTGGAGTCAAACAAACATATTATCAGAATCTAGGCTCCCGCATTTACTGTGTGCAAGCTTAGGCTGAGTTAATTCAATTTTCTGTAAAATAGTTTTAAAAATAAATCTTGTATAACATTGTTGTGAGATTTAAATAAGATAATGTGCTACCTTGTTAAGCTCTTACTCAAGGACAGCTCTTATCACTATTATTAAAGCAGAGGTTCTTTCTAAATAGGTAATATTTTGCCCAGAGTGCCTACTTTGATGTTATACAACCCATTTCTGCTTAGCAAGAGTGAGGAACTTATCTTTAGTGACACAAGTCTAACAAAAACACAATAATAGTTTCCTTTTATTTGCACAGTGCTCTGCAATTTCATAATTTTATGTAATTTTTAGGGAGGCAAGTACTATTTTGTCATAAACATTATTAATTAAATGCAAGCTTTCCTAAGGTGTGCCATTGGCTTGCTCAAGGTCACACAGCAAATGACAGAGCTGGATTCAAAGGGAGACCTGGCTTTGGACTTAAGCATCAGTATTTCTACTGTGGCTGTTAATTTCAACAATAAATTAACTTCTCAGTAACGCTAACATTTAGAATTAAGATTTCTTATAAAGAAACACAAGGGAATAGATCCATTTTTGTAACTTATTTTTCTGGCAAAGATTATTTTTAAAAATGTATCACTGTGTGCCTACCACCCAGAGTCAAATCATCTTCTGTCACCAGATCCTATTAATCAATGTCACCCCAATAAGTTTAATTATAAAAAATGTATCAATTATATATATCATCACTAGACATCCCAAGGGATCTTAATGAGAATTCTTTGCATAAAACATCAAAACTACATATTAGAATGTGATAGAACAGGGGAAGTCTTGACAGTGAGAAGGAGGCTGGGAAGGCTGCTGAGAATTAATTTCAAAAGAATAAAATATGTACCTACAAGTTTAAAATATATAAAATGATTTATGGACCCCGAACAAAATGAAGGTTGGGTTCATTACCAATTTATTTGTATTTCTCTCTGTGAATACTGGAGTTCAACTACACCGTGTGCCACCTCTGGTACTGGAGTCTTTGGCTCTTCCAATAGTATCCGAAATGGTCCACCAACATTTATGAGCAGGTCACAGTATATTTCATGAGATCATTTGTTGATGGGATATGTTTGTGGGGCCTTGAACTTGTTTTTGCAGCCAATGCTTCCATCTGCTATACTGAGGAATCTTCTGGGGGAGATTTCTGACACATACATTTGATAGTTGGATTTCAAAGCCCTTTTAAGGAAATTTAATTGTGATGTGCAATGTTTGTGCACGTGAAATATTATGTATGTGAGTACAGAAGGGCCTTATTTGACTATTTTTGGGATTGTCAACATACTTGGGAAACAGTACTAGGCTAGCAAATACTGCGCAGGCTCCTCCTGGTGATGACAGCTTCTCTGGTCTCCCTTGTTTCGATGACCCCGCAGTTAGAGGAGTGCTGGTCAAGTACCTTGTCAACTCTCTCTCAGTTGGAATTTGTCTGATGTTTTCCTCATGATGAAATTGGGAATTTCATCATGAGATTTTTGGAGGAAAACTACACAGATAAAGCACCATTTTCATTATATTACATCAGAGGTATATTATTATCCACATAAATTTTCACTGTTGATGTTACCTTGATCACATGGTTGAGGTAGTGTCTGCTGAGCATTTCTACTGTAAAGTTATTACTATTTTCTTCCTTTTTCAAATACTAAACTCCTTGGAAGGAGAAATATTTCACTTCCTTTACAGCAGCAGAATCCCAAACAGTTTATACAGACAGTCCTGAGAGGGAACAAAATTAACTGAAACGGCTCTGCATGGGAGACTTGTCTATACTTCATTTTTTTCTTTCTTTCTTTCTTCAAGAATTTCTCTGTATCAGGGTGGATTCATGGATGCTTATACTTTGGGTTATAATCAGACATCATTTTATTTATTTTGTTGATCAAATGTCCTAGCTTTGGCAACTGGGAACTCTTCCAGTGGGCTCCTGCATCACTCTGGCATTCATTCATTCATTCATTCATTCATTCATTCATTCATTCATTCATTCACAGATACCCCCTTAGGCATATTTAACTGTAACTATCACTAGAATTTAAGCTCTCAAGGGCAGGGATCTTTACCGTTTTTGTTGACCAATACTTATCAAGCACCTGGGACAGTTCTTTAGATATAGCAGGTACTGACTGGTTGTTTGCTGAATAAATTAATGGAAGACATTACGGAAACACCAATAATCTATTTCTTTGGGAAACAAACACTCAGCAACTTTCTTCTAGGCAATGGACAAAGTGCTTTGTAGATGATACCTCATTTGTACAGTACTTACTAATCAGGAGTAGTTCTCAACCTTGGCTGCTCATCAAAATTATCTGTAGGGTTTAAAAATTTTCAAATAGCTGTTTACACCAAGACCCAGATTAAAAATAACAAACAGGAAATTGGCTTGGGCGCTCACTTTTTTTCTTTTCTTTTTAAGGCTGAATGAGTGACTCTTCTTTCTACGCAACCAGAATTGAGGATGACGTGCCAACAAAGAAATTTTTAAAACAGGTGCAGCCTTCTTGAATGCTATCAATTCACTGAAACCGCAGACAGGTCACTTATCTGGACAGTACTGTACTAGGTGCTGAGATGTAACATGATGACAAAAGGTGTCCCTGCCATTGAGGAGGCAGGGTCTCAATGGTCTATCTAGTAGGTCCTACGGGAGACCAGAGGCAGATAGAGTATTTTGGAAACAGAGAAGGTTGGTACTTGGGGAGGGGAGGGGAGGGGAGGGGAGGGGAGGGGAGGGGAGGGGAGGGGAGGGGAGGGGAGGGGAGGGGAGGGGAGGGGAGGGGAGGGGAGGGGAGGGGAGGGGAGGGGAGGGGAGGGGAGAGGAGAGGAGAGGAGAGGAGAGGAGAGGAGAGGAGAGGAGAGGAGAGGAGAGGAGAGGAGAGGAGAGGAGAGGAGAGGAGAGGAGAGGAGAGGAGAGGAGAGGAGAGGAGAGGAGAGGGAAGCTTGTGAGATGAGACAACTACTGATTCAAGGAACTGTTACAGGGCCAGCGATTTGGAAGGACCAAAAGGTAAAGGAAAGCAAGTTATCCTACTTGCATCATTTTGGAAAAGTCTAAAAGCATCACATGTCATTTTATTAGACATATGCCAAATAACCACAATGTCTTTGAAAAGTATTTGTGAAGAAAATAATCACAGGAGTCGTGAGGAATTTAATGAAATTAAGTTTACTCCCATAATTCATGCTTTGAGATCTACTTCATATGCAGCTGAGCAAGTCACAGTGAAGCACACCTGACACGTCGCTGCCAGCCTAGACTGCAGGGAGGGACTGGAGGCCTGGCCAGTGTGGCGGCTTCGTGACGGGCGGTGCTGTGTGACGCCTGAACTCATTCTGTTTAAAAGTCAATCTTAGCACCAGCCTCAGATTACACACTGCCAAGGCCGAACACCACCTCCCCGCAGAAACTCCCTTGGTTTGCAGTCTGCCATCCACGCCCCCCACCTCCTGCAGGCACGTTTTCCTTGATCATAAACTTGCAGTAGCCCGGGGCAATCACGACCCAGGGGAAGCTCTGCAGTGTATAACATGGGCTACGGGGGCCATACTGTCTCCCCCAATTCAAAACTTCTCAGAGACACTTAGCCCCGAGGGCTTTACATAAAGGGTTACAGACCCTGAATGATAGCTGCTGATAGCATTTACAATGTGCCAGGCCCTGTTCAAAGTGCTTTCCAGATACTAACGCCCCTAACTTTACAACCCTAAGAGGCGGTTGCTGTTACCAGTGATCCTTTCAGAAGAGGTAAAACACAGGTTACCCAGCCTGTCAGCACGTGGCAGAGCTAAGGTTCAGACCCTGGCTGCCCCCCTCAGCCAAGGTAAATGCCCTCCTTTCTCTCTCCATCCTCACAGCCAAGTCTGGCTTCAGCCTTAACAGAGGCACTGCTTCATCCAGGTTATTACTCTGGCCAAGGAGAGATGCACACATTTCTATCCATACCTAAACCTGTCTCATCTCTTTCTCTGAATCTGTAGAAACTGCCTATTCTTTGTATATTTACTCTGTCAAACACTGATTACACAGTGAGTCCCGGGCACTTATTGTAAAAATCTTGGGTCAAAGGTTACAAACACTTTCACGCATCAATTACTTTCCAAAAGGCACATGTTCCTTCGTGATGACAGGCCTAAGGGAGAAACAGAGTCTACACCTGCCTGAATTATTTCAGCTCCTCAGGCTGTGAGTCCAGTAATGAGGTTTGGCTAGATTCTGAGAAACGCAAGCGCAGGACATTATTATAAATCACCCTCCACAAAACTCTGAGCGTTGACCAGGTCTGGCTTCCACGCAGTCTAGGGCTCAATGAGGCCTTCAATAATGTTTATCTCACAGATGGGGAACCTAATGGCATGTGTAATTTTATTCAGATTGTTTCTTTGTTGGGATTCTGTCGACTAGAGTCTTCCTCAGAAAGACTGAGGAGTTTCTAGAGGCGGTAACTAAGGTCACAATCACTACAGCTACACAGAGAGGCGGCCCTGCCGAGGGCTCGGATAGCCGGGGCCACGTGTGGGCTCTAGCGCTTACTCCCCCCGTGGGCCTCAAGAAACTTCCCCAGTCTCTGGGCCTCAGCTTCCTCATCAATAAATCAGGATAGCAACAGCAACCGGCTTTTATAAGTCTGTAAAACGCTTATGGCACCAGGACATGTGACCTTAGAAGTTTACTGAAAACCATGTGGCACCAGGACATGTGACCTTAGAAGTTCACTGAACTTCTGCTGTGTAACTTATGCCTGCTACCACATGTAACCCAGTCTCACAAGTCAAATGTTACTGTCATCATTTTACAGACAAGACAGGGAGAACCAAAGGAGTGAAATAACTTGGCCCAAATCCTACAGCTAAGGGAAGTGCCAGAGCTGGAATTCCAGTCCAGGTTTGTGGTTGTAAAGCCCAGTCTTTTCGTTAAATCACACCACCTATTTAAGAGATAGGAGTTACAGCCACTAATTCTTGGCTCAGTGGCTCAGTGGTTGAGCGTCAACCTATGAACCAGGAGACTGCGGTTTGATTCCCGGTCAGGGCACATGCCCGGGTTTCGGGCTCGACCCCCAGTGGCAGCCGATCGATGACTCTCTCATCATTGATGTTTCTCTCTCTCTCCCTTCCTCTCTCTGAAATCAATAAAAACATATTTTAAAAAAAAGTTAGGAGTTATACAAATATTATATGACTTTTTTCACTAAAAAGAGTGCAGGATCTATTAAAAAATTCTTCTAAAAATCAACAGAAAGACATTTTTAAGAATGTATGAAACATGGGGAAAACAAACAGGGAGATTTCACAGAGTAGGTCTTTACTTAATGGAGCTTAAAATTCTAGAGTGAAGATTTAAAATTGGAGGTCTGATGGCCAACATGCCCACCTTTCAGAAACCCTGTCACATAAGCGGCATTTTCGTACGAAGCTCTTTCCCTGGCGTGTTCTCTCTGCGCAGCATCGCGAGGACCGGCCGGGCGCAGGCACAGTCTCCTTCCTCAGGGCCATTAAGCAGATGCAGTACATCTCCCCACTGGTCCCTGTTTTCACACCCGACCGTTATTCTACGATTCCTCAGTGATAAATCTCGGGAATCCTCCAGAACGGCAATTCATTCATTGCCACTAGCGTGCCTGTGCCCGGCCATGCGTCCCCAAACACCTGCGGGGGACGACGTATGAAAACGGCACGTGGTGAGGATGGGGACTCTCCGCGTTCATAGGGAGAGGTCTTTTTAACTTGTTGCTTTCAAGCTGAGCAAAAGGGCAAAGATCTTAAAGAGGACTGGGTAGGAGGTCTGACTGACTTATCAGCAATGTGACTTAGGTCAAGCTCACATTCTCTGAGCACCAGTTTCCTTACTTGTAAAACGAAAGGCTGACGATCTTGAAGAGATTCTTGGGAATTAAATGAAATGATGGGCACAACAGCATCTAACACAGTAGCTAATACTTGGTAAGTACCCAATAGGTATTTTATTGTTTCAAAGTTTCTTAATTTAATGAATCTTTGAAAAACATTTCTCTTTCTTATTAACTTATGTCTAAGGAATTTCCTGATGAAGCTATAAAATGTCTTAGCTTATTTTCAGTGCAGTGGTGGGATCAAGTTTAGTGGGAGGGCCCTTTAACTGAAGGTGAAGCCCAGTCGTGGTTCTCAGCGTCACTGGATCACACTGGTTCCCAGCAGCTGACTCTTTAAAACTAGAGAATCAGAGCTGAGCCCAGCGTTGGCCAAACTTCAGCCCCCAATGGGCCACTTCCAGGACTTCTGTCCCCAGGGACACCACCTTCCTGCTACTGGCTTCAGGTTACTCTCTATACTGATTTTATTTCGACTGAAACAAATCTATCATAATTGAATTACAGCAATAGTCATAAAATCATGTGCTTAATGTGCTCATTAAACTTTTCCAATAACTTTAAAATCTAATCACTAAAACTGTAAAAAGCCTGCCTTTCTGCCACCTGAAATCATGCTGTGAAACACCTGTGGTAGGTGTACTCGCTGGAAAACACTGGGCCATGGGAGAGAAAACGGCTGAAATCCAGTGCCACTGAGTGTGGAATGTGGGCTACTGGTCAAACCTCTTGGCACCTGCTTGCTGAAGAGTAAAACTGGGCTAATATCCCCCTTTAAAGGCTAAATTTAACACCGGAGTGGATGAGTGTGCATGGCACATACACACACCCGCCCCTTATGTATTGACCGTAATGCAACCAATACCCAGCAGTGGAGGGTCAAGCCACACGGGTGACTTTTCACAGAGACACACGTCAATGCTTCAGCCTTGGGCTGGTCTTCCTTTTGCCCTTTTAGGTTGTAGCTTCGCTTTTCGCCACCGCCCTCCTTCCTTTTTAATTTTCCCTACAGGGTCCTTGACCGAGAAGTCAGGTATCACCGGTTTACCGTGTACCTGGGGTTGGCCTGTCTCGGTCGGTGTTCATACAGCGCTGGTTAGGAGTATGCGCCCGGTGATGGAGCGCTGCTTAGTGTGCCGGGAGCTTCCTTCACGGGCCTTGTGCAGAACAGGGCCCCAGACCCCAAACCAGGTAACCGTATGCCTGACGACAGCTTCGCGAGGCAGGGCTAGAGGCTCTCCCCCCAGGCCAGATCCTTACCGCTTTTTAAAGTCCAAAGCAGGCAGCTCTGACACAATACCGCAGTGTCCCCCGAAAGATAGTTCTACTGCTGTGTAAGTGGTTGCATCTTAAGTTAAACAACAGGTCACGGTTTCCAAAGTGAAAACCCCCAGTAATTTTCAGATGTCGATAGGTCAGCTCTGGAGAAGATATTACTGGACATGTCATGTAAAAACCGTCAACAGAAGCGACAGCAAACTAGAGAACACGGGATAGGACCACAGGGATTTCTGTCCTGTCGCTCTCCTTGGAACCAGCATTGGAAGCACACCAAGCGCACCCGTGGGCTGACAGCTTCCCTCACTCTGCCCACCGGGATAAAGGGGCTTTGGTATCGTTTTATCACAGAAACAAGTCAAATGATTTTATATTTTGAAAAACGTTTTCTTTGCTGGACAATGGATTTTGGAGTCAGACAAAAGCCTCGGCTCCAGTCCGTTTCAGCTGCATTCTGGAGAAAGTTGCTAAACTCCGCAGCCCTCAACTTCCACACGCAGGACACGGAGGGTGCAGGTCACTGTGAAGACGAGATAATGCACAGAGGGGACACGGAGGGCCGAGCGCAGGCTACCACGCTCTCCAAAACTGGCAGCTATTACTTCTAATTCCTTTTCTTCAGTCAATTAAAGTGTTTTCGTGAAAATCATAGCGGTTTTGGAGGACCGAATGAAATATGTACTTGAAGGTACATTCAAACCACATAGTGCCCCGGGAAACTGGCTTGTCACTGTCACTGTCCAGAAACGGGTGTTCTTGCCACACACTCATCCGCTCGTGTGTGCAAGGGGGTGACTAGCACTGCCGGAAACCCTTCTGGTCTACTTTCTTTCTGACCACTACAGGAATCAAGTATCTCCTGGGAGAACCTACAGTTCTTCAGAAATACAGACCAAAATATTGGGATCTTTTTAAAATAAAAATTGTATATTAGGTGTAAATATGACGACTAAATAAACAGAGTGAAATAATTACTGCAGTCAGCTCAGTAACACACCTTCTCCTCACAGTTACCTTCCTTGTGTCATGAGGACACCTAAAATCTACTCTCCGAGCAAATTTCCAGAATTCACGACAGCACTGTATTAACCACAGCCACCATGCTCTGAGCCGCGATTGTCACTAGGATGACAAGTAAGACAGCAATTGAAAATTAATTCCACTTAGTTTAGAATGAAATGAACACGTTTCCAAAGGGTTTGCTAGAGTCAAAACTATGATTTCTGTGAGGGCTCAAGTCCTGTGCGGGGAGGGGGAGGAGCCCTGAGGGGGGAGGTCATTTATCACCGGCTCTTTTTTAACTTCCGAGGGCTAGTCAGGAGCTATGCATCCACAGGAACTAATCAATAGCTATTTTTGAGCCAATGGATATTAGAACTACTCCAATATTGTAAAGAATCAGTCGTATTTCTCTGCACAGGAACTGTGTTGACAGCTTGTTACTCATCAAGTGTGTGACATTAGATAAACATGCTTTGTGGCTCACCACAGTGTCAGCGCTGTTGGTCATTACATAGGTCAGTGGGGAAACGCGCTGAACGTCACTGAATTCTCCAGCACGCTGCAGGGCTTCTAGTTTTCTACTCTCATTTTAATACAAGGTATCTGAAAACTGGGAGGGAAAAAATTCCTAATTTGTGAAACCTCTTGAGAGAAACTGTTGCTTCTACAACAAAACTTCCATAGAGTGTTTACAGCTCATGCAGTTGAATAGTCATTACTGAAAGGAACCCTTTCCCCCAGCAGATAAAACACCCCAGGGCCAGCCACACCACCCTGCTGCTGCGCTCTACCTTGTTTTCAGGTAGACTTGGCACCTCTCTTTCTAGTTCCAGTTTATGGCGAACATGGATACTGACCATCCCTGTGGGAGAAACCCCCCCCCAAGTATCCCCCTGCCCACTCTCGCTGTAAATCATTTCCTTGCACAGTCCTTCCAGATTCACTGGTACCTGCTTCAGGTAACCACCCCCTGAGAGAGAAGACTGAACCTGGAGCTGCAGGAGGGTGGGGATCAGTGCTTCCCAGGCTGACTGCCTCCTGTAAGTCATCTCACTGAGTTTTTGTGCAGAGCAGACCTGTGGATGGCACTCCGTCCTCCACCTGCTGCTCAGGGACTGTGGGCTTTCCTGTCTCATTCAACCTCCAGGTCACCTTCAAAAGCAGAATCTAAGTCACACCTTTCACAAACTGAGACTGACAGAGGTGAAACGACTTGCCCAAAGTCACACATAGTCAGTGTTAAAGTTGGGATCAAAGCACTGGTCTGTCAGACTCAGAACCACTATGGCTTGGGTCCCCAAGCTTTTTTTTTTTTTTTTTAAACGAGTAAAAGTTTACTTAGACACAGAGGTGAAAGTAGTGAGCCATGGAAGAAGTGAGCCAGCTGGGCTGCGTGGGCTCAGGAAACAAGTTGCATAGGCTGAAGAAGGACCCTTGGAGCTTAGGAGAGAGAAAGGCAAAGGTAATGCGCCTGGGGGAAGAAGAGGGAGGGAAAGGTGCAGGCGTGCTCCAGGGAGAGAGCCGCCACTCCAAGCGCTTCTGATGACACCTGTGCTTCAGAAAGAAAGCCGTTTTGAGCTGGTGACTATAACTGTGTATGCATGACATGTGTCCTTTATATTAAGTTATAAAGAACAAAACATCTTTCTGCATCTAGTGAGTTGACCTGTGGACCCTGAGAGCTTAATCATATGCTCTGTGCCCCTTCCTTCATCAATACAGCCCCACACTCTTCATGAAGTTGCTGGGCACTTCAATGAGATACGTATATAAGAACACAAACACGATGCACAGGCTTCCACTAAAAAAAAAAAGACGAGCTGACAGTTTGAAGGCTATTTAATTGTTACAAGTTATATAAGAAAATAACTTGGCATGAGCAAAAAGAAAATAAATTTTTAAATCCCTGTCAACCTCAGTAGCAGAGTGAACAAATAAAACTTGTCTGAGTTCAAAAGTGCATTTATGCCCTATAAAGATAACCACATAGTCTATAACTTTAATGCTTCACAAGGCCAATATTTTCTTTTGTGTATGTCTATTTTTACTCTCCACTTAGAATTTTAAACATAAAGCAAGAATAAACACTGATTCCAAATATCAATGCACAACAAGGTATACCATCAGAAGAGGTAACTACAAAGCTGTTTTGCCTCCAATAACATTTATTTCTGAATAAATACTTCTTGTGAAAATGAATGGGGATTCACTCATCATTAATGGGAACCTGAAGTTCTTAGAAAACAGGAACATGTCTGCTAGGAAATGGAAATGTTCTGTGACTACAAAACAAAACTTTTGGTGTTTTCTTCCCCAGGCACCGATAATGGAGGACGTTTACATACTTCTGATGCCATTTAGGGCCTTAGACTTGAAAAAACCACAGACCTGTAGACAATGTTCCTCCTCAGAATACACTGAATAAAGTTATTAGAATGAATAAAATTTCAGTTTCTATCTCCCAAACCTCATTGCTTTAATGCTACAGTGAACTGCAGAGGGGGAATTCATGCTGGTTGTTAGGACAGACTGTGTTTATGCAATTAAAGCAAACATGAAACAGAGAAGGAAAAGTCAAACTACCCTCCCTGGCTGGTCATCAGCATCCTTTCCCCAAAGCGTAGACATGTGGAAGGGCACAGAGTCGGTTATAGGATCTGGTCATAGAGACTGGCTCTTACCTTTGGGCTGGGGTGCTATAGCTGTTATCATAGGAATCATAGCTCTGATCGTCATAAGCAGTGCCATAGCCATCATCATAGTCCTAAAATAGAACAGGAGAAACACAGGAATGTTCAGAGAAGTGTCTGGAAAGATAGAAGCATTCTGTTTGTAGGGGATATTGATTCAGCTAGCATTTAACGATACAGCTAATTATAGTGTAAAAAAATGTAACAGTGACGTCAATGGAAATGATGGGGTAAGAACTTCCAAAAGCAAACAACACAGAGAAACTGTCAAAAATGGTCAGAATCAACATTTTAACTACTCTGGAAATTAACCAAAGGCTTGCAAAGATGTAGGGAGCATTAATTTATTTTTGAAAAATGGCTCAATCTTGGTATGAACAGTGAGCTTTGTGATGTTTTAACTTGTCCTATTCCCACCCCTCACTCCCAGCTCTGCAGGGACCTTGAAATCCAACAGCCACAATCACTATGGAAACCAGTAGGCTGGAGGCCAATGGAGGGGGCACAGCAGGATGTAGCTATATCAAAAACCCATTCTCAGAGGGATGTCTTTATTTGTTTTAACTTGGAGCTCATCCCATGAAAAATCCCTTTTCTCTGAGGGTATTTGAAGAAAAAAATCAGAACCAATTATTTAAGATTTCTGCTGCCCGCAGTAGTGCAGAAAAACTAGAGCAAACAATAGGCTAACAAGAAAGTCAGGGAATGAGATGTTAATATGGGCACTGAAAAGCTCTGACATATTCCTGGGAATCTAAAAGACGTTGTGCATATACAGTGTCAAGTACATGTGCAGGAGACCTGAGAAGGCCCTGAGCTCTCTCCCTGGCCTGACCTTGAGGTTCAGTCCAAGAACAAAAGGAGAAACTAAGACAGAGTTAGTTGTAAGTTGACTGGGTGCATGCTGAAGGCATGCTCTAACAGGCACCCATAGGCTATTGGCAAAGACTAGGGACTTAAGTTTCCAGGCATTCAATAAAATCTCTGTCCAGTCATTTAGCTGATCCCTAAGGTAACACACGGGAGACACTTCAGTGGTAACACACTATAAATACAGACTTTATAATATTTGTTTGGAAAAGTCACTAAACCAAAATAAAATCACAAAAGAAATCCTAAGGAGGAGAATTTGATTTCCACAGTTTATGCATTATATTAAATGTCCAGTTTTAAATAAACTGGACATGCAAAGAAAAATGAAAGCATAACCCATCCACATGGAAATAAATAAACAATAGCAACTGTCCCTGAGAAAGTTGAGACACTGGACTTACTAAGCAAAGACTTTAAAACAGTTATTTGAAATATATTCAAGGAACTAAAGGATAACCTGTGTCTAAAGAGCTAAACAGAAAAAAGGAATGAGAACAAAGCCTCACCAAACAGAAAGTAGTAGTATAAATACAGAAAATAATTTTTGAAAATCTGAAGAAATTATTAAATTGAAAAGTATAATAACTGATGCTGAAAATTCACCAGAGAGGTTCAATAGCAGATATCACTAGACAGAAGAAAGAATTAGTGAACCTGAAGATAAATCAACTGAGATTATCCAGTTTGAGAAAGAGGGAATAAAAAGAATGAAGAACATAAACAGGGTCTCAGAGACCTGGGGGCCACCATTAAACATGAACATATGTATAATGAGACACCCAGAAGGTAAAGAGAGAAAGGAGCAGAAATATTATTTGGAGAAACAATGGCATGAAACTTTCCAAATTTGATTAAAAAAAACCCCTTTAATCTACATATTCAAAAAGCTCCACAAATTCCAAGTAGAATAAACTCAAAAAGGCCCACACCTAAGTACATTATCTTCAACACACTGAAAGAGAAAGAGAGAAAAGTCAGCAAGAGAGAAGTTACTTTTCATGTGCAAAAGATCTACAATAAGATCAAAAGCTGACTTCTCAAGAGAAACCATGGAGGCCAGCAGGCAATGAGATTCTAATTTCCAAGTACCAAAATAAAAACATTGTCAACTAAGAACTCTATATCCAGAAAACTATCCTTCAAAACATAAAAAAAATTAAGATATTTCCAGGTTAACAAAAACTGAGAGAATACATCAATAGAAGAGATGCTCTATAAAAATATGAAAAGCAATTCTTCAGGTAAGTGAAAGGTCATTAAGAGAGTAACTTGAATCTATATTTAAAAAAATAAAGAACATTAGTACAGGTAGCTACTAAGGTAAATATAAAAGGCAGGAGAAATATATTTCTGTTATAACTTTTTTCTCCTATTTTATTTAAAAGACAACATAAAGAAACAATTATAAATCTGTGTTGATAAGCACAAAATATATAAAGCTGAAATTTGTATGGGAGTCACAACACAGAGGTGGGGCAAGAATGGACCTACAAGGAAGCAAAATTCTTGTGTACTGTTGAAATTAAGTTGTTATAAATCTGAAAAAGGCTAATATAAGGTGTAAATTGTAATACCCTAGACAGGGTAAGAAAATAATTTAAAATATTTAAAAATAACTAGTAAAAGAAATGACAATGAAATTAAAGTGGTGCAGTAAAAATATCTACTTAGCACAAAAGGAGTTATTAAGGTACAAAAAAGACATAAGATATATATAAAACAAATAGCAAAGTGGCAGACATAAATCCTACCTTATCAGTTCTTACACTAAATATAAATGGATTAAACACACCAATTTAAAGGCAGAAATTGGCATCTTGTTAAAAAACATGGTCTAACCATATGCTGTCTATAATAGATATACTTTAGATTCAAAGAGGAAAATACATTGAAAGTAAAAGGATGAAAGAAGCTACACCATGGAAATACTAACCAAAAGAGAACTATCAGAGCTATACTAATATCAGACATATCAACTTTAAGACAAAAATTGATACTAGAGAAAAAAAGGACATTTATTTACAGCAATAAAAAGGTCAATATATCAAGAAGATAAAATAATTATAAAAATGTATGCACATATACAAACATCAACCTGCACGTAGCAAAAACTGACAGAACTAAAGGGAGATAAAGAAAATTCAACAATATAAGGTGTCCCCAAAAACCGTATACACACACTTTGAATAATTGTAAGGGTAGTGTTTATTAAAATACATTTCATTTTCAAAATTGAGCTATCAGCTGTTAAAGTATGTATACATTTTTTGGGACACCCCGCAGTTGGGAATTTCAATGTCAACACCTTCAATAATAAGCTAAAAAAAAAAAAAAATCAAAAAAGAAATAAAAGATTTGAACAACAATACTATCCAATTAAACCTAAGAGACATCTATAGAATATTGTACCTGATAAGAAAAAGAATATAGCCCAGCCGCTATGGCACAGCGGTTGAGTATCGATCAACCTAGGATCCCAGAGATCAAGGTTTGATTCCTGGTCAGGGCACATGCCTGGGTTTCGGGCTCAGTCCCCAGTGGGGGGCATGCAGGAGGCAGCTGATCAATGACTCTGTCTCATCATTGATGTTTCTCTCTCTCTCCCTCTCCCTTCCTCTCTGTGAAATCGATAAAATTATATATTTTTTTTAAAAAGAATAAGAATATATATTTTTTCAATTATACATGGAACATTCTCAATTATATGGGGAGCAGTCTCCAGAACATTCTCCAGAATTTTCCCAATTCAAAATTTACTACTAAGTGATCAAACCAGTGAGGTACTGGCAGAGACATATAGATCTACAAAACAGAATTGAGAGTATACAAATAAACCCTTACATTTATGTAAGTATCTTGAAAGGATGACAATATATATATGCATATGAATATATTCCAGCAAAATGCCTAACATGTATTTAAGACAATTCAATGGTAGTTACAATAATCATTTTAGTAACCAGTGTGGAAATAAATGGATACCTACATGCAAAAGTTGGACCATTACCTCACACCATATACAGAAATTAATAAAAATGCATCAGGTGTATACCAGATAAAATTATAAAACTCTAAGAAAGAAACAGGTGCAAATCCTTGTGATATTGGTTAGTCGTTAATTTCTTAGACATGCCAGAAAAAACACAAATCTCCAAAGAAAATATAGATTAAATAGACTTCATCTAAATTTAAAACTTATGCATCAAAGGACATTAGCAAAAAAGGAAAAAGGCAATCTATAAGATGGGAGAAAATATGTGCAAATCACATATCTGATAATGGTGTAGTACTCGTAATATGTAAAAAACTCCTACAACTCAACAATAAAAAACAAAACAAAACAGCAGTACAGCCATTCTCCTAGTTCTACTAAGGACAGTTCCACAAGCACACTAAGGTTAAAGTATTAACGAAATTCAAAACCAACCAGAGATATAATCACTCTATAAGATCAAATTAGACATGTTACTCAATGACATTTACATCCACAATTTGTACATAATCACCTAAATTTTTTAAACATTTCTTTAACAAAGGAGGAACTGAGTATTTTTTGAAGAGTTGCATGTCCAGTCCTTTGGACATGAGATAGGACAGAATATAAAATGCACACTCGGTAACTAGGGGCAGGGAAGCATAAAGCCCAGCATACGGTTAGGACACAACACGCAAGCCGAGCTCCGCACAGTGACAAAGGCAGGTTCCAAACTTGGCTGTGACCTCCCAGTGACCAACGCGAGGGCTGAAAAGGTCATCAGACCAGAGACAAATGAAAAACAACCAGAAACTGAGGTGACTTTAGCTGTAAGTTTTGTAGCGTAATGCAGACGCTACTACTAATTCTGGCAAATGAATAAATTAAAAGAAGCTGCTGTTCCTAATGAAAGGAGTAATCTTATTAAATTCTGTTTTTTTAAACTGCTCTCCGTTTAGCACCTACGCTGTGCCTGGCAGCCCAGGGAGGACACTTTTGAGGCGAAGTGGGAGACGACAGACAATTACAGAACCGGAGCGAACACGTCCAGGCCTGTGGCTAACGGGAGCATCCAGGCTGCCTGGTGGGGAAGGGAAAGGAGACGGAAATTTCCCAGAAATCTCCATGATAGATCTTAGTCTCAAAAGCAGAGAAAAGCAAAAGGTACTGGGAAAAGTCATTAAAAATAAAAATTAGGCAGAATGAAGGGCAGGTACAAAGCAATGGAGCACAGACAGGAGACCCCTTCTCACCCAGCGAAGCGAGCCGCTTGTGGGGGGTGCACGGCAGGGCCGAGACCGAGAGCCCACGGCCACAGCGTGAATGACCAGGGTAAGGAGTGCGGATTCGCCCTGTGAGTGCCATGATCCACTCTGAGTTTTATAACAGTGTCTGGGGACAGCGAGGGTGAAGCTGGAGGGCCGCGCAGGCAACCACATCATGGCACTGGGCAGCCTGGGCAAAATTCGGAGCTCACGGTTCCTTTAGCGATGTCAGTAGCCTGAAAAAAACGTGGCTTTACCAAGTGAAGAATTCTATTTCTATGCTTCTTTAAAGACTCAAAATTAGAAATGCCTGGGACCTTCTTAAACAGCTATACTATTTTAACCCCCAGTTATGTCATGCGTCCTTCATTCAATTATTCTGTCAGATACACAATAAGAGCGACTTATTTGAATTTTCAAAGGGGTTAGGGCACTGAATTATTGACTTCCGTATTTTTACGTGAAAGGTTTTAAGATTAAATTTGCTACTCTCACAAGATTTCTTTCATGATGACTTCTCAGTTGGAGTTGACCATGAGGGGTGCACCCCCCTCCCATTATGAGCATTATTTGTTCAATGGACAAAACTTGAATAATGCAGGGAAACATAGAAAAGGTTATGAAAAGAGGAGGGGGGAAAGCGGAGTGAGGCTGCAAATAAAGGTGGAAGTTTCTAGGAGGAAATTCTCGTTGGTCATCTGCTATTTTACCGCAAGGTAGGAGATAAAGTCACTGGCTGAGAACGACGCTGGAGGTTAACCAGTAAGGATTCAGCAGGAGGTTCAGATGAGAAGGGCCAGAGGTGGCGGAGCTGAGTAAGAGCCACTGAGCCTCAGGCATCTTTGTCTGAGGACTGGGGGCCTGAGGACTAGCACCGCTCTTTTTTCCCCAATGCTTTTATTTTCAAGTGTCCCCAACTATTAGTTCCTTGTTTTTATTTATTTAATTTGACATTAGGAAATTCCTCCTTAGATTTTTCTGTGACTAGAGTGGAAATTTTTAAAAATATTGAATGCATTATTTGTTACAAGTTAACATAGAATCAAATGGGATCATAAATCTAGGATGGAAGGGGATGTTACAGATTTACTTTGACCCCACAGCCAAGCTTAGTGTTTACTCTTCGAAAGCTTGTCAGAGCCTGGCATGGGGAGCTCACTCCTTCCCCGTCAGCAGTGCTGAAGTGTTGAAAGACTTTCTTCAGGCCTGAAATCATTGTGTAATTTCTCGCATTTCCAGGTTTTTCCCTAGAGAGCATTCCCCTTTGTGACCTGGCCCCGGTCTACATGTCAGCCTCATTTTTGGCCATGTGTCCTGTGCCTCGAATGCAATGATTAAATCCAGTTCACCTGCCAGTTCCTGAGGTCTCTGTGCCAGCCCCTCTCTGCCTATGAATTTTTCAAATAGAGCTCAAAGGAGTCGCCTCTTCCGTTAAATCTTCTCAGTCCCACAAAACCCGTCTCTCGGCCACCACTGAGCCCGCAGTAGATCTAACGCATCTGCCTCTGTCACTGCACAGAAAGGCCTGACTCGGCGTCGCCCGCCTGGGAACAGGACCCTGTCCTTCCTCTTTCACGGGCAATCTCGGCAGTGCCAGGAGCACAAGGAGGACAGGCAGAGAATGTTCACAGGCTGCTGGACCGAGTGCCTCCGGGGAAAAGCCTGCCCAGTGCCCGGCCACAGAGCGCTCACCTGCCCTGAGTGTGCCCAGCTGGTCTAGACTCCTCCAGAGCCAGGCCTCAGAGGAGCCCAAGTGCAGGGACACCTTTATCCTAAGCAGCTACGGGATTTCCTCTGCAGAAGCTTAATGTACTAGAGCTCCCTGCCCGACTAAAATGCATGCGGCGATGTTTCATCTCCTCGGGCACACTCTT
Organism: Miniopterus schreibersii; assembly: GCF_964146895.1. Lineage (NCBI taxonomy): Eukaryota > Metazoa > Chordata > Mammalia > Chiroptera > Miniopteridae > Miniopterus > Miniopterus schreibersii. The sequence continues at coordinate 39,945,062 of NC_138117.1, read as the reverse complement.
AGAATCGGCCCCATGGCTGTGAGCCCGGCAGGGTGCAGACACGCCCTGGCAAAGTGCGAAGGGGCCTGCACTCTGCACACACCTCTGAAGGCACCCATGTCTGCAGCAGTCAATGCCCCCGCTTCTCCATCCGCGGTCACCCACCTGGGCACCACATCTTTACCTTTATCTCCCAAATCTCTCACACCCACCCCTTCCTCTACGTCCCCAGCAGAGCACCTGGGGATCACTCCTCAGTTCGCAACTGGACCCCTGTGACAGCCCAGCCCACCCGCTGCCTCCTGATCTGAGCCCTCCTCGGACCCGCCACGCCAATGCCAGTCTGCGCTTGCCGCGCCCGCCTCCAGCTCCCCCTCTCCCCCCCTCCCTCCCGTCCTCCAGGCAGGGGAGCACGTTCCCTCAGGCCCTCCCAGCCTCACCTTTGCAGTTTGCCCAGACACCGTCCCTCACATAGTGCAGCACATGCGGAGGGCCTGGAGAACCTTCTGTCTCATGCTGTGCTGCTCCCTCCGACCACCTAGGTCTTTCACCAGAGGACTCCAGGTAGAACTAGCACCCCTCCTTTGTGCTTCTACGACAACTGATAACTTACACACACACAGTCTGCCGTGACTTCTCAGCCTCCTTTCTCTCCCGCTGGCCCGCCGGGCTATCAATGTCTGGTGCATATAGGAGGCATCCAGGAGCATCTGATGAGTGAATAAATGAATGAACTAAAAAACAAGTGGCAGGGAACAGAGCGGTAGCTTCTTAGAGATGAATGCAAGTCAAGGAGATATTGTAGGAAAAATGCAGTAGTCATTAAAAGTGTGTGTGCCTGGCCAGCGTGGCTCAGTGGTTGAGCATCGACGTATGATCCAGGAGATCGAGGTTCGATTCCCGGTCAGGGCACATGCCTGGGTTGCAGGCTCGATCCCCAGCAGGAGGCATGCAGGAGGCAGCCGATCAATGACTCTCATCATTGCTGTTCCTCTCTGTCTCCCTCTCCCTCCCTCTCTCTGAAATAAATAAAAATACATTGAAAAATAAAATGTATACATTTTTATGAGCCCTCACTTGAATTCTTTGCCACACACTGCCTGCCATTCTTATGTTCCCTGCTATCAGCAAGAAATTTCCCTTTAAAACGCTGTTTTATTTCTGAATGTCAGAACGTTATTAAAAATAGCGAACAAACAAAGATTAAAAGCAGATTAATATACATTCCTGCCTCAATAGAAAAGATGTGCTTAGAGTTCATCAAGTTATACCTCTGAGTTTTTACCTTTGATAGAGATGATTAAATGGAATTTAACTGCCAGGGTGAGCTGGGCCCATGGTCCATGCTGGGCCTTCAGCAAGGATACTGTTCTAACATTCACCTTTCCCGACCTACAAACCCCGAACATACAAGCCCCGCCCAACAGGCAGACAGCAGAGAAATCTTGCTTTAAAAGAAGAGTTTTTCCAGGATAAAGGAAACAGCATGACATTTAATTCTATTTCTGTCACAAGGAAAATCAAGCATAACATTTAAGCTAGGAAAAGGCATTTTAAACAGAACAATTTACAAAAGAGTGATTTTAAAAATAATGTTTCAAGGGAGTCCTTTTAAAACAATTACCCTACATAAACTTTACCTTAATTATGGTTCTATCTGGTCATTTCAAAATGTACAAAGTTTTCACATATAATACAGTGTTCAAGGTGTATTTAAATCTAGTTTTATAATGGCTGCTTTGAGTTTATAAAACAAACAGATTAGCTAAAAACAGGCTTTGAGAAGTTCATTTCTGCTGGAGTCTGAGTAGTAATATCCTTGTTGAGTATCACCAATGACCGTGAAAACATATCACATAACCAAGCTATTTTTTAATTAAAGAGAAAAAACACAGTATTACTAATAATTCTAAAGAATGTTTCCCACAATCATATAAATAAAACACCATTAATCTGACAATCAAGTCGCATGGTTGTGAGAAATGTATCATATGCCTTTGAGACTCACACAACTTCACATTGGTCTTTGGAGTCTGATGCCCATGTTCAGATTCCAGTTCAAGTTAAGCAAAAAATATATACGAAAGCTGTCTGGCACAGGCTTTGCCCAGTGAGGGCAGTTTCATTTTATTTAAAGGTCTATTCCCTTCAACGCTCTCATGCTATTAGGCCAGAGAAACATCAGAGCTGAGCAGGCATTTGTCTTCTGTAGAATGTGATAAAGTCTTACAACTGTCTAAACTGCGGTGTCTGCATTTCCATAGCCCACAAATCCCAGTGTGAGGACTGCGGCTTTTAGATAAAGAAATGGCTGGCCAGGGTCAGCTGCGATCCCCTCCGCATCCAAGTACAGTTTTTAAAGACACATCGATGTCTGTCATTCACAGGACGCCTTCTCTTCTCTCAGCTCCTATCTGAGAGAGATTTGTTTGGATTTGACAAGGTGTTCAAAAATACAGTATGGGAAAATAAAATAGCAAAGAAGTGAACCCAGAAATCCCACAAACAAGAGACGGGAAAAGGGTAAATAGCAAGTTAAAGAAAACAAAACTGAACCAGCAGTCCCACAAAGATGAGGAAAAGAGGGCACATGATGGACATCATGCTAAAATGTTTATGTCAGTTTTTCCATCTTCCCCCAGATGTGTGTGCCAGACGCTGTTCTGAGCACTGGCGGTGTCGCACTGCCATGGGGCTGACATTCCAGGGGGAAGCAGATGGACAAAACCAAGCATCACGGATAGAATACGGTACATAACGGGCAGGGTGACCGGGGTCCCTCCAGAAGAGAGGCTGCAAACAAATGGAAAGAGCTGAGGGGCTAGTTACGCAGAGGTTTTTAGTGTGGGAAGGAGTATTTCAGGCAGAGTGACAGCAAGTACAAAGGTCCTGAGGCAGAAAGGTCAAAGTGGAGTGAGTCAGGGGGCGGGGGGGGGGGGGGGGGAGGGACGCTAAGATCACCTAGGACCTTTGAACTTCAAGTGAACAGGTGGCCACAGGAGGTTTTTGTGCCTCATGGACTTTCTCTGTTGCCCAGGTTTGTGCTTTCTACCCTCCGGGGTAGGGGCTCGGCAGGAAGAGGCGATGCCAAACATTCCTCCAAAGCGGTTACAGCAACTTCCATTCCCACAGCAACATATGAGAATCCCATGCCCCCCACTCTAGCTCACAGCTGAGGTTACCTTTTTAATTCTCATCATTCTGGTGGGTGTGGACAGTACTGGATACTATGCTTTTTCATACATTAATACCTGGGGCACGGCAAGAGTCTGCCCTGGAAGACAGCGCTATACTGGTAATCCGAAGAATCAGACTTCGGAGCCAACAGTAAATATACTTACATATCACTTTTTATGTGCCAGGCACTATTTTAAATACTTTCCATATGTTAACTTATCTAAACTTCATGACAACCTCATGGGATAAGCACTAATATTTCCATTTAAAGGTTAGAAACTGAAGCAAAGAGCAGCTAAGCAACTCGCCTGAGGTCACACAGCAGTGAAAGGCACAGCAAGGGTGTGGGAGCAGTCGGTCCGGCTCCTGGCTTTGCTTCTAATGCTGTGATACATGGCTTGTCCCCATGAACCTGAGGGTTGGCCCTGGACTCTAATGGACGCCCAGGACGGTGACCCCAGCGGACAGACCTGGCGGCCAGCCCGCCCTGCGCTGCATCACCCGCCCGGCAATGGGGTTTCACGCTGCACTGCAGGGTAAAGATCCCCGCAGCACCTGTCCAGATCCCGCACCCTGTCCCGCGCCTCTCACCCTGGTCTGCCTACTGACAGAGTGAGTAGAATCAAAACAGAAGACTGAAGATGAGCTTATCGATGACAGGCCCCAGGAACGCTCTCGGGCTGCCCCCACACAGCCCGCGCCCTCCACGTGGCCAGGCCCCCAGGACCCGCGGCACCCTCGGGAGCCTCCCGCTCGGCCGCTGCTCCAAGCGCCGTCTCCTCTAGGGAGCGGGGCCACAGCCCACCGAGGCGCTCATGTCCCCTCTCCCCCCTCAGTGCTCTGTGCGCAGGTCAGCTCTGTGCTCTCACCCCGAGGGGAATGGGCTTTTCTCTCTGTGTCGAGAGAGCAAACACTGGCTACTTCTCACATGCCGGGCCCAGTGGATAAAAGGCAGGGTCGCTCTCGCCCACAATTTAAATATAACGGGGACAGTAAGACAAACCCAGGAGCGGTCACCCTGCTCTAGGTTCCCCACACGGTGCACACACAGATGCAAACAGGGGCTGACCACCCGGGACACGGTGGACACGAGCGCAGGGACTGAGTGCTCCGGGCGCCGGCCAGATGCCCGAGGAAACAGAAGAACAAAGGCGCAGGTGCCTGTGGGACGTCCCCTGTGACGGAGGACCGACCCGGTGGCTCTCGGGTTCCCCCGGGGAGGTGGCACCCCGTCACAGTAGCTCACACACAACCAGTGCCCCTGGGCTACCTTGGGAGGGACACGCTTACCCAGGAAGGTGACGTTTCCCAGCCTTGGGGACACGGCTTTCACAGCCTCCGTTTCCTTAATGAACCACTTTTTTGGGGTTTTGTTTAAAGGGGGGGGGGCACACTCCTCCATATTCATAAATTGAAAATCTGAAATTATTTCCTCAAGTTTTACGTTTCTAAACTAGGTCAAGCTTTCAAGCATTTAGGAAAGAGATGGACTTGTGAAGCCCCTGACAGACGTTTCGAGTAAATTGCACACGGCTCTCACTCTTGCTTCTGGTAAAAAATTACGGAACCTTCATCTTTTTGTCTAAAATAAAAAGGCTTTTCAACTCACATTTAAAATGCATTTTCAAAAACAACCTTTTCACAATCTGTACTCTGTTTTAATTTCTCACCATGGAAAACAAGATAATTGAAGCAGTTTGGAGATTAGTTAACTGTCAAAAAGTGACGCCAGCAGGCGCTGCACTGGGAAACTCTGCTGACCTGAGGGTACAACTGTCCTTGGCCCTAAGTCCCCAAACTAGTCACGATATAAAACTGCATGTGAGCTCTCGAAAGAATGAGAAGTATCACTTCACGGAATCTTTAAACAAATCTAGGTTATAGAATTGCATGTACACTTAAAAATGTAAGTGGCTTTCCCTAAAAAGACCTTCGCTGATGTCCCCCATCGTCAAAATTTCAGGTTTTATTCTAATGCCACAGGAGGAAACGGTCTTCGTGCTGTCTTTTCACAGGGACTGATGCCACATTATCACAGTAACTAGCATCTTTCTTAGGACAAGTTTCATCTTTCGCAGCCTTCCTGAGCCAGGGTGCCGGAAAACAGGCGGAAAAGACACGTAGGACACAAGGCTTAGATTCCTGCTCCCAGCCAAAACGTTCTCTTTGAGGCTCTAAACCTGGATTAAGTGGATTACTACCCACTCTCAACCTGGATTAAACCTGGATTACTACCAACGGGTGGTAGTTGTCCTGTGAGGAAATACCCTACAGTACTTACAGGAGGATTGGTAAAACCAACAAACTACTTAATTGTGCACCTCTCGCTCTAAGTTTCGCAAAGCCACCTCTACATCTGACGAGATTAAACAGCTTTCCCATTCATTTATCACTTTCTCCATTTGCAAACAGAGGGTTTTGAATCAGATGAAACTGACTTGTCCTGGGTCCTGATAGTGCCAGGTCTTAGGAGCGTGGGCTCTGGAGCCAGACAGACTGCTGGGCTCCAAATTCCAGCTCTTCCCTAACCAGCTGTGTGACTTTTATTTCATGGCGTTGTTGTAAAGCTGTTGAACATCCATGCAAAGAGCTCAGAACAGCATTTGTGAGAAAGTAAAGGCACACAGGTTTGCCACCCACTCGACGTGCCACTTGGGAAGAATCAGCTGTCCTGTCTAAGCGCCCGCGGACTGGAACCATGCTGACTACACCACTCACGCACTCACCCCGACCAGGACCATTTAGACATAATTCACCTCAAGTGCACATTTTTGGGATGTAAAAGGAAATCCGAGAACCCAGAGAAAACCCACGTGGACGTGCAGAGAACAGGCAAACTCCACACAGACAGTGGCCCCAGCCCAGCTGGGAATCAATATTTTTTTTCTCATCAATGTTATAATGAAATGACCTTGACCTAAAAGGCTTATCTGAGGACCTGCTGCAGTAAAGGAGCTTTCACATTCTGATGACCTTGTATGACCTCTAGAAAGCTCCAACATGCTTACGTTCCAAGGTGAATGAGCCATCAGCGCAGCCTCAGAAGCTTAGAAAGATCACCCAACATTAAGACATCAAATGACATTGTGACTGGCAAACACTGCCATGAACAGACGGCTGAGGCAGTCCTACTTAAATGAGTTAGAAAATAACATAATTAGAACTTCTAAGACAATTTTAGTTTATATACATCTTGAATGGCAGGTCTGCATTTTTAAAAATCCCACTTTTAAAAGTTTGTAAAACTTTTGTTTTAGAATTCAAGACTCACGCCCACTCACTTTTAGCTGTTTCCTCTCATTAAAATGTTCGTTTTGTTTATTCTGTGACTTTTATTTTTTTTAACCTCATCTGAGGATATGTGCAATGTTTATTGATTTTAGAGAGAGAGGAAAAGAGAGAGGAGAGAGAGACGCAGATGTGCGAGAGAAACAGTAATCGGTTGCCTCCCATAGGTGCCCTGACCAGGAACTGAACCCATCCCTTCTGGTGGACAGGACCAGGCTCCAGCCAACAGAGCCACCTGGCCAGGGCTTTGACTTTTTTTTGATATTAAGATTTCCACTTGAAGAAATTAGTTTCTTGTAAGAAAAATTATTTTCAGGGCAATAGTGGAAACCGAGTAAGTTCCAGGAAACACTCAACCCATTATAGAATTTTCAAGCTGGAGAAGAGGCAGGAGGCATCGGTCTACCCCACGGGCCTGGGAGGTAAAACACCTTCGTCTCCGTTCTGCCAACTGAGAAACTAAGGCCCAAGAAGGTTAAGTGATTTACACAACTTCACACAACAGAGAAAGAGGGGGTGATACTGACAAGAAGTGGGACTAGAAACCAAGGATTGCGCCTCTCAGAATCGCATTATCTTTATTAAATTGTACCTTCTTACCAATCGCCTCGCTAAACAAGCCAGGTGAGGGTGGTGAAATTAGCATAAGGTACTCGACATGATTTCGCTTAGTACTTTTCACAGAAAATGGCACACGGAATGGCAGAGTTAGCTAGGCCATCCTGCACGTGTGTGTTTAGCATCTCCAAAATGTCAGGCCCTGTGAGGGGCTCTGGGCCAGGTATAGTTCCCTCCCTAAAGCAACCACAGCCCACTGGGGACAATGACAGTAAGGAAGCACAGAGGTGGGTGCCCAGTGCACCAAAGATGCTGATACTGCGCCTGATCAGGACCGGAAGGAGGCGCAGCTGAGGGACAGAGAGAAAAAAGAGTTGCCGTGGACAAGAGAGAAGGGCATTAGAAGAAAACCAGTCCCAAACGCAGGGTGACACAGTCAAGTCCCGGTGACACAGAGCAGCAAGAGGTCCTGATGGAATGTGAAATGACGGCGATGGGACCGAGGGCAGGGAGGTTGAGCAGCAGGCAGACGGGGACAGTCATGAAGGCCTTTCCACGTCACTTAGACGAACCTCAACTTCACCCCAAATAGACTGAGGTCCTTCTAAAAGAACACACTAGCTCTTATGTCCTGGGGCTGGGGCCTGCGGAGGGGCGGCAGCATTGCCAGACCTCTGACACTAGAAGTGGTACGACTAATACATTATTTAACGGAAGGCACCAGGGCAGAGGCAAGACTAGAAGTAAAGGTGGGACTGAGTGGGCTACAGCAATCGTCTACACGCCCATCCGTCCATCCATCCATCCATCCATCCATCCAAACAACCAGTATTTATTGAGTGACTACTATATGCTAGGTGGCAGGAATAAAAGAATGAGCACAGATTTATAGTGAGAGCAAATAATTGCAAATTGTGACAAGCATAGGTGCTCTGAGGACATAACCGGAGCACATTATGGGACAGGGGAGATTGGAGACTGCTCCCTACGGAGGTCAAGCACCTTAACTAATGCAGGTGCAATGCAGCTGAACCGGAGATGCCACAGTTATTTATGAAGACGTGAGACCACGTAGGTACTGTCTGAATACAGGAGCGAAGATGAGCCGTGAGGCCCTGGCAGCCACTCACAGTCACTGGGACTCTGCCCTGTCCCACAGCGCTGCAGCACTGGAAGAGAAGAGAGGGACACGGGAGGATGACGGCAGACAGAGCTCAGGCAGATTCAGATCTCATTCTTATGAGCATGTGAGTGCCGGGTGAAATGAGAATGAAAGAGCTGTTTCAGAGTCAGTAACCAGAACTACCACGCCGAGTGTCTGGGGAGCACGCATCTACTCTGATAGCTCGGAATTTTTTGTAGGTGGCATCTAAGGCCATTTATCGCTCACGGTTTCACTTGAAGCTGAGGTGGAAACGGGCTCTGCCAGGAGGCACGCGTTTCTGCAGTTCACACCGGCGTTCTGAAAAAAGTGCTCTCTGTGGCTGCCTCCACGCACACCAATTAACTGTCAGCTATTTAATCATTTGTTCACATGGCAATGACTCCACGTCTCTGTGGGAAAGAGGGACTCTCTGTTCTCAAAGAAGAGACGAGACATTAATGTTATTAGGTCTCATTTTACTAAGTTAAAGAAGGAGCAGAAGGCCCCGATTTATACCCAAGTGGTTGGAAACACATCCACTGCTTCCTTCTTTTTTGGAAAAAAGCCAGTCATGCTGAATTGCCCAGTTTCCTTGGAGTTATTCTGAAGAGACAGGACTCACAAAGAGAGTGAGTCTCGCAACGGTCAGGGAGTCTACTCCACAGGCGTGGGGAGGCTGGGTGTCCCTGTAATGACAACCGTCTCAGAATCAACAGACGCATTTGCTAACAGATGCTGTCAATGACACACACTCGGGGAATGTTTCGTGACAGTGACTCTGATGATGAACAGCTGTCTCAGATGACATTATAAATGATCAAATTCTCTTCACAACTCACCTTGAGGAAAATGAGTCAGGTTTCAACAGGTACATGTGACAAAGAAATGCTTTCGAATGATCCGGCTTTCACACCTGGGCTCAAAGCACAATCTTAACGGACGTCCTGTAACCACTTACAAAGCAACATGAACATGTGCCACTGGTTTCCTCGGGCCTGAAAGCGCACTGGCACGCACACTGCCGCTTTAGTACAGTCTGAGCAATACTGAGTAATTCGAGGACTGAAATATATACTTTCTCAAAAAAGAGCAGGATTGGGAAGAACAGGATTTATCCCTTTTTTTGTTTAAATAAGCAACGTATGTGATTTCTTTTCATCTTTTTCTCTGGAGATAACGGCCTCATACTAAAGGTAAAGGCAAGTGAAAAGGAAAAGTCGGCCGGATCGGTTACATAGAACCAAACAACTTCTCCTGAAACAAAACCTTATGGCAATGACTGCATTTCAAGGTCTTTAAAGGTTACCCGCGGAGGCCCAGGGAATGCCGAGTGTTTTTTTTTTTTTTGGTGTTTTTTTTGTTTGCTTTTTTTGTGTGTTTTTTTTTAAATATATCTTTATTGATTTCAGAGAGAGGAAAGGAGAGGGAGAGAGATAGAAACATCAATGATGAGAGAATCATTGATCGGCTGCCTCCTGCAAGCCCCCGACTGGGGATCGAGCCTGCAACCCGGGCATGTGCTCTGACTGGGAATCGAACCCCGATCGCCTGGATCCTTGGTCGACACTCAACCGCTGAGCCATGCCCAGCCAGGCTGCCAAGTTTTTTTAAAGAGAAGGATGCTCTGAAATTCTTTAATAGCAAAAATGCTCTTTTGATTTTGGCCAATATTTGTAATAACAGGGCTCTGTATATTGTACTTTTGAAATCTTAACCTCCACCCATTTTCCCTAAGTCTTCTCAGGTCCCACGTACCCACTGAAGGCAGCTTCAGGGCCGAGAAGCGGTGAACCGCAGGGACCGCGGAGGCCGCTCGCCTCCATCCCGCTGACCTCGCAGGCAGCTGTCCCCATGAGGACGACACCTGCACTGGTTTTTTCGGTATTCTGTTTTGTTTTTCATCACTGTTTTTGATTTTAATAAAGCCCCGATTGTTCTCGACAGAATACGGGCCCTGAATTCTCAATCCCGCACCTGCTCCCTCCTGACCTCCATGCGACTGGGTGAGACGCTGACCTCCCCGACCTCCGGTTTTCTTTCGTACAACAGGCTCGGAGTATGTCCCACCGAGTGGCTGTGAGGACAATGTGACATAACGGATACGAGAGTGCTTCGTGGAGAGTAACAGCACGTCTCCTTGAAAGCCCATTCTTACACTGAGACGCGAGACGCACTCCACAAACGTTACTGTGTCCCCTTCAAGTGCTACAGAGAGCGGCCTTCTAGCTCTGTAAGGGGCTACACCCGCGTGCAGCTGAGGGAAGATATGCACTTTAAGCCTCACCAAGGACGTGCATAGAGAGAAGGGGACGGAGACAGAAGAGGGGGGTGGAGGAACATCAATGAGAGAAACGCGATCGGCTGCCTTCTGTACGTACACGCCCTGGTCAGGGATCAAACCCACAACCCAGGTATGTGCCGACAGGGAATCGAACCGGCAACCACTCAGTGCCCGGGATGCCGCCCAGCCAACTGAGCCAGGCGGAAGGCACTTTCCCTGCCAGCTATCCTGCTTCTCGCCGGCGGATGGTTGCAGCGCTGACCGGGAACAACACAACAACCTTCACAGGAAACGCACCCGGTCTCTGCAGGGGTTCTAGCCCAGCAAGCACTCGCTGAGCGCTTACAGCGTGCCAGGGACCACGCGAGTGGCCAGAGACGAATAAGGGACACGGCGCTTTCCCCTAGAAGTTTATAAACAAAGAAAGGGATGCATACTCACGGACGATGTTTCTGCACCACACAGATCTATGCCAATGACTGAGTTACACGTGAACCTCTATGTGAGTGAAAATGAAAAGCCACCTGGGAAGCATCTGAGGTCTTCTCCACAGGTGGCGATTTTAAAAAACTCAATCTTGAGAATATTCATTCATTCAGTCAGTCAGCAATCATTAAGGTCCTCTTATGTGCCAGACAGTATATCAGGTTCTGAGAATATAAAGGTGAGTTAGGGGGTCCCTACTCTCCAGAGTGCAGAATCTAATTTATGAGTACTTCGGTTCAATGAAATAATAATTTTAGTATATTTTATGAAGACCAGCTTCAACTTTCCCACCTGCCACAGGACTGAGCACACATTTTGGGGTTTAGGATGCTAGGCTTTCTAAGCTGGATATCTTATAGTGTAGCCGCTCAATCTAAAATCCTAAAAACAGGCAAACAAACATTTTTTTTTAAAGTTACCATTTTTTTCCTTCCTATGCTGCCAAGTTAAGTAAGTTGCATGAATAATCTTCATGGTTTCAAACAGTTACGACCAATATTCGATGACTGGGGACATGCCAGAGCCTGCAAAGCTGCATGAGAGGGGCTGGAGGTGGGAGATTCAGTGCCAGCTGGGTCGTGGGAAGACCATGAGGTGCCAAGGGCCCAGCTGAGAGGCTGGGCTTCTGCTGTGAGCAGCTGAGCGGAGGCGAGGGGGCCTGTCCCCTCCTCAAGCCAGAGACCAGCGAAGCTGGGTATGCACAGTGCTGGCTACTGATGCCCTCACTGTGACGGGGTGGAGGGGACAAAATGCTAGGCTAGTGGGGCAAACCCCGTTCTCGGCTCTTCATTTTAATAGATGCTCCCAGAAATAAGAGAGAATTAAGAGGAAAAGTCATAGCACTTCTAACTCTAAACTCTTCATGACGGCAACTCTGGGAAGGGGATGTACTCAGGACAGTGTTTCTCATGACGGCACGTGTGGCAGGAAGAGGGCTGACCTGGGTGGGGACTGCAGCCACAGTGACGAGCGGTGCCTGGGGTGGGCCAGGGAGCGCAGGACACAGGCGGCGAAGGCTGCCTTTCCCGGCAGAGCTTTCCCACCGTGTCTGCTCCCGAGAGACACCTGTTCCTCGACACGGCCACTCACCCATTACCCATGGGAGCGGATGGAAAGGTGAGTAAATTAACTCAACACGATACCTCTGAATCAATCGTTTTAATGCCTTTCCCATCACTTACCAATAAAAATCTGAGCTACAAACAGAAAAACCAAGTGCTTCGAATTTCCTTTCCATCTCCCGGACTTTGACCTCTCAGGAGTTTTTACTCATATTCCTCTAGGGCGTGCTGGGCTAACAGAACACTGAGACAGGACACGAGCGTCCCGCTCACAGGGCAGGGCTTCAGTCTTTGTCAGGTGAAAAGATGAATTAATTCACGAAACAAAGTCAATAAATAGCTCATTCTGAAATGTATGGATCATGAAGCCAGAAAAGTTAAACACTCGCCTGACTCATGCTGCATTTATGGAAGAGTGGAGCCCAAGGTCCTCATCCACCCACCCCACCCCCATCTGGTAACAACGACATCTACCAGCCACACCTTCATTAACCAACCTGAGAGAGCGGGAAGGGAGACAGGGAAACAGAGAGACACCCAGCCCACAGTCAGGGAATGCCGCACGCTTCCTTCCATTTACAGTCCTGCTATCTTCAAGAGACTCGGTATTCGCGCAAGAGCTCGAGGCAGGGTTACTACTGTAAGTTTGGTAAGAAGAGTAGCAAACAGGAACATGTCCAACTATAAGGAGGAGACAGGATCCATGTCCTCTCCCAAGAACAGAGCAAACTGGTGAAACTGTTATTACGAGATTTATTTGTTAAAAATAATTAATATAATTCCCTGAGCTCCCAGGACACACTCTTTGCTGAGGACAAAGAAGTAAAAGCTATCCATCCATCCACCCATCCATCCAGGTGCCCCCTCCAAAAAAGAAGAAAAATGCCACACATGCTTGTCCTTCCAGAGGTCACAGTCTAGGTGGGAGAGAGACATGGAATGACTGTGGTAATGCTCAATGGGTCAGCTCCTCTAAACTTCCCTAGTGAAAGCTAACTGAAGTCAAGAGGGACATGCAGCAGAGAGTCAGATGCAGAAAAAGCAATGTGAGCAAAGGTCTGGAAGCCTGAGGACACAGCATACTCAGGGAATTACAAACAGTACAGTGTGTCCAGGACAGACTTTGATCTCCCCAGTGGTTGCAGATGAAGCTGAAGAGGCTGTCTGTGGCCTGGGGGATTTCTGCAACCTTCCAGAAACTGTACAAAGAGGAGCTAAACACCTAGTGAGAGGCCTCCATTAAAGCAAAACATGTTTTTAGAATAGTTTGAGGACAGATATTAGCTCTTCTTTGAATGTTTGCTAAAATCTACCATCTGGTCCAGTACTTTTGTTCGTTGGTAGTTTTTGGATGACTGCTTCAGCTTCACTAGCTGTTACCTGTCTATTCAGTTTCTCTGATTCTTCATGATTAAGTTTTGGAAGAGTGTATGTTTCTAGTAATTTATCCATGTCATCCAGATTGTCCAATTTGTTGGCATATAGTTGTTAATTAATATTGTCTTACAATCCTTTGTATTTCTTTGTATTTCTTTGGTATCAGTTGTTACTTCTCTTCCATTTCATTTATTTGAGTACTCTTTCTTTTTCCTTGATGAGTCTGGTTAAAGGTTTGTCAATCTTGTTTATCTTTTAAAAGAACCAGCTCTTGGTTTCATTACTTTTTTTTGTATGGTTTTTTACACTCTACATTGTCTATTTTGCTTATTTCTGCTCTGATCTTCATTATTTCCTTCCTCCTTCTCACTTTGGACTTTGTTTGTTGTTCTTTTACAAGTTCCTTTAAGTGTAAAGTTAGACTGTTTATTTGAGATTTTTCTTGTTTCTTGAGGTATGCTCATAATGCTATGAATTTCCCTCTTAAGACTGCTTTTGCTGTGTCCCACAGATTTGGGGTTATTGTGTTCTCATTTTCATTTTCATTTGTTCTAAGGTATCTTTTGATTTCTTCCTTGATCTCATTGTTAACTCATTCATTGTTTAGTAACATGTTATTTAGCCTCCATGGCTTTTTGTGTTTTTCCAATTTATTCTTGTGATTGATTTCTTGTTTCATACCATTATGGTAAGAGAAGATGCTTGATATGATTTCAATCTTCTTACATGTATTCAGACTTGTTTTGTGCCCTAACACGTGTATTCTATCCTAGAAAATGTTCCATGCGCATTTGAAAGGAATGTATATTCTGCTGCTTTGGGGTGAAATGCTCTGAAGATATCAATTAAATACATCTGATCTAGTGTGTCACTTATGGCCATGTTTCCTTGTTTATTTTATGTTTGGAAGACCTATCCATTGATGTAAATGGGGTATAAAAATCCTCTACTATGACTGTATTCCTGTCAATCTCTCCCTTTATGTCCTATGTTCACTGCAGTGTTACTTACAATAGCCAAGATTTGGAAGGAGCCCAAGTGCCCATCAGGAGATGAGTAAATAAAAAAGCTGTGGTACATTTACACAATGGAATGCTACTCAACCATAAAAAAGAAGGAAATCTTACCCTTTGTGACAGCGTGGATAGACCTGAAGTACTATGCTGAGTGAAGTAAGCCAGACAAAGAAAGACAAATACGATTTCATGCATATGTGGAATCTAATGAACAAAAGGAACTAACAAACAAAACAGGCAAGACTCATAGATCGAAAACAGACTGACAGCTGTGAGAGGGGAGGGGGGTTGCTGGGCTGGGTGAAAAAGCTGAAGGGATTAAGGGAAAAAAGTTCATAAACACAGACCACAGAATGGTGATTACCAGAGAGTGAGGGGGTGGGAGCAGGTGGGAGAGGGTAAAGAGGAAAAATGGTGATGGAGGGAGACTTGACTTGGAGTGGTGAGCACACAACACAATATCCAGCTGATGTACTACAGACTTGTGTACCTGAAACCTAGATAATTTTATTAACCAATGTCACTCCAATAAATTCAATTAAAAGGAAAAAAAAACCTTGAAAACCTACTGGGTCTTGCATTTCAGCCCTGTAACTGCCTCACTCTCTTTAACCACAGTCACACACTCTTTAATACTTCTGATTACTGACAGGAAACATCTCTCCACTGCTAATGTTCTCCCTTTGGGTAAACTATGAAGCTATAGTAAGAATCCGAGGGGTTCGTATTTTTGTTGAAGAATTCCTCTTCCCCTCCCCCACCCAGTTTTCAGGGTTATATTTCCTTCTTCTTATGTTAGGTAAGTCAGTGAACCATATCAAAGAATTACTGAATGGTAAATGAAAAACTGATCTGCATTCATTAAAAAAATAATGAACTTTTGTTTTCTTCGCTGAAAAGATTTTCCACTAAGGATCCATATTCAGCAGCAGAGCTTAAGAGGAGATACTCAGCATAAAAACAGCTTGGCACATGTAGGCAATTGGTTTTTAAATGGCTGAATTACTCAGAGGCGAGCTGGAGTGCAATATGAAAGAACGTTATAAGAAAATCCTGTAAGAGCTCCGTAACTTGTCTCCTTGATCTTAGTCTTGAGCCCCTAACCCACCACCCAGATTCATCTTCAATATCTTGGACTTAAGCTACTTGATGAGAGAAGTCATTTCTTTTTCAATTTCTGTACTTCTAATACCAAATACTTACTTAGCACTCAATAAATATTGCTAATTAACCCCATGTGGAATAGTCAAGAATGAAAGCAAGGTGAGAGAGGTTATCTGGTTACAACATCCGTGGTATATATGTATTGGGTCAATCAGATCATCAAAGCTGAAGTCCGATACCCTCACTTACATAATCTCCATAGGTCTCTTGTGTTGGGGGCGGCGGTGGAGGTCTATACCCAGTCGGGGGGACTCCTCTTGCTCTGGGAGTGAGAAGTCCTCTTCCACGACTCACTGGCCCTCGGGTGGAAAGGACTCCCCTGGAAGCTGACGCCCCTCGAGGCACCACAACTCCAACCGGCCGGGCTGTGACTCCTCCCCTTCCCCTGTAAATAAGAGGGTCAAATTAGCAATATTTGTCATTTTCTCTAAAGTTCCATCGTTCACATGCATTTATACCTCAGAAAAATCAGTATTTCTGTAAAAAGAAATGAAGGAACCATATGCAAAGTAAAAACTAAAGCAAAAGAAGAAACAGGTATCCCCCAAAAAGAAGTCATTCGGGCAGCTCGTCCCACACAGTAAACATGGTAACATCAAAATGCTCTCAAGTCCGTTGAGAACCTAAAACTGCCCGAATAAAGAAATTCTTTTTTAAAAACATGTGACAGCATTTACTGACGCAACAATATATGTGAAATGAAATGAAATGTTTTGGGACACGTCTAAGAAAATATGTACGGAAACTATGTAAAGTAATACAAAACTCTGATGAAAGAAATCAGAGAAATGTTTCAAGCTCATGGTTTTGAGTCAATAGTGTTAAGCTGCCAATTCTTCCTAAGACCAATGCAATCCCAATCAAAGCCCCAGCAAGCTGTTTTGTAGATGGACGAACATATTCTAAAGTACATAAGGAAAGATAAAAAACCAGGAGAGACAATACAATGCTGAAGAAGAAACATGTTGGGAGAAGTCATACTATCTGATTATAAGACTTACTTTAAAGCTACAGTAATCAAGACAGTGAGGACTGGGGAAAAGACTAGACACACCGATCAATGGAAGAAAAACAGAATCCAGAAATTGATCCACAGAATTATAGTCAAAAGATCACTAACAAAGGAGCAAAGACAGTTTGATGGAGAAACGATAGTCTTTTCAAGAAATGGAGCTGGAACTAATGGATATCCATATGCGGGGAGGGAAGGCGGAGGGAAGGGGCAGGGCAGGGCAGGGCAGGGCAGGGCAGGGCAGGGCAGGGCAGGGCAGGGAAGGGAAGGGAAGGGAAGGGAAGGGAAGGGAAGGGAAGGGAAGGGAAGGGAAGGGAAGGGAAGGGAAGGGAAGGGAAGGGAAGGGAAGGGAAGGGAAGGGAAGGGCTAGACACACACACCATATCTTTCACAAAAATTAACTCAAAATGGTTTTAGACCTATATGTAAAATCTAAAACTTATAAAAGAAAACATAAGAGAAATAAATGTGACCTTGGTTTGATGATGAGTTTTAGATATAATTAGAAAAGCATAATCCATGAAATAAAAATTGGTAAGTTGGACTTTATCAAAATTAAATACTTCTACTCTGAGAAGGCCACTGTTTAGAGATGAAGAGACACACCACAGAAAGGGAGAAAATATGTGTTAAACACATATCTGATAAAGGACTTGCAACCAAAATATACTGTCCCCCAATAAAGGAAGCTTGGCTCCTGGGAGAAGTGCCTGATTCTAGGTCTGGAGCAGGAAATATACAAGATGACAATGGAGCAACTTGAAGCACCAAAAATAAGGGAGTGCTCAAAAATATATATAAATATATAGAGAGAGAATTAAAAAAATTATGGGGGCATGTGAAAGGAATAGAGTAGCCAACAGAAAGAACTCCCGATGGCCAAAGCTGAGACAATTCGAGCAACAGAAATAAAGTAGTATTGGATTTTAATGCAATGTCTAAAAGATACACATCCATGAGTCCATCCTGATATAAATAAATGATTGCATTAATAAGTGGGAGAGAAGAGAAGAGCCTTCCAAACAGTTCATGTAGATATTCCACCCTGACAGCGGCAGAACCTGACGAATACTAACCTCACTCAGGTTACCCAGGTAACATGCACAGTGGATAGGCCATGAGATAGTGTGTGCCCCTGACATCATGTGATGAAAGTCACATTTGAGTTCCCCAAACCCATAACCTCAAGCTAATCATGAGAAAAATGTTGGAGAAATCCCACATGAGGGACATCTTATAAAAAAAAAAGAAAAAGAAACAGAAAAAAAGAAAAAAGCCTTACCAGTACCTCTCAAAACTGTCAAGGTCATCAGAGAGAAGCAAAATCTAATAAGACCTTCACCCTCAGATAACGCATTTTATCCCTTTTATGAGTATTGTAAATTTTAATTCTTTTTTTTCCCCATTCCAGGCCATAAACATTAGTACAGTAAACGTGGAGGTCAAGGCCGAGGACACTGGAGTCCTATCTGAATTCAGTTCCTGACCGTACCTACCAGCTTCACTTCCAGCCTTCCAGTGAACAAACTGACCAGGAGTCTGGGCTTCCCAGGCCAGTTCCCGCAGCTGTGCAGACACTCGGAGCCCACTGCTCAGTGTTACTGTGAGAAACGGCACTGGACGCACAAAGTCGTCTAACACATCTGTCACTGGACGCAGATGGACAATTTATACAAACAGTAATCACTCTGAACTGTACTGACAGGCACTATAATTCCATCTTTTTATCTCTGGTATATACCTAGAAAAATCTTCAATGTGATTAGAAGAAAAAAGTAGTTTCCACTTACAGTGCCTCTACCCCACTGGTGATATTTCAGTGGATCTGTGTATATTCAAACTAATTAAGGCTCCCGTTTTCTTATCTAATGCCCCATCACTGCCAACCAAGGTACTACATGGGCCACAAAACAGTCACTACATCTTTTGAATATTTAAATGTGTGTCTTTCATCAGATTGAAAGACACACATTTATATATTCGAGAAGTTCACAATTCTTTCCCAACATCAAGGACAGTGTTAGATCGTGTGCCCTGGGGTGTACGGAGTCACCCTGAGGCGTCTGCTATGGGATCTCGGACAGGTCACTGTATGCTTTGAAGATTCATTTTTAAGTGAACATCCCTGGGAATGGTGTGAAGCAGCCGTACTAGTGTCGCTCTAAGTGATGCTCTGGTGAGAGGAAGGCGCGATGCAGAGACATGGCCACACACCAATCCCGTCATATCGCAGAGTCCTCACTGGACGCTATGAATGAGGCTCAGCACAGAGCGGAACAGCGGGACTGAGAACAAGCGCCTGTTAGATGAGATTTATGATAATCAGGTGGAATTTTTTTTTTACTTGAAAAGTTTATTCAAATTGATAGAATTAGAGTACAGTGCTGCTCTGAATTAGGATATGGAAGAGCAGAAAGACAATACAACTGAGTAGGATGGATGTGACTGCAATGGTTCCTTCTGTTTACACTTTTCAGCAGAGAGACCATGGTTTCTGCTTTTGAAACTCAAATATAAAAATAACTTAAAAAGGTTTTTGTAGGGAATGGCTGTTTTTGAGGGAACAGGGCTTTCAATGTCTGACTATAATAAGTATTGATTACTCAGAAACAATTATTTAGTTTATAAATTAATAACAGATTTTGAGATGTGATGAAAAAACACACGCTTTGGGTTCCAACATGCTCGAACCTAATTCTGTCACTTTGCTGCTTAGCCTTGGTTTTCCCATCTGTAAAGTGGGGTTAGTAACATCGAGCCCTTGCAGGATGGCTGTGAGGTCACGCACGGGATATATGAAGCTCCTAACCTGGAACAGGCTCCAGTGAGCGGTGATTAAGACGAAGGCTTCCACTTGGGCTCTGTCCTGACACCCTCCTCTTGCTGCTTATTGAGGATGAGGGGAGAGCAGCGAGAGGGTACAGCTCACCCCAGTCCTCGCTCCGTACCCGTAGCCAACAGCACATTGATATACATCTTACACACTTAGCAACAGTAGTTCAGTCCAGCAGGGCGAGAGGTAACACGTACCCCATCCTTTGGCTTTTACTCCTAAATTTTACAAGAAGACAAAGAATAGGGAAAAGCAATACATTTGGCGGCCGCAGCCCCGAATGCTCCAGGTAGCACCAGCATTATGAACTGGGGACCTTGGGAAACCCAGGTGAGTCCTGGGTGGCAGGAAGGGGAGGCCCACAGCTGACCAGAGCGGGTGTCTGCAGGATCTAGCCTCAGGGTCTTAGCCTGACATCGCCGGTGTGCCAGTGAGAAAAACCTTCCCAGGGTTCTATCTGAGGTCCACGCCTGATGCAATCATGACCTGAGGGGTCATTTATTTTCCCTGCAGAATCCCTAACGCATTTGACAACTTTTCTTCCTCCCTGTGAGTGTTTTTCTGAGAGTAAAGCTTAATCATTCTGAGACTTTTTTCCCTGCCAGAGGCTGACAGGTGAATGAGGGGTAGACACAGGGAAAAGGCGAGCACAGCCTATAGTTATAATCCCTCAAGAGGCACATGAGAAACTGCCAGAGCTGATGAAGACCAAGACTTCCAAACAGGTGGTGTTGGCAGCTCCTACCCTGAGCGCCTGTAGGGACCAGTGTGGTCCGAGGGCAGCTCCTCACGGGCTCACGTGCATGCTCGTTCCTGGGACCTTGCCTCCGGCGCAGTCTCACTTGGGGTCGGGGGGCTGGGGGAGGAGTTTGGGGGCCTGAGACTCTTTGCAACCATCTCTCAAGTACTTCTGCTAGTGGTTTGGATCCAGAAGTTACAGACCTGTCGTGAAATCTGTTGGTTATTTTATTTCTTTTTTTTTTTCAGTTAATCTTCACCCAAGGATATTTTTTCCATTGATTTTTAGAGAGAGGGGGGAGGGAGATAGAGAAAGAGAGAGAGAAGGAGAGAGAGAGAAACACTGATGTGAGAGACACATTGGTGGCCTCCGGCACACGCCCTGACAGGGGCCCGGGATGGAAGCTGCAACCCAAGTACATGCCCTTGCCAGGGAATCGAACCTGCGACCCTTCTGTGTGGGGGCCGATGCTCACTGACCAGGGCAGTTATCTCATTTCTTTATTCTGTGAACTGTCCAATCTTATATGTAAAGTTTTTTTTAAAAAATGACTGAGCAACTGTTCACACTGTACAGAGTATAAGAGATCCAAAGCAAATCCTTTTTCTCCAGTGACTTACAAAACGGTGATTAGTAAAACCATGGACAATATAAGACAGTGTGTGAGAAAACACAGCCTCCCCGAAAGGGCAGGAAACCAGCTGAGGGATCGCCTCTTTTCATCTGTGCTGAATCCCCCCAAAGACAGAGCGCGTGCTCCCTACTCGGAAGCCCTCACTGTCTTCCAATTCGAGTTGTTGGCGTGCTTTCACTTCTGTTCTTTATTCAAAAACAAAAGCAGGAAACAGCTTTATCATTTCCAACCGTGCCTTGTGGGACTCGCAGCACAAGCTTCTTCCTCTCTGACAATGAAACCAATGACAAAGGAGTGAGTCTGAGAGAGGCGAGGAATTTGTCTAAGATCCAACGGGGAAGGAGGACCCAGTATCGGTGCTATAAAGTTCAACCTTTAGGGTGGGGTCATTCTGAGGAATCAGTGAAGGAACCAGTCCAGTTTGGACTTGAATGAGACATTTAAAAAATTAGGTAGGGGCCCTGGCAGGGCAGCTCAGCTGGTTGGAGCACTGTCCCGATACACCAAGGTTGCAGGCGGGTTCGATCCCCGGCCAGGGCACATACAAGAAGCAACCAATGGTGCTTGAATAAGTGGAACAACAAATCGATGTCTCTCTCAAATCAATAAATAAATAGTTTAAAATATTAAAACCAATAAATAAAATGTTTAAAAAATTAAGTGAGCTTTGGGTTAGGGTGTGTGTGCTCAACTTTCTTTCCATTTAATAGATGAAGTAACTACGGCTTAAAGAGGAGAAGATCCCTGAGGTCAGACAGTTAGTAAGAGCTGGGTGACCCTTGAACCTCCAGCTTTCCCACCCTAATCTCAACCACGAACAGTCCCAACCTTTCTGCTTTAAAGGCTTTGCCCTCTGCCGGGGACGACCTACCTCCCTCTGGCACCATCTGTCCTATTTCTCCACCTTCATCTCAAGTTTGCTCCTATCCACACTCCCCACTCGGGTTTCACTGCACCCTCATTTCTATTCCCACGCCCCTTTTTATCAAACCCCTCATTCCCTACTTACACCACTTGCTCCTAACTACTAGTTTCTCTGACATCAGGACAATGACTTACACGTTCTATAAATTCAGCTCCCGTCATAGAGGGGGCTCACGAACAATCTGTGACACTGAATGACCTAACGTCACAAATAGACTGAAGGCTTTTCAAAGAGGAAATAAAATAGGAAAACTTCTGGAAGACCAAGGCGGGGTGAGGCGAGAATCCCACTGTGATCTCATGTGGAAACTATAAATGACGACCTCACACTGACAGTGCATGCAACCCCAGTATCTAAAAGACGTCGACTGCCCAGCCGGCATGGCTCAGTGGTTGAGCACTGACCTATGAACCCGGAGGTCACTCAGGCTGCACAGGGCGGACTGTGCAAGTGGAGGAGCTCCCCCACTGCCCAAGTAACAGAAGTCTAAGTCTAGCTCCCTCGTTTGAAATGGAAATGAGAAGGGTGTATTCCAACACTTACGACTTCCCACTGCAGGATTTAATTTCAGATCGCTTGTATGTTTAACCAGAAGGTATCTGGAAGCGATCACAGTGGGGAGCATGCATGAAGATGCAGGAATAGCTTGTCCCACCGTGAAATTCCAACGTGGTGAGACCTTTGTGACCATTCCCATAGCGCTAACTCAGCCATGTGACAGATGACAACTATACTAACAACTGCTGTAAATGGTCAGCGCTGGATCGCAGAGAGCCTGAGGCTCGGCTCTGGTGCTGCAGTCCCCCCACGGTGTCGCACTGAGTGATTACTGGGCACCAGGCAGCAGGAACCTGTGCAAGGCCTCACGGTTTACACTGTAATTAGAGAGACCGATGAAAAGTGAACAAATGAGCAAGGCCAATTCTGTGTGACAAACGCTACTAAGAAACCAGGACAAGCTGTCATGACCAGCTCCAGACCAGGAGACGGCCATCAGCGAAGGTGCCCGTGTGCTGAGAATGCAATGCCCAGGGGGTAGCCAGAGGGCCGGAGCCAAAGCGTCCCCAGGAGGGGAGGGAGAGGGAATGCCGAGGACCAGGAGAGAGATGAGCTCGGCCTGTTTAAGGAACAGGAGGACCAGCCCCACGTGTCTGGGGGGAAGAAAGGGTGACGCAGAAAGTCGGACGGGATGGACCGCGCCAGGTGACGCAGGTGCGTGTCAGGAAGTGTGGCCTGCCTGCCACCTGCGAAGGAAGTCACTGAAGGATTTTAAACAGGAAGAAAATAAATCTAATTTAATTTTAAAAGATCACTAAGGCTGTGACTACCAACTGGAAGAGTGGTTGGACTGGATTAGGGAAGATGGAAGACACTGTGAAGGAAAATGCTGATATACTGATAGAGCTGACAATCAGTAAAGGAAACCTTAAAACTGCCGCACGGTACCACATTTTGATGACAAAAACGTAAGTCCTTAGTAATTACACCTACCTGGCTATCGTGGGGGTTGGCACACCTCTTGTGCGTAAGGCGGATTTCCCCCGAACGCCCGGCACGTCTGCATTTTCGGAGCCGCCGTTCAAGTACGTCAGTTCCTGGAGCTGCGCTTGCCTGATTTCATCATTATAGTCCTGCACGGGGACAGGGGACAGAGGTCAGGGGACAGCACGTCGCCTCATCACAGGCACACAGCGTTCAGAACAAGAAACAGATGGTTTTTTAATAGGAAAAAAGGGTTAGGGAAATAGTTGCCGTCATAAAACAAGATGTGAATCTGTTAAAATGAAAATGTATTGATAAATTGTAAAAAGGAAAAAAAAAGAAAAAACCATCGTCTTTTTCCCCAAAGTAAAATTTTCCACAATCAGCCATAACTCCTTTCTCCAGGCATGATTTCCAAGGGAAACAATTACAATAAAATTCAAGTACCCTGTGACAGATATGTTGGCATCGCTATTGACAGCTCAACTCAACTGGCAGTGACTGCACGTCCCTGAAGGCTGAGGAACGGAAAACATACACGAACAAACCGGGCCGTCCCTTCCCTCTGAACATTTCCATTTGCGTGCTGCACACGGAGCAAAGCTCAACATTTCCAAAACCGAATGCATCACCTTGTACTTGAAAACTTGCTCTTCTGTGTCATGTATTACTGTCTGAATGGCCAACTGAGACGCTGGGAGTTACCTTTGACTCCCCCCCTTTCCTTCGCATCCCCAGCTCCATTCAACAACAGGCAAGAAAAAATGTGTGATAAACAGAGAAAGGTGTGACTTATTCACAAAGAAAGGGAGGGTCAGGCGTGAAAGATCACAGGAAGGTCACTTGCTCGGCCGCAGGGGTAGCAGTGGTTTCTCTGCCAGAGGTGTTGCCTAAGGATGCGTGTGAACCGATTACCAGGGAAGGGGGGCAAAGTGTTCCCGACAGATACCGGGACGGGTGGATTTTATGGTTACGTGCAAGCAGATCTGAGTCTGAATAAAGATTCAGAAGAGACAGTTTTCTAGATTATTTAGAATGAAAAATATGAAACACGTTCAGTAAATTTATTTTAAAAATACGCTCTCTCTTCTGTACTTTTCAAAAGCAGAATTCCAAAAAGGACTTGAAGCGTGCAGTCGAAGACACTGGAGTAAGAAAATCACAAGAACCCAGATCAAAACTGGCACGGAGACCAGCAGCAGCTCAGACCCCAGGGCCGCAGGGAGGCCAGGGACCCACGGAAGCTCCGCTGGCTCACTGCGCTCGGCAGGAGGGCGGAGGATGGGGCGGTTACGGCAAACACAAGCTCATTTGCAGTGTTGAGACCCCAGGAGAGTCACTGGAATCTCTCAGTATTTCAATCTCTTACCACAAACCTATAAATATGTTTCCTACCCGTTTACTAAAAATGTGTGAAGGTTAATAAGTTATTAGTAAAGCACATTCTAAATAAAATGTGCTAATAAATGCTACATGTTGCCCTGCTGAAGGCGTGAGGAGGTGTGACACAGAATTTACGGGGTTAAAGATGCTTTCCTGGGACAAGAAGCTGACTGAGGCCCTATTCAAACACACGCGGGAGCACTCGGGGGCTGTGACGGAGGACAGCGCATTCATGAGGCGTTTTAATGTCACCAAAATGTCTAGGACTTGGAGTCCCACCACTTGGACAAGGGCCTGTGCTCTTCGACTTTCTTAGTCATGTAGCCTTAGCCGTGTTCTTTAATCTCTAAAAATCTGTGGTCTCACATATAAAGAAGGAAAAATGCCAAGTATTTCGCAGGGACAGTGCGAGGTGGACTTGCCAGGAGGTGAGCGGGAAGCTCTTGGGTAGACAAAGGGCCACGCAAATGCCAACTGCTGCTAAGTCCCCCGGAATTAAAGCAAAGGGAGAGCTGGAAATACTCACAGGGATGAGGAACTTCTTGATCTCCTCCAAGGCATGGCCCATGCGGGCGTAGGCCTCCGCCGGCGGGGCGAAGACCTCGATGAGGACATGGAGGTCGTCGTGGAGGTGGAAGTACTTGGCTTCTCCACTTTTCCGCAGCTCTTCTTCCTGAAGAGAGACAGCCGAGGGGAAGACCGCGTCACCAGGAGGAAAGGGAAGGGCAATAAAAACGACCCAGAGCTTCTACGTGGTGTCTCATAAGATTCGCCCAACAGCAAAGGCCACCTAAGGAAGGAACTTTAGCATATAAATCGGATCCTGCAGCTCCAGGCTTTTATGAAAACCAGGCTTCCTGCTGTTGTGGGATTAGGTCTCAAATCCTGTCTCTGGCCTGGGAGCCCCACTACCTGCCCTGGGCCCCTAACTCTGCTCCTTCACCTCCTAGGGTCCCCCTCCAGGCACCACACACACCTTCGTGGTCCTCAAACTGGCTGAGCAGCCCAGCTCACTTCTGCTCCGGTTACACTGTTCTTTATAACTGCGGAGCTGTTATATTTACCAATATCTGAAATATCTGAGGGGCCGTATTTGTTACTCGCCCATTTTCTAATTTCTCTCGCTGAAGGTGATCACCATGGAGCACAAACCATGATTGTGCACCTTGGTGCTGCAATGCCTGGTCCAGAGAGGGGCTTGGTACAGAGCAGATGCCCAACAAACACGTACTAACTGAATGACTAATTATTCCTTCATGTCGAAGTCCACTGGCTCCGGCACCTGTCTTTCAAAAAGCATTTCTACGCGCCAGGCACTACGCTACCTGAGGATGAAACAGCAAATGAGGGAAACGGCAGACTGGATTACACGACTGTACATAGCTGTGATAAACATTTTCTTAATTTTTTGGTTGTTGTTTACGCAATGAAATTCAGGGGGAAATTAGGAGAGAAAAGTAAGGCAGGGTGATTCTGCCCCTTTTTCTTTCCGTAACTAGCTGTCACTAGGGTGGCAGTGGCAGCACGAAAGTGTCAACGGTTTGCTCCAACATTAAAACCAGGCAGACAAAGTGATGTCCGAAAGGAGGCAACCTTCCTAGCCCCTCTGAAAACCCTATCCCAGGAGAAAGAACCCTAGGAATTCCTGAGGACAGCATCCCATAATTCTGCCATTAGCCGGAAGGCCAGGGAGGCACAGACGCCCTTGACCTCACCCTTGGAGGCTTCAACTTCTGTTCCGTAACTAACTTGAACTCTTACCAAGAAAAGAGGACCCACGTGAAAAGGCCTGGGATTGAGTCAGATACACCAGAACCTAGGATGCTGGTCACTAGGGGTGTGAGTTTAGACAGTTTACGTGTAATCTAAGGCTTACTTGCAAAATCAGTTGGGAGTTAATATATGTACATTCCTGCAGGGCCACTGGGCAGAGGCTTTATGTAAATGCCCAGCAGAGGAGGCCGAGCACCGCCTTGCACCTGGCAGGCGCTCAGTAGGTGCTAGTTTCCTTCACATCTGGGGAAGTGGGTCAGAAACTGAAAGAAAACAAGAAACTTATTTAAAGTAAGAAAGAGCAAACATAAGGTACCATTAATCTCTTACCCAGTTTCTTTGAAATCTGCCTTGAGTATAAAAAGCACTATTGTTTATGCCAACTGTAGACCACTCGTTGTTCTAATCAGAACATGGTTAACCCTCTGACCTGGTTCTCTGCCCTTTATAGCTGAAGCTTTAACTGGAGGCCATGCACAGCAGCTGTTCATCCGTGAAAGCATGAGCTGCCAAAACAAACACTTCTTACCCTTTCTAAGATGGATCAAAACAGTTATCTTAATGAGATGGTGACTGTACATACACAGTACATACACTTACTTCCGTCACAGACTTAGGCTGGAACTTTCTCATCATAACCACCATGGACACACCATCCGCAGAGCCTTTCTCACCATAACCACCATGCACACACCACCCACAGAGCCTCTCTCACCATAACCACCATGGACACACCATCCACAGAGCCTTTCTCACCATAACCACCATGGACACACCATCCACAGAGCCTTACTCACCATAACCACCATGGACACACCACCCACAGAAGCCTTCTCACCATAACCACCATGCACACACCACCCACAGAGCCTCTCTCACCATAACCACCATGGACACACCATCCACAGAGCCTTACTCACCATAACCACCATGGACACACCACCCACAGAAGCCTTCTCACCATAACCACCATGGACACACCATCCACAGAGCCTTACTCACCATAACCACCATGGACACACCACCCACAGAAGCCTTCTCACCATAACCAAGGTTAACACACCACCCACAGAGGCCTTCTCACCATAACCAAGGTTAACACACCACCCACAGAGCCTTTCTCACCATAACCAAGGTTAACACACCACCCACAGAGATCGGCTGCACCAGCCACTTCAAGGTTACTGGGGGGGGGGGGGGGGGTCGTGCTGTGTTTGGGGAAGACCAGACTTTGATGCTCTGCATTCACATCTCAAGTCCAACGTCTACCACATCACGCTGGGCAGGCTGCTTTATGCCCGTCTTACGGGGTAATTTTCAGCGGCGGTAGCAGTGCAGTACCCACTGCGCACAGGGCTGCTGCCGTGACAAAGGCTTTATTGTGCCAGTAACTAGGAGGGAATCCTAATAAAGGAACTACAGCAATTAAGGAGTTTTGGTCTAAAGACAAAGTCTTTAAACATATCTCTAACATATAATAAGCTCTCCACAAATGGTGGATACAGTAATAATAATTATTATTATAATGATAATTATCATTACACAACTATAATAGGAATCTTCTATTATTCTACCACACAGATGCTGTGGACAAAACCCCTGGCCTGATCGTTGGCACACAAGAGGGCTCCATAGCATCACGGTGATTATTACGCTTCATAACCAGCCAGTACATGTCAGCAACGACTCCTATAATTTCATCAATGCAGCAAATACAGGAACATGAATTATGCTCACATGAGAATTTAAATAGTGAGCACTCTAGAAATCTAGAAGAATAGGTTTTAATAAGAAGTAGTGGAATCTCTTTAGAAATAAACATACTGTTAAATGAGAATTTCTGGACACCAAAATTAAACTCGTGAAACAGATCGAGTGAGATCCGCGTTCAAGAGTTCGGGCGGTGAGGCCCGGACGGCAGCAAGCACAGCAGATGGGGCGCTGGAAGATCCGCCGACGGCCACCATCGGGGCAGGGCTTGTGGGGGCAGTGGCCGTCACCCCACAGTGGGCGCTGTGGCCCCAGCTTCCGGAATATAAATGATCAGCCACTGGCAGAAGCTCTGGAGTGGCTCGCTGACGGATGTGGTCAAGGGCACAGAAATGAAAGCGTTAATGAACCGGTGACGAGTAGTCGGGAAAGAGGCCCGGGTGAGGAAGAACGGGAGCCCCGGGCCCTGCACAGCTGGCACTCGGTGACCAGGTAGCCAAGGGGACCAACTGTAGCAGCCACCTCTGCGCTCCTCGAGGGACTCATGGACCAGGTGCCACCGTGACAGGGAGAGCGGCTATACGTTAAACACGGCAGATTCCCATCCACAGGACGACAGGCTACTGCCACCACAGAGTGTCCCATACGCTACCAGCAGAGGACTACCAGCAGCCCTGAAAGGACAACACGGTCTGGGAGGACCACCAGAAGCCCTGCGAGCAAGCCGATGGTACGCAGTTTCCCTTTCATCATAGGGACAGCAGACACCTGCTATTCCTGGGCATATAATCCAGATGAAGACGTGCCCCCCTGTGCCCTTCTAGCTGTAACCCTATGGGGATGCCCTGCCCCCTGCCACGGAGCCACAGGATGCTGCTTCTGACCAAGAACCACCACTGACAGCAGGAGAAGCACCACAACACCCATAGGCTTCCCTGGTCACGTCAGGTACCCAGTTACCAGGTGGCCTCATGGAAGACTTAAGATATCAGCAAGGGTGGGAGACTTTCCTCCAAGAGACACATAATTTCTGACCAAGTGACCGCCATAAGGTTTCCTTTCCTCCTACTACCAGGACACACGAGTCGGGGAACCAAAGTGACATCATCTGAGGCAGCTAAGCTAAGTGAGCAGTTACACTAACTGGCCATGAATTAGAATTATTTTCAAACTCCTACTGAAAATTCATGTAAGGCCTCCTCCCTAAACAGGTTGGGGCCTGGGGATCTGTATTTTTACACACACCCCATGGGAGTCTCATACATGGCCATGTTTTATTCAAATAATAGAATGAGCCTCCCTGATTAACCAGATGATACACTCAGATTCTCTGAATTGCAGTTTTCTTACATGTAACATTTAAAATCAAAATTATGTTTATCTTCCATCATCTTCCCAAGGATAACACGGAGTGATGCATGTGAAATGTCCCATGGCGTCTGAGTCACAGTGGCTGTTCGATAAACTAACGGTGGCTATTTTTATGTGAAAGCTATTATTTAGATAGACTTTCTGGTGAGGACGCTGGATTTTGCCTAAATAACTTTCTTGTCTGACACAGCCCTTGTTCAACATTTCAGAGTAAGTGATCGCTAAATATAGATTTGGTTCTTGGTAATATAAATCTTTAAACAATGAAAAAACGGCAAAGTGGTAAGATAGAACGTTTAAGTGACAGCACATTATGAAATGTGATCATTTCCTTCAGAATTGGTATATTCCAGAAAGTGATTAATAAAAATAACAGTAATTTTAGCTTATTAAGAAAGGAAGCATGCCACAATGAGATATCACCTCACACCTGCCAGAAAGGTTACCATCAACAAATCAACAAATAACAAGCGCTGGGGAGGGTGTGGAGAAGGGGGGCCTGGTGCACTGCTGGTGGGAGTGAAGACGGGGGCAGCCACTGTGGAAAACACTATGGGGGCTCCTCAAAAAATTAAAGATGGAGCTGCCTTTTGACCCAGTGATCCCACTTCTGGGAATACATCCAAAGAAACCTGAAACACTAATTCAAAAGAATATACGCTCCCCCATGTTCATAGCAGCACAGTTTACAATAGCTAAGATCTGGAAACAGCCCCAGTGCCCATCGGTAGACGAGTGGATAGAAAAGCTGTGGGGCATTCACACCAGGGAATACTACGTGGTTGTAAAAAAAGGAAATCTTACCTTTGCAACCGCACGGATGAACCTGGAGAGTATTATGCTGAGTGAAATAAGCCAGGCAGAGAAAGGCAAACACCATGTGATCTCACTTATATGTGGACTCTAATGAACAAAATAAACTAACAAAACAGAGACAGACTCATGGATACTGACTGTTGCCAGAGGGGAGAGGGGTTGGGGGACTGGGTGGTAAAGGTGAAGGGATAAGCAAAGACACTACAAAAACCACAGAACTCATAGACAGACGACAGTATGGTGATTACCAGAGGGAAAGGGGGGCGGGGGAGGTAGAAGCGGGAACAGGGGATAAATGGCCATGGAGACTTGACTCGGGGTGGGGAACACACAGTACAATAGACAGCGGATGTATTATAGAATTGTACACTCGAAACCTAAATAATTTTATTGACCAACGTCACTCCAATAAATCCAATTAAAAATAAATTTTGAAATTCTCAAAAAAAGGAGACAGTTAATTGAATACATTCAAGTAGAATAACTATGTACAGGCAATTATTAAAACATGTAAAATCAATTTTAACTTGACGAAATACACAGGATATCAAGTGAAGGGTCAAAATGGCAAATAAGAGTATATACTTAATAAATTCAATGATGTGAAACAGGGGCATGGGAAGAGACGGAGCTCATCTAACGTGCAAACAGTGATCTGACGGGGAGACTACAGACAACTCACTTCTCTTCCGGATAATTTCCCTATCACTTCTACAAGGTGACATATTGCTTCCAGAATCCAAACCATAGGTACCTCAATATTATTTTATAAATGAACATAAAAGCCACAAATGCAAGTTTAAGATGCTACATATCCTGAACTGGCCAGTGTGAGTGAATTCTCTAGAGCATCATAAATGTATCCCTGTATGTAGCTCCGCTGGAGATTCTAGTTAGCTTTTATATAGCACGTGTTAATAAAATGGGGGATCTAAAAGTACGTTATCTAATGGCTAAGAAAGCAGCCACTGTCTATAACGAGTATTACCTTTGCCTTGTCTCTCATGGAACCTTTTCCAAGGATGGACATTTTTGTCAAGGTTTCTTCTTGTAAACGCTTCAGAGAATTGCCACGTGGACCCAAAAGCTTCCCCACGAAGTTGAACTAGGGAAAATCAAAGAAACCGAACTTGTAACATTCATATCTGAAAGTAATTTCTGACTCTTAAACACTAGGAAACACTGTAGTATGTTCCACACGGTTGATTAATTACAAATATTTCAGGTCCTGCTGCATGAATTGTGCTATTTCCACAAACCACATATAATAGGGCTGAAAAAGGTAAAATTTAAAAAAAAATTGGTCCATTTCTCTATACCAATCACTTCCACGATGGCTGTACTTTACAAACTGTAAATGCAGTTAACTTCCTTGACAATTTGCACACACATTCAATATCCACCATCAGCAGTGCTAAGACTGGAATACAGGTGAGCAAAAAGGATGCGAGGTGTCATGTAATGTCACTCTACCGGTCATTAGGGACGACCCGGGTTCTGCTCCCCGGTCAGCACTTAGCCTTGGTCAGTCAACCAACGGGGGCACTGGCCTAGACAAGTCCTTCAGCATCCAGTGGCTGACAAAACCTTCACCTTAAATCCACCGACCTCTTCTAGACAACCTCTGTGGCATGTGGACAGCTTATTCAGGCTCTATGCTTAGGGCTCTTTATTTGACAAGCAGAGTGGGCGTGAGTTAATTAAGAGCCTGCACTCTGAGGCTAGGCTACCGTGGCTTTAAAACCCGGCTTTTCCATTTAGCAGCTGAGTAACCCTGGGCAGGTGACTAACCTCTCTGTACCTTGGCTTCCTCACCTGTTAAATGGGACCTACCCTCATGGCGCCGTTCTGAGGGATTCAACGGGTCCATATAAAGAGATTAGTTAGAACAATGCTTGGCACAAAATAGACAATAAATATATCTTGAATGAAAGAATTACTAGGGATTTCATACAAGTTTTTAAAGCCTTACTGTAATTAAGGTAAAACAGAAATAGAAAGACAGGCTTGTTTATTACCCAAGGATATGATTTTGAGAGAGAGTGGAAAGGAGGGGTGGAAGGGAGGAAGGGAGGGAGGGGGGGAGAGAGAGGTAAGAGAGATACATCAACTGGTTGCCTCCTACACACGCCCAGGCCAGGGCCTGGGATCACCTGCAACCCAGGTACGTGCCCTTGACTGGGAATCCAACCCAGGTCCCTTCAGGGCTCGGGCGGGCGCTCCAACACGGAGCAATGCCAGCCAGGGCTTTAGGCAAGATTCTTGATACCAGCGGCTTTCCATGATCCACGCCATGGCCATGCTGCTGCTGTTTTAAAGAGAAAAATATTCCTCCATTTGCCTAGCTATGATCATTGGAGTAATTTTCCTGAAATACCTACCTTAAAAAAAAAAAAATCCTCCTTGCCCAGTTTTAATTTTATTGGTCTTCAACAAAACTCAAGTATCTATTTTTAACCTTCACAGGCAATTTCTTTTATTTTTAAATTTTAATTTTAAATAAAGTATTTTTTAAAACATATGATACAGAGTTTAAAATGTCAGACATGACTTCAAGGCAGGGGGGGATTCGTTGTCTCAGCCCACCCACCCCCACCTCCTCCTTGTTCCCGTTTCTCTGCTTTACCTTTTTGAAATTTCTATTATTTGGCCATCGGAGCTCCCAAGTTGGATTGTGAAGTTTCTTATTTTTCTCTCTCTCTCTCTTTCATCTTCTCTCATTCCTCTCTCTCTCTTTCATCTTCTCTCATTCTTTAGTTTTGGGAGATTTAATAACATAAAGTCTCCATATCTATTGATTCTTTCATTTCCACTATCAGATGTTTAACTATTAATAGTACTTTCTTATATTTCTCCTTTTAATCTTTTTTATTAAAAAATTTTATGGAGCCCTGGCCAGTGTGGCTCAGCGGTTAGAGTGTCAGCGCACGGGCTGGAGGGTGCCGGGTTCGATTCTGGCCAAGGGCAGGTACCTCTGCTGCAGGCTCCATCCCTGGCCCTGGTCGGGGTGCGTGGGGGAGGCGACCCGTCGATGTGTCTCTCTCACATCCGTGTTTCTCCCTCCCTCTCCCTCTCTCCCTCCCTCTTTCTCTCTCTCTCTCTCTGAAAAGCAATGGAAAAAAGACCCTCAGGTGACGATTAAAGAGAATTTTATGGAAGCAGTCAAAGGTCTTATCTTCCTGAGGATATTAGTGACGGCGGCTGTCGCCCGCCGTGTTGTGAGCTGGGCTCTCTCCAGCAGTGACGTTCCTGGGAAAAGCCGAAGCTGAGGCTCTAGAATGCTGGCTGGAAACCCGCTTTCACACACGGGCTTTGACAGTCAGGCCCGACAGTCTGCCGTGCCATATATCTGCATTTCTCTCTGTTTTTTAAAGAATACTTTACTGATTTTGAGAGAAAGAGGAAGGGAGAAGAGAGAAACAACATCGATCAGCTGCCTCCTCCATGCCCTACAGGGGATCGAGCCCTCCACCCAGGCATGTGCCCTGCCTGGGAGCTGACCCGGTGACCTTGCAGCGCACAGGACACGCTCAACCAGCGGAGCAACGCCAGCCAGGCGGCCTCCGCATCTCCCTTCTCCAGGGCACTGAGCGGAGGAGGAATTCCCGGGGCCGTCGGCCTGGCTGCGGGGATCCTGAGGCCCCGCCAGCAGGCACACACCCCGCTTTACTTGTACATGAAGCGATCCCCCATTTCCAGTGTGTAGCTCACTGGTCCCCGATTCGGCCTCTTCGGGGAATCCCTAGTCTGTTACGGGGTTAAGGGCACAGGCCGGGTCATCAGCAGGGGCGGCCTCTGGGAATCTCACTGCTTCTCAGACAACCTTCCTACCGAGTCTCCCCTCTCAGTTCTGCCCCATGAACCCGCCTTCGCGGTGACTGGTGTCTGCACCCGAGTGCCCCCAGGTCTCCCGCGGGAACGGCCTGTTCCCGCGGCCTTCTGGTCCTGCGCGCTCAGGCTTCCGCGCGCCCTGGTCTCTGGCAGCGGGACCATTTCCATGCCCTCCCTTCGCAGCTACCAGGGTTTACTGGCAGCATTTGCCGACTGTTGTTGCCTCAACTCTTATCTTCACGGATTTGTGCCTTTTTAATTCACTTATACTCAGTTTAGCAGGTTTCAGGGATAGCATAAAATTAAATGGATGTGGTCAAACAGCCATATTTACATTTCTTTAACAGCTAAATAGTTCCCAATTAACAACTATTAAGGGACCTTAGAAGTCATCCCATCCAAACACAGAATGTTATTCTGAGAAAACTGACATCCACGGAGCGATGGGACTTATTCAAGGTCACTTGATAAGACATAAAACACAGGATTCTCTATCAGAAGAAGCACTTTCTATACTTGTATATACCTGTAGGAGTTTCCTTTCTCCATGTAACGCCTCTTAGTATTATTGCTTATTCTGACAATCAGAGCCCCTTTATTTCCCTTTGTCCACCACGAGCCTCTGACCTCTCATCTGCAACACAGGGATCGCGTTACCTACTGCGGCGCCCGCGGTGCGAATGAAACAAAAACGATCACGTCACCCACCAGCTGGGCCGGTCGACTGGGCACTCTCTCGGCTGTATTTCGTAATTAATAAACTGATGAATATAACTAGTGTGGAGACACAGGATTTTATGTGAACGATGCCCACCTTTCACTGAGAACTAGCTCTTCCTCCACAAGGCCACCTACCAGGGAGCCACCACACGGAACCGATGCGAGCCCAGGCCATGCCGCCTGCTCAGGGGCTGCTGACCTCTGCCTGGAGGTCAAGGCAGCCTGAGAGTCAGAATTAAGCCTGTGGAAACTGAGGATCCTCAGAGCTGAGTCATCTGTGGTAATGGACTTGGTCTGGTTCTCAACATCTATTGCATCACCTCCCAGGGGGCATTGGGAAATAGATGCTTGTTTGGTTGTTACAAGACTGTGGGTAGCTACTGGCATTTGGTGGGCAAAGACCTAGAATGTCACACATCAGAAATGACCACCCTTCCCATTGCAGAGTGTCCTGTAAAACATCAAGCGTGTCCTGGTTAGGACACACTCCTAGAAAGAGGAGCCAGACTCTGGTTACTCTCTATTTAAGCTTAAACGCCAAGTTACAGTCCTCTCCGTTTACAAGTTCAATGCCTCCAGGGATTCTACAACATACCCTAATGTAGCCAAAACAAAACAAAAGCTAGGCATGGCCAGTGCTTGCAACGAGAAAAGGAATGGCTGGGCTGAGGGTGTATCTTGGGCCCCTTGGATGATACAGAAATAAATACCTTCAGCAGATCGTCCTGCCTGTCATGGGCCCTGTGGCCTGCTGAGTCCTGCCAGCTAGGGACGTCCACAGGTGTCTGAGCCACGACCCCTCTGAACCAGCCATGTGTCACGGCCCAGACCTGACTGTCACCATACTCACCAGAGCTGTGGCTTACAAGAGCCAGTGCTCTGCAGGGTTATCACGACGATTAAAACCCATCAAGTGCTGAGCACTGTGAGAATGCGAATTTCACCTGAGCCCGGAGCTCCTGAACAACAGTGATGATTAAGAAGCCCTCACACCCTTTCACATTCCTGGAAACAGCTTCTTCCAAAGAACTACCCTTCCCTGTGGGGCTTGGGTAAGACCTGGCGATGACCCCGTTTACCCACGGCAAGGCCAGACACAGGCCCTCCAAGTTCCCCTTCTTTGCTCCATAAAAGACTGGCTGACCTGGTTGTTCCCACAGATCAGTCAGAAAGTGCCCCTCTGCCTGACTTGATGGACCATGTAGTCAAGTTTCCTCTTTCCTCGGGCCCTGAACAGTGACTCACCTGCAACATGAGGCGGTGTAAAACTGTCCCGAAAGGCTCCTCTGTCTCCAGGGACCAGCCTCAGGCTAAAACACTCTGGGATCCCAGGTCCCACCAGGCCACCTCCACCCATTCCTCTCACTGCTACACATCTCTCTGGCCTTGTTCATGTTTCCCCATAAAAGCAAAGCCCTTTAATGCCTGACCCCTGAGACACACGAGATCTCGTGCTGAGCCTCCCTGCTACAATGATCCTTCTGAATAAAGTCTCCCCTTACTTACATCAGGACTGGTTTTACATTTGATAACTGTATTTGCAAAATAGGCAGTAAGAACTTAACACATTTTTAAAGATTTTTTAAAACTGGTTTTTAGAGAGAGAAGGGAGAAGGAGAGAGAGAGAGAAACATTGATTTGAGATCAAAACATCAATCAGCTGCTTCCTGCACGCCTCCTACTAGAGATCGAGCCACACAACCAGGGCAAGTGCCCTGACCGGAAATCGAATTGCCGACTTTTCAGAGCACAAGATGATGCCTAACCAACTGAGCCACACCAGCCAGGGCTGAGCTTAATACATTTTAACTTTCATTTTTATTAATGATTTCATTTGTGCATAGATTTGTACAGAAGTTGAAAGTATTACCATACCCAAGACCATTGACTTTTCTCCAGATGACAATTATACTACACATATATTATATTATAAATGTTAGAGTTGCAAATAAACTTTCCAATGATTTTGAAGACGGTACATCAGCATACAATAAGCATATCTGAGCTCCACTGCATAATGTATAACATCCAATAATTATATTCTTTGTTGGCAAAGACCTGGTGCCTTTCTGAACTCCCTGTAATTGATCTAAACTATTATTTGTGACATGACCCTGCTCCTTGGGGAACAATTACAGTTAAGCTGTCATTTCATAAACAACTAAGCTCCAGAACATGTCGCTGTCTCCATTAAAAGGTGTCCCTTAATTGGCTGTTCACCAAAAGGTTGATTAGTCTAACAAAGGGCTGTTGACTGACCTCTAACTCAACCCTGAAGCTGAACTTGTAGCCTCTGCCACCCCAGCTTCAGGCACCGTACCCCGCCGGAGCCCCTCAGCCCAGCAAAGGGCACGGCCATCCACGCCGCCACTCGAGCCAAGTGCCAACACTCACTCCACGGGGCAGTGACTAGGCCTTGTGGAGTCTCTGATCCAGCACCTGTGCAGAGGGGTGCTTACTTAATAAATGCTCAATGAGTTAATTATATCCTGACAGTTTAGATGCTCGTTCCTACTGATCTATTCTGATTTTAATGTTGGAAATAGACTCAGATTCTGTAACTGCCACCCTAAAGAAGGCAAGCTAGCAAAGGGTAAAGGGGGAAAATCACTGGTCCCTGAATTACCTGTGTTTTTCTTCCTAATTTCCCTCTATTTTTCCGTAGCCCAGCACAGCCACCCTCACTCAGGCCAGCTCAGCCAGCCCAGGGCAGAACCCTCCTCGGTACCACTTCTACGCATCTGGTCAGCAGCTCAGCAGACTCAACTCAAAGTTGGCCTTGTCACATCTCCCATCAAAAACACAGCTGCCTAGCTGTCCAGCTGGCCTGAGAACAGACCTGCTGCGAATGGCCTGCTCTGGCCTCGGCCTGGCTCCCCCATCCTCGCCCCATTCCCTGGCTTTTGATTTTAGCCACTCTTGACTTTCACTTTCTCAAAACTGCCTTGTTCCAAGAACTACCCTTTTCAGCTCAGACACAGAGGGCAAAGCATCTCTCTCACTCTTAGGACCAGAAGGAAGCTGGGTGGAATGCAAGCTAAGGCTAACACCCCAGGGCCAGGGCTAAGCAGGCACCTGGAGAGTGCACAGGGGCCTGCCGGGGAGGGAGGCTCGGGCCTGCTCATCTGGGCGG
This sequence comes from Miniopterus schreibersii, assembly GCF_964146895.1. Taxonomy (NCBI): domain Eukaryota; kingdom Metazoa; phylum Chordata; class Mammalia; order Chiroptera; family Miniopteridae; genus Miniopterus; species Miniopterus schreibersii. The sequence continues at coordinate 39,907,169 of NC_138117.1, read as the reverse complement.
CGATCAGGAGGCCATGAGCCCTGGGAGCAGGATTTAGAGAGGTGAGGCCTTCCAAAAGGCGTTTTCTGCAGGAAGCACTGCCTCTCGCCCACCCCCAGGTGCTCCGGGCAGATCCAGGGAGGACCCTGGGACGGGAGGGACACAGCCTCTGCTGAAACCTGCCCGGCTGCGTCTGGTCTCCCCTTCTGAGCAAAAGCCTGCGTCCGTGAGGGGAAGGGCAACAAAAGCACGTTACTTTGTTTTTTTTAAATATTGACAAAATCAACAAAGTGTGCGTTTAGCTCTGTGTCCAGCCCTGGGTAAGTGATGTTACCACTGCAACAGCGGTAAAGAGCAATCACGGTCCAGGTGCTGGGCAGGAAACAGAGACCGACGATGGCCCCGTGCTGACAGTTTCACAGTCTGGTGAGACCAGTCAGGTGACACACAGGTGAGACATATAGGCAAGGATAATGCTCGTTTATTAACAGCAAGCACCCTGCCAGGGTGACAGAGCGTGACCACAGGAAGCGTGGCTATTCGCGGCGGGGTGGGCAACTAGAGGCAGGCTGGCCTCTGGGAGCAGACAACTTCTTGCAATGTGAACAGTAATGCAAAGGCCCTGGGGCACCGAGGAGCTAATGAGAAACAGACAGGTAGCCAGTTGAGCAAAACAGAGTGACACAGGGAGTAAGGGGCAGGTCAGAGAAGACAGGCACACCTGGGCCACGCAGGCCATGGGCCGGAGTCTAGATTTAATTTTGAGTTTAAAATATACCTGCGATCTAGGTGGTGTCATTGTCTGTGTTTTGGTCACTGCTTATATTTTCCATATTGACAGGAATTCACTCTTAACCGTGGCAAAATTTACACTGAAAAAGACCAAACTCAGGGGTACAAAGTACATGCTGGGCCAGTCCTTGGTCATCAGGGTCTAACAGGCTCAGGCTTCTCCAACAAGCACCTCCCCTGACATTCTCTCCATCCCCCTGCTTTGTCCTCTAACACTTTCCAAGCTGTACTTTAACCCGTTTCCTTTCATGCTGGATTCCCCAGAAGAGGGAATGTGTTTTCATTCAAGTCTGAAATCTCCTCCTCTTACCTCCCCCCCCAAAATCTATCCTTAATACACTGCTGGGCACATAGTCCCACGAAAAAACAACCAAAAAAAACCCACCACAAAACACACATTGTACAGAATCAACAAAAGCAAAAGAATAAATTAATGAACTCTGGGTGCAGGGACCCAGCGTCCTGCCTGTTGTTTTTATTCGGATGAAGCCACAGCCAAGTCTGCACAAGAGGAAAGGAATTTCTAAACATTAAGTCTTTCTGCCTAGCACAGGGGTCCTTTGGTCCCCTCTGGGGGTCTGGGATTCTCAGGGAGCCTCTTCCAGGGCTGGTGGGAGTGTTTTCTCCCAGGGCAACTGCAGAGTTTGGAGTCACCTGCCGCTTCCCATTCAGATTTTGTCTGCTAAGCATCCTTCTCTTAATCTGTCTTCTTTGAGTCGGGGGATTGGGGATTCAGAGATTCCTTCTACTTTCTTGTTAGACAAAAAATGATTTTAAAAGTATGTTTGTTGGAATTTATATAAGATCTAGTTATGTTGTAACAGGAGGGCATTTGTAGTCTATAGAGCCCTGTAATGATGGATTCAATGTCCGCTGATTCTTTATGAATTAACTGAATTTGTGGGGGGCGGGGTTCGTTTGTATTTACAAAAAAACACACACAAAACCATTAAGTCCTTTCACTGGTACAGTCTCTCCTGCTCACTGTGACAAAAATGCCCAACAGTGTTGTTATGGCATCTTCCCTGATTATCACACGGGCTGTTTAATGTTCCTTTCATATTACTTATTTTTCTTGAAATGCGCTTTATGATTTCATAGACAAAATCAAATCCTGGGATAAATCTCATACTTGCTACAAGTAATTCCCTTTGCTCCATTATGGTCCTTGCTCTCATCGCACCCCCCCCCGACCTAAACCCCCAGCCTGCAACCACACACGCAGATGCCCCCTCATTTCCACACAGCCCCAGCTGGCCTGGGGTCAGAACACCAGGGGCTCAACAGCGGTGCAGTTTAATGCCATCTTGAACACTACAACCTACCATTCCCCATAATTAAATCATTCTAGCCCAATAATTATGCTTGTTCACAGCCTGGACTAAATTTAATTCCACCTGCAATTCTTTCTCCAGAAATAACTCTCCCTCACACCCCTGACTTCACACGGAGGGAGTCCCTCCACCTCTCTCGTGTCAATTCCGTTTTTACCTTGTATGACTTAGTGAAACTTACTGCTTCTCCAGTTGGCATATAAATCCCTTGCACTCGAGTAATTAGGACCCATACTTGATTCATCAGCTTTCCTACATAAGAGCTTCTCAATAAATACTTGGGCAATTAAAGCTGATTTTACCCCAAATCAAATGGCACTAGTCAACATGGTTTTTATTGATTTTCTTTGCTGCAGAAATTATTGCAACATATTAAAACTATAGATAACAGACTGTTATTTAAATTTATCATGTCTTCAATCACAAATCGCTAAGTATTATTACTGGTTGTGGTGGAGACTATTTGGTGTTCCTCCATTGATAGTAATTTAACATAGTATCTACTTCTAAACAGTAAACAGCCCAATTTATTGAGGTATTAGCAACTCTGAAAATCAGTGAAGTGCACAGTAGCTTCTCCAGGAAATGATACAGGCAAAATAAATCACACAGAGGCACACGCAACAAGCGATCTGAAATAACCTACCCAGTGTACTCGCTATTCGATTTGCTCGGGGCTGGATTATATTCTTGCAGGGTGGGGAGGGGTCGACGGCAAAACAAAGGAAAAAGCCGTGCAGCCCACGGAGGAGTGCGCCTGAGACGGTCAGTCCGGAGGCGTCCAGGCTGCCACGGGGAGGGCTGCCACGGGGAGGGCTGCCACGGGGGCGGCTGCCACAGGGAGGGCTGCCACGGGAGGGCTGCCACGGGGGGCTGCCACGGGGAGGGCTGCCACGGGGGGCTGCCACGGGGGGGGCTGCCACGGGGGGCTGCCACGGGGGGGGCTGCCACAGGGGGGCCGCGCGTGTGGAGGGGAGCAGAGCCCGGCGAAGGGGCACCGGAGGCTGAGGGGTGGTGGCAGCCCACAGTCCACGTCGGGGTGGCATGGAGAGCAGAGGAAGAGCCGGGCGATAACTCAGGAACAGAAATGACAAAACGTGCCAGTCACAGTATTTGGAGAATGGGGGGAGGAAGTAAGTGCAGAAGCTAAGTCAACAAAACGATGCGCTGGGTCCCCGCACGGGCACTTGGGCACACGTGCTGCTGCCAGCCCCAAAAGCAAGGAACGCGGGAAGAAGTCCGGGTGTGCCAAGTGGGAGGGAGAGTCCACCGTGCACACGGCGAAGCTGCCACGCCCGCGGGCGACCCGCGCGGAGCTTCTGCAGGTGGAGCTGGCAGAACACAAGTGGGGCTCCCACCAATGCGTGTCGGTGTCGCTCGTTTGATGTAATTATGTGTCGATGACTTGTTTGGACAGAAGGTCACAGCTGGGTCCACGGATGTTGCCTCAGGAGGCTGGGAGTCCCCTGAGGGACAAATTTGTTCCCATTTCCTCTGTCTAACATCAGCATAGCCACACGGTGTTTCCTTGGTCTGACGTGGTGGCCCTCACGGGGACCAGAGTCAAAATAATCAGCCCAGTGATATTCAAGGCACCCACGTTATAAGGCACTGCAACTGTGTTTACCTTTTGGCTCACAGCACACTTAGCGACCTGTCCCCATGCCCCCTCAGAGAGCCAGCAGCGATGTCATGAAAGATAATACGTCACAATATCCGTCACAGACTTGAATTGCCAAATTTACTGCTTTGTGACCTAAGCAGCATTTCTAGTCTTTGGAAAGTAACGAGATTGTGGGGGGCCTACATATAACCAAATTTTATAATTATCCATTTGGGTAAATAAAGTAGCAGTAGTAATAATAATAAACCCCCAAAACGACATAAGCAAATTCTTTCAGGAGCCCCTCGATACATGTCTGTCTGTCTGTGGAGTCCACTTAATAAATACAAGTTCAAGTGCTACTTCGTGGGTCAATAACCAAGCATTTCTAAAAGAATGAGAGAAAAGGCACCGCCTAAGACTTGGAGCCCATTAGCAGGACTTCCGAGTGCTGTCAGATTTGCAGATGCTAACTTAGATGCCTTTCACGACACAGGGACGCGTATCCCCGGGTCGCAAGAGCCCAGGGGAGACCCCTGAGAACAGAACAAAAGTAGCTTCAGAAGGTGTGTTGCTGTCCCCTCCACTTGTCATCTCACTCCCTCCAGTCCCCACCGTGAGGGGACAGGATGGACACAGAGGGAGCTGTACTGTAAACAACAGCCAGGGGACCAATATGTTTTCCTGAGGTCCTGTCATACTCCTCAGTGGCCTTTCTACTTCCTCACAGGGTCCCCGATTAAATGAACACTTGGAGGGACACTCACAGGGACCTAAAAAACACAGGTATCTTTAACTAATTATTTTTTAATATCAAAGACTGCACGATCCAGCCCTATTAACTTCGGCAATGACACGTACATAAAAAAACTAACACATGATACAGGCACGTCGGCACTTTACACCTACAGGCGAACATTCAACTGAACATCAAAAATGCCAATTATTTGCACAGAAGTCCTCTGGGAAAATATTATATGCCTCTGAAAATCAAACAGGAGTCACAGAAAAGGCAACTTGCAACATACCGATATGACTGCCAAATATTTACTACGAGGGAATTTGAAACCCATGATGATTTCCATGGAATAGGCTCTACCTTGCAGCAAATTCACGGGTCTCAAATTGCCTGCAACACACCACAAAGGAAACGCGCGAGACAGTTTCCTTGAGCTTTAATTCAGATTCAGGTGGGAACACGTTTTGTAGGAACGTCTCTTCTCTCTCAAAAACCCTTAACCTAAGAGCTTGTGTGAGACAGCAAATGTGTAAAATTTAAAATATACACATAACAGGAAAGCATTTAATGTAAGAAACCATGTTGATTAACATGATGTTAATAATATGTACACGTTAGGATGCTTAGTGATTAAAACAATTACCAAATTAAGAAACTTAATAAAACTAATTTAACTCAGTATAATAAATCTTAAAAAAACAACAACACATAACCACAGTACAAAGGATATCATAAATTAACTATTTCAGGGGCCTTTCCCCCCCAAATGGACGTGTTTTTTTATCCAAATTATAAAAGTTACACCAAGTTATCATTAAAACATTTAGCACAGGAACATGTAAAGTAGAAAAAAACACATAATCCTACCCTCTAGAAAACAATTGCTGTTAAGATTTTAGTTTTTAAAAAAATAAAATAATTGTTTATACCTTGGTTTTCCTTTTTTTAAAAAAATCTCTATTGATTTCAGATAGAGGAAGGGAGAGGGAGAGAGAGATAGAAACATCAATGATTAGAGAATCGTCATTGATCAGCTGCCCCCCGCAAGCCCCCGACTGGGGATGGAGCCCGCAACCCGGGCCTGTGCCCTGATCGGGAATCGAACCCCTATCGCCTGGATCCTAGGTCGACGCTCAACCGCTGAGCCACGCTGGCTGAGCAGTTTTCCTTCTTAAATTTAACAATATAAGATAAACATGTTACCACAGCAGCAAAGCATGCCGGTATCATGACACAGAGATCTGATTTATTTAACTTCACATTACGGCTCTGTTTTTGGTGGTGCATTAGCATTCCTTCACCCTAGCATGGGTCCACACAGGTACTGGCCCTCCTGACACTGTCCCCGGTCATGAAACACCTGGGGACGCCCACCTGTTCATCCTCTAGAACAGTTCAAATAAAACAGCCCCCACACTCTGCTCCCTTGCCCCTTTATCCATAAATCCCCATAAAAATCTGTACATCTTACTGAGATTACCAGTGTGGCCAAATAAAGTGGCTTGTAATTTCTCAAATGTCTCTGCCCTACGCGGAGTGCTCCCCTGTCACGACCATGTCAGTCTCACCCTGTGTGGCATCCGGCCCCTGCCCAGCCAGCACCTGCGAGACAGCCACCTCAGGGAAGCTACCGACAGCGTCGGGGTGGTCGCCTCCTGTCCTCCCGGGGCACCCCAACCCTGAGCGCCCCACGCTGTACTGGAGCGGAGCTTACTCAGCGGCAGCCCCGCACAGCCGAGAGCCCCTCGTGAAAAAACTCGCCCCCGCCACTCGGCACAATGCCTGGCCCGGAGAAGCCCCCGGCACATGTGGGGAACGTGAATGGGTGATGGGCTCACGGACGGATGGAACAGGGAATGAAGAGATGAGCGTGTCACCTGGACCACAGGCATCCCCAGGACCTCACAGAAGCGCACCCTGTTCCGAGGGTGATTGGCCTGATCGGAACTCGTCGTATCTAGTCACCGCTCAGCACCAAGGGGGAGGGCTTATCCACGGGAAACCAGGAGGAGCAATTTCTCTAGCTTAACATGCTAAAAAATAATGACCATAAAGCAGTGTTTACTTTGAGTTTCACACTTGACAAGCTAAGACGCATAACTCAAGAGAGTGAATGTACTTTAGGTCTGAATACTAAAAGACTTGTGTTCAATGGTGTGCCATTGAGAGAGTGCTGCAAACGGTTCATTAAGAGAAGGGAAATTATTCCATTAATGGAAAATCATCGTATTAGATGGAGTCTCACACACAGCATTTCTCTCTCGTCCCAGAAGCTGAAAGTGTGCGGTCAGCACCAAGTCCACATCGAGTGCACTCTGCCCAGCCTGCGCCAGACAGCCAAGCACGCCAGCGCCTCCAGCTCAGCCTGTCACCGGCAGAAAAGCTCTTTCTTAGAACTGATGGAAGTGCTATATTAGCCTTTTATACAGGCTGGCGGCTCGAACCCTGCATGCTCAATTATGCTAAGCAGAAATATCCTTCTTCAGCGTTCTGAAAGCAATGGGTTTCTAAGAGGGCTGCTTCAGACATTATAAATATGTGAAATGGACTCTGCTCTCTGTAAGACACAGAAATTATCATTTGTCTTCTCCTACTTGCATCAAAGCTGACACTGAAAAACAATATCTGAGATTTTATTTCATATACTTTATTTCATGTACCTATTCATACACAAGAGGGTATTAATTATAGATTAATCATCTACTAGGCTGTGAACTATCTGAAGACAGGCAGCACATGTTCATCTTTCTATCTACTGCATAGAGAACGCACAGGGTATATTGGGCACAGTTACCATTTTACAAATTTTCCATGAGCCATGCTTCATTTAGTAATGACTCTACGACAGGGTCACAACATAGTCCTCTGTTTACTGAAAATGTGTACCTTCAGTTCTGTAAGTATGACTGAGCTCCTCCCAGGCTGAACATCTATAGATAGTAAGCATGAGCCCTTAAACTCTAAACAAAATATAAAACCCAACTTCCTGAAGCCCGTGGAGAGTGATCAGAAACAAGGAGATTCTGGAAGGGAGTCAGACTTGGAAGAAGGGAATGGCCTGGGTGAATTGACTGATTTTAGATTTTTTAGCCTGAGCAGCAATAAAATGGGAGACCTCTCTAGAAAAGATAAGAGTTAGAGTTAAGGAGCTTCAAACTTTGGGGATAAAATCTGCCAAAATCTCAGGCTGACCCCCAATCATGGATGCCAGAAAGTAAAAATGCAAAAGTCAAACTAAGAAAAGAACTGAACTGAGACCCCGCACTCCCACCCAAGAGACAGAGTCTATGGTCTGAACCCAAAAATATGCACACTCCTCAAGGGGAGAAAATGGAACCCAGACTTTCCACAATATAACACTCACAATGTCCAACATACAACCCAGAATTACTCAACATACAAAATACTGGAACAATGTGACTCATTATCAAGATAAAAGATTATCAATTCAAGTCAAATCTAAGGCAACAAAGATTTCAGAATTAGATAGAGGCCTAAAGCATTTATGTTAACTGTGCTCAATGACATAAAATTACACCTGCAATGAATTTAAAGAATAGAAAATCCCAACAAAGAAAAAATATATTTTTAAATACACATATTTATACATGAATCAAATATAAATTCTGAAACAGATAGTTACAATACCTGGCATTAAAATTTTATCAGATGGGCTTAACAGAAAGTAAAAATAAGGTAGGAAAGAATAACTACTTTAAGATGCAGCAGTACAAATTATCCAATCTGAAGAATAAAGGGGGAAAAGAAAGCTAACAGCAAAAGTGACTATAGCCATCAAAACCCTTTTGAGAACATCAAAACGGTGAACATATGTGTACTGAAGTCTCAAAGGGTGGGGAGAAAAGGCTCGAAAAAGTATTTGAAGAAGCAGTAGCTGAAATATTATGATGATGTGGACAAATCCTTTGAAAAACATACAAAAAAATTTCACAAACGATGAAACAGAAAATCTGATTAGTGATATGTCAATTGAAGACACTAAACTTATCATCAAATTCTAGGCCCAGATATCTTCACTGTGAATTCTATCAAATATTGAGGAAGAAACAGCACCAAACTGACATACATCCTTTGAAAACACACACACACACACACACACACACACACACACACACAAACTCTCCACTCACTTTATGAAACCACATATAACACTAATACCAAAATCTGACAAAAATACTGTATTTAAAATATAATAGGCTAGTAGCACTTATGAACATAGATGCATTTGAATCCAATAATATATAAAAGGGTAGTACCAGGTAAAGTTTAACCCAGGAATGCAAAGTTGGTTTAATTTAGACAAATCAGTCAATAAAATTCATTACGTTAACAGTAACATTTGTGTTCATTCCGATAGATGCTGAAATGGCATTCAATAAAATTCATCACTCAGTCGGGATCTAATCTCTCAGCAGAAATGAAACAGAAGGGAACCTTCTCTACCTGGTAAAGGGCATCTACCAAAAATCCTATGGCTGTTACCATTCTTAATGGTAAAATACTGAAAGCTTCCTACATTAATTGGGAACAAGGGAGGAATGGCTAATCTTCCCACTTGTATTCAAACATTATACTAGAGATACTAGCCAATACAATAAAGCAAGCCAAATAAAGAGCACATAAATTAGAAAAGAAATAAACTGGTTAATACAGATGATATTATTATGTACATAGCATAACCTAAAGAATTATAAAACACCTTACTAGAACTAACAAGTAAATTTAGCAAGGTAGCAGAATACAAGGTTAATATATAAAATTTTATATTAGAAGCAAAAAAAAGTGGAAAAGAATTTTAAATATTCACTTTACAAGGGGCCAAAAATATAAAATATTAAATAATAAGTTTAACAGAAGGCAAATAAGCCCTTTATCTTTAAAGTATAAAATGATGCTGGTAGAAATTAAAAATCTAAATAAATGAAAAGACATACCACATTCAAGAAAGAGAAGTCTCAATATTGTTAGAATATCAAATCCCTAAATTGATTAACAGTTTAAATGCAACTGCAGTCCAGCCAGGCGTGGCTCAGCGGTTGAATATCGACCTAAGATCCAGGCGATCCGGGTTCTATTTCCGGTCAGGGCACATGCCCGGGTTGTGGGCTCAATCCCCAGTTGGGGGCATGCAGGAGGCAGCTGATCAGTGACTCTCTCTCCTCTCTCTCATCATTGATGTTTCTATCTCTCTCTCCCCCTCTTCTTTCCTCTCTCTGAAATCAATAAAGATATATTTTTAAAAGTAAATAAATAAATAAATGCAACTGCAATCATAAGCCCTGCAGAATGTTTTGGGAAAATTAATAAAATAATTCTTTAATATATACAGAATTGCAAAGGACCTATATCTGAAAAATCCTGAGAAGAAAGAACAAAGTTGAAGGGACTACATTACCTAACTTGATGCCTTACTATAAAAAACTACAGTAATGAAGACAATAAAGTAGCAGCATTAGGATCCATACACAGAAAGTGCAGAAATAGACCCTCACTTCCAGAATCATCTAATTTTCACCAAAGGTGCACAGTCAGTGGGAAGAAAACATCTTTCAACAAATGGTACTGGAAAATCGAGTATCTGTATGAAGAAAAAATGAATTTTTTTCTCATTCCATACACAAAAGTTAATTTCAGATGCATCATAGACCTAAAAGTGAAAGCTACAATGATAAAGTGTTTTTAGTGGAAATACAGGAGGCTATCTTTATACTTAATAAAGGACTTTAAAATTTCCTTGAGTTTGGCAAAGATCTCTCAATTGGTAAAAGGTAACAATAGAAAAGAAAAACCTGACATATCAGATGTCATCAAAATTAAAAACATCTACTTATCACAAGATTCCATGAAGAAAATAGTAGGCAAGCCATAGACTGACCCAAATACTCGCAAAGCATATATCTAACAAAGTATGTGTCCAGGACATATAAAAAAAAAGCTCCTTCCATTCAATTATAAAAAGACATACATCCCATTTAGAAATAGACAAAAAATCGAAAAGGACACTTCACAACAGAAGATAAATGAACAACCAATAAGTACATGAAAAAGAATACAAAATCATTAATCATCAGGAAAATACAAATTAACACCACAAGGAAATACCACTATATAATACACTAGCAGAAAATGGCTAAAATTAAAGAGATTGACAACATCAAAAGTTGTCAAGGACATGGAGCAACCACACTTGCATGCACTGTCCCTGGAAATGTCACAAGGTATGACCATTTTGGGGGAAAGGTATGACAATTCCTTGTAAAACTAAATGCACAGCAATTAAATTCCTACATATTTACTCAAAAGAAATAAAAATATGTGGTCATAAAATTATTTGTATGAAAATGTTCACAGCAATTTAATTTATAATAACTCACACTGAAAAGTATCCAGGCAAATGGGTAAATTGTGGTCTCCTCGGGTAGTGGATTACTATTCAGCAATCTAAAGAAATGAACTACTGAGATATACAATAGTGTACACGAATCATGTACATGGACTCTCAAAAGAAAGAAAAAAGAAAACCAAGGTAAAAAGAGCATCAATTCACGCCAAATCTAAGACGACCAAGATTTTAGAATCAGAGACTTTAAAGAACGTATTGTAATTGTGCTCAATAGCACAAAATAACACTTGGAATGAATGAGAGAAACAGAACTTCTTTAGTAGAATAGATAATTAGAATAAATAGTATTTTGAACATGTATATGCTAAACCCTGTGCTAAGCATTTAACATGGATAATCTCATTTAATTCTTAATCCAACCTCATCTTACAAATAAAGAAACTAAAGTAAAAAGGGGTGAGATAAGTTGTCCAAAGTCACATTGCTAGTATGTCTCATAAGCATAATTTTTCAGGGCTCCATATCTCAAACTAAACACAAACAGTAAAGACAGGATCACTAAATACATTTTTAGTTACTTTTACGTCTGGTTGTGTTGCGGGGCTGGGGGGGGGGGCATTGGACTGTGCTAAGAGAAAGCACCTCAAGAAAATATTGAACAAAATGTGACACAGCTGCTCCCTGTGGTGAAGCTGAGCACCCCTGCGGTGGGCCTCACTGTCTTACCTTAGGGAACTGTTTTACAGGAATTAACACTTTCTGTCCCAGCTTCATGTTCTTATTAATCACCACATCAATGTACTTCTCTTCGTCCTTTCCTTCTCCTTTTTGAAACTTTTCTATTTCTGTGGAGGAAAAAAGATAACCATGAAGTGCGTGGCTTAGAGCTCCAGAGGCTCGGAGTTCTCGTTAGCTCTAAGTGGCATGAATCAAGTACAGAAACACGGACCACTAGGTTGCTACAGTTCTTCCAAGTATCGAAATGGCTCCCATTTTATCAATAATTCGTCACCAGTACAATGGGAAAACTACATATATCATGGCTCTACCCAGTCAAATCTCAATTGCCCATGCTAACGGAAGCTAACAAACTAACACGAACGTCAAAATAAGCTCCTTGGGGCCTTCTAGAGTCCTGGAGAAAGGCTGAGCGAAGAGCAAAGAGAAGCCAGAAAGGCTTCTCAGGTCCGGGCTACAGGGTGCTGGCATCCCTGTCCGTCACCCTGCCTGGCTCTCCAAGGCTCACTGCATCAGGGATTCATTCCTTAGGTGGCTTTAAAAGCCCAGAAGACCTCTGTCAGTTGCCCTCCCCAACCAACTCTTCCCTCCTTACCAGGGACAAGATCAACTACAAGCTCTTGCCTTTGCTAATGCTCTTCTCGCTACCTGCCACACTATTTGGATGATTTCAATTTCATACATATCTCCTTCAGGATTCTACCACACTAAGTGGCACTCTTTATGCCCGTGTGTCCCTTTCCTCAATGAGGCAGCAGGAGCAGGACAATCGCTCCCTCCCACCGGGACTCTCACAAAGCACTTCACACACAGCCCTAAGGGAACTCTCTGCTGCAGGTGGTGTGTGTGTCCCCACCCCAATCCATATTTTAAACCCTGACGGAATTCAGAGGTGGGACCTTTGGGAGATGATTAGGTAATGAGGGTGGAGCCCTCATGAATGAAATTAGTGCCCTTGTAAGAGCCCCGCCCCCCCCCCCCCCCCCGAGGACACAGAGGGAAGACTGCCATCCATGAACCAGGAAGCCCTCACCTGACACCAAATATGCAGGTGTGTTCATCTAGGACTTCCAGATCTGTGAGAAGTAAGTTTCTGTTGTTTATTAGCTACCCAGTTTATGGAATTCTGTTATAGAAGCCTTTGTGGACTAAGATGCTCTCCCGCCAGAACCTAAATTTCTCAGGTAACATCTGTTTCTTCATTCAACAAACATCTACTACCAAGCACGTACTATGCACGTTCCAGATCTTGGAAAACATTAGTATAGTTTCCTGGTGTTACTGCGTATAGCGTTTGGCTATACAAGAGGTACACAAATAGGTGCTTGAATGACTGACTGCTGAATGAATGCGTTCATGGACTGATTCCTCCACAGACTGAACACAAGATACCTAGGTTCTGAGGAAAAGAGTGAAGAAATACAATGGAGTCACTATGGTCAAGCTGCTAAATTACTAAAATCCAGTATGCTGAGGCATGAAGGAATGATTCTACTCTTGTTTTAACTAGTCTGAGAACTTCGACTTTAGAACTCTCGAGTCATGCCTGTAGATACAGATATACATATACACATAGACATACACATAGACATACATATGTACATCTAAATCCTATAACTAAACTTCCAATTATCCCCTGAAAAACTTAGGAAACACTGTTCAGGTGTCCAGACCCCTCGATGTTCATTATCCGGACCACCGGATACCTGTAAGATTACCATCTTGGACCAACCCAGAAGCTAAGAATGCAGGACTGAATCTTCTCAAGAATATACCTTTTAATATAAGAACTCTTAGCTTTTCTTTCTTCTTTGGAGCACTCTAAGTATTGCTGAGTTGTGTTTCCGACTTGCAAACCCTAAGGCCCTCGAATAAATATGATTTATTTCTAACCAGAGCCTCCTGATTCATTTACATTCAGTGGACAGTTCAAAGAAGGGTACCTAAGCATAGAGCAGGTGCCAAAGATGGCACCAGTGTATAAAGGGATACAGATGTTTATTCATTTTGCTTGTTGAGCTAAGAATAGTTAGGACTTTAATGTGTCACATTCATGATATAATTCAATCCTCACAGATGACAAGAAGGAAGTTCAGAAACGTTCCTTTGCTAATAAATGACAAAGGCAGGGTTTATCCTCGGACTGTTTGACTCTAAATATAATATGCCACTGTGATCTCCTCCATTATTATTTTTGTCATATCAGACAGGAAATAAGATTTTCATAGCATCTCAGGATAAGTGGGAAATGTGTTTAAAGCTGGAGGCATCAGGCCTGGGCTTCAGTCCCTACTGAAGAACCCAGTGGACCCTGATGGCCCCCTTAGTAACTTTCCACCCACTGACTCTTAATTCTGCTCAGCAGCTCTAAACCCCACCTGTCCTTACTATATTCAGAACTGAACCTGATCTCTCTCCCCTTGGTATAGTGCTAAATAAAGTATTCCTTACCATTTCAACAAGTGTCAGGAATTATTTTTTCTTTAACACTGCATAGTAGAAACTCACTATGTAGGTGGGATGTAATGAAAAATATATATTTGGTCTTTGTCCCCAGTTCCTAGCACAGAGCTCCGAAAACTCTTGAATTTCCTGAGTGTTAGGAGTGCCTTTTGTTATTCATAGCAAGCCCCTTTCAACCATACCTGATCTTATGCTAAGGAGGTGAGTCTTAGAGGAAGGGGGTCTGGTTGCCCCCCAAAAACACCAAATGATTAGAGGGTTGAAACCTTCAACATCTGGCATTCCTGTCCACCTCTGGGGAGAGGCGCAAAGTTAGATACTGAGTTCAAACATCAGTGGACAATGATTTAATCAATCATGCCCACATAATGACAACGCCATAAAAACCCTAAAAAATAGTTGGAAGAGCTTTTGGAAATACCTTTAGCATAGTTAGAAGATTCAACAAAATTTGGTACACTGAAACTTCCTAGAAAAAAAGAAAGAAATTTTAATGTATGCATGTTTGTCAAAATAAATTTAACTACCTATTTTCTTTTCAAATAACAAAGCATTTTATGATTTTTGAGAACTTATAACATATGCACAATTTAATATTCAATTCCATAATCAGAATTCAAAATATTATTCCTCACATCAGTGACATTTAACATTTGAAGTAACACGTAAAGTCATAAAAGGTTAAAAAATTAGGAAAAAATATGTATTTTACCACATACTACATGAAAGTTTGAGATATGCCTATGATTTTAAGGAGGAAAATAAAAATTAAAACTATATTAAAAAATATAATATCCTTTCTAGATAAACAGTCAACTTTGCAAATCAGACCTTGCTAAAATACCTTGTTACCTTAAGTAACCATTGAATTATGTTGAAATATGCATTTCACTGTTTAAGATTTACGTTTAAAAAAATGTAAAGCCATCATGATGTCATAATAAAAGCAGACAGGTTTTCCTGCACTGGCTCTAGCACACCACATTGAAATGAAAGAGTCTCAACCCCCATCTTGGAGTCAAACAGGTCTGGTTTCAATCTCCGCCTTTCTGCCCTCCAGCTATAAAAGTCACAACTGGTCAAAACTTTTATTGTTTTAGGCACAGGTCAATCAACAATTTTGTATTTTCTACTTGACTGAGGATTATAAGCAGCTTGATGTTTCCATGAATTCCAGTAAGATACAATGCCAAATAAAGGGGGGCTGTACAAATGATCTATGAAACCTTGAAACAGCTTCCCAGTATTTATGCCCGCCCCTAACTGGGAGTTTCCAATTCCTGTCGCCACCTCTGACCTTCCCTGGGGAAGGGGAGGCACCAGACTCACCAAGGTGGATGTAACCTTTCAGCTCATTTCACTGGAGCCGGTGAAAGCCAAGCACAGAAAAAATCCAATCAGATTTTCAAGGTCGAACATGTAGGGGATTGGACTTCCACTGATCCCTAGATTACATTTGTTACCATACAGTTTACTATACCAGTGCCATCCCCCAGCTCAGAAATATAAGCAAATGTGCGATTAGGTTTTAGATAATGTAGGGAATTTAAATGCTGTTTCCAAACCATGGACACCAAATTTCTGTCTGCCCAGGAGTTAATGTCACTTACAATGACTCTGTTGCTTCTGCCTTCATCCAGCACAGGGCTTCCTAAGCAACAGCCACTTACCGTTCTAGCCTGCCCAATACATCAAAATCCACTAATCTGCTAAAAAGCAACCAAATAATCCTGGGATTTAAATGAGTTAAATTTCTAATATAAAATACTTGAGTGCGTAAATTTTCACTAAAACTGCTAAAATTCACTCACAGAATCAAGCACATCTCGATTGGTGTTTTTCCTTTCTTTCAGCCACTTGCCCTACAGTACTTGGAAAGATGTGAAATACTACGTGCAAAGTTATTTACTGCACTCTTTATTAGTGAAATGCTGGGAACCTCTCCAAGTCCACCAACGGGGCCCAGTTACCTGAGCCAGGGCACGCCATTCAGTAAGCACACAGCTACCTTACAGCTCAGGAAGCTCTAGGTTCTGGGAGGAAAAGGTCTCCGCCAAGTGCACTGCTTAGTTCACACACACAGTGTAAACAGTAGGAGAATATACGTTCAGGTTCACTCGACACACACAGAAATCTCTCCCTACTTATGTATAAGAAACTAATCACAGTGGTGAGCTAATGGGCGCGGGGGCCGGAGTGGAAATGAAACAGGAAAAGATAACTTTTCACTGTCTCTTTACACTGTGCTAAATTTTTGAACCATGTGGATATTTTACCCCTTTAAATGTACACAACACTAAATTTTTAAGCAGTTTTGTAGATTTTTTTAAAAAACTGAAATAGAAAAAAAGCAGAGATGGCCATGCTTATATTTGCATCTCGGCTGAAAATCCAGAGCTTCCCTCTCTTGACCCTGGGCTTTAAGTCCTTCGCGGATTATTCTGCCACAGAATCCGCAATGGGGAATTTTCCTGGCCCGCCACCTCCCGGGAGCAACAGGTGTGTTTCTGAAAATCCCACGTAAAACAGTGTACCCCGAGAATGCAATAATATTTTAAAGGCAAAGGGGTTCACTTGAGGGGTGGGGGTGGGGACAGGCATCCACCCCAAGAACTACGATGGAGCTCGGGAGGTTTCGGAGGGGCGCTGGGTGCTGGAGCAGGGCGTGGGGAGTCCAGCACACAGGCAGTTTAACGCAGTGAGCGCGGCCTGCAGGAAGGCGCTCGGCTTCGGAATTTGGGAAATTAGTCCAAAAGCTGGCGCGTGCGTGCTGGGCCAAAGGATAAGGGATGAAGTCTGCAGGCAAAGAAGCGAGGACTCCTTCAGTGCAGGTAGGTGGCCCTGCGACACCAGCTCCCGTCCCCTCCTCTGATTGGTTGCGCTGTACATGGAGCTGCGGAGGCTCCTGAGATGCCGCAGCCTATCGATCTCCCTTTCTCACTTTAGCAGCACAAAATGGAATAAATCAGACACGTGATGATGACAACACCCGGCACCAGTCAGCGAGTAAACAAGCAACTCAGAGGCGAACTCAAGCCCCGGACCCGCGTCCCGGGCTCCTGCAGGAAGGCCGCAGGCTCAGGCTGAGCGGACGGCGGTCCCCGCACCAGGAGAAACGGCGCCAAAGCTGAGAGGCGGCCAGGTCCGCAGAGTCCAGACTGAGACCCGGGCAGCGCAGGGACCGGGGAGGCGCCGCGAGCCACCGTCACCGGAGGCGGCAGGGGACGAGGGGGGACCTCAGGAAAGGCAGTCGGCGGCCGAGCAGACAATGAACTGGGGGGGAGCTGAGCGGGAGACAGCAGGTGAGAACACGGCCGGGCGGCGACCCGATCTGTCCCACGGACCACAAACAGGGACTGAACCGGAGGGCTTGTCGGTATCTGACGTGGACAGAGGGGTGAAAGCCAGGGAGCAAACCCTTCGCCTGCAGAGAAAGCGGGGAGCCTCCTGAACGCCCAGTGAGCACACCCCGGCGACAGGCCTGGGCTCCCCTCCTCTCTTCTCTATCCCGCACCCCGCGCTGTCCGCAGGTTCCACGCTCCACGCCTCAGGCTCTTGAATTTGTTCCCCAAAGTGGGACATGCCTGTGGACGTGGGCCCAGCAGTGTCCTCCTCCTTGGTGTCTGTGCCTAAAGTGCCGAGTTCAAATTCCCAGGCTAATTACCAAAACCACAGCATTCTGCTACGGCGCTCAGCACGGGTGTAGAAGACACTTACGGTGTCTCCAGCAGCCAGTCAGTCACCCGCCCAGCCCCTCCCGCGGCGCGTGGCCCGTGGGGGGCTCTCAGGCGCCTGCGACAGGGATGAGTGTGAGAATGGCTCACCGTCGCTACCCACACACGAGCAAGCAGCGTTAGCTCTTCTGTGGTATTTTCACTGCTTCCACTCACATGATCCTGACAATACTCCAGGAAGGCTGAGCGTTATTCACATTTCAGCCATGGGAAAAGTTAGAAAATGTACTGCTAAGAGTCACACAATCAGCAAGAAACACAACCGAGACCCAAACTCGAGACTAAATCCAGGACACTTTCTGACACATCCCAACAACAGGTCGTTAGACCATCTCTTCCCCTAACAACCCAGTCAGCCTGTACTACACGGCGCTGCTACACAGGAAAGGAAATACCCCTACAGGACAGGCCCGAGAAGGGTGTGTGAACCAGCTGATGAATTCCCATCGGAGCCCCCCAGAATGGACCCCTTAGCATCGGAGCTGCCAGGGAGGAACCCTAATGCCCTGCTGCTCTGCCGTCTCCAGGAGCCTGACAGAATGGAAGGGAGCGAGAACAGTCTGTTCCTTTCCTGGGTGCACGACCCAGGGGACAGGACTCCAGAAGGACGCAGGTGGCACTCCACCTGAGTAACCTGCGGAGAGCTTCATTAGGGGCTGTGCGAAGGCGTGGATAGCCTAAAACAGCAGCAGCCAGGCTGTGCATTACTCCCAGGCTAGTTAGGGAGGGAGGTGTCGCGGCCCCGAGGCATGAAGCTGTGGGGGCAGGAACCGAGAGAGACTAATCGCCAGGACAGGGGTACAGACCTCCAGAGACAGCGGCCAACCCGTGGTGACCGACAGGCAGGAAGCCAGAGAGAACACACTCTGATCTCACTCCCCCTGCCTGCTGACCTTCTGCTGGCGACCCCCCCCCCCCGGGCAGGCCAGAGGAAGGGGTGTGCCCACCAGTCCCGAGCATCCCCATCAGCCTCCTGGGCACAGAGCGGGGAGACGGGGGGGGGGGGGGGGGGGGGAGAGGACCCTGTAAACAAAAGCAGCCCCCAGCCCTGCGCCTTTGGGAAAGTGAGGGACTCTAAAAAGTGTCTGGTGCCTGCTGGGCATCCAAGAGTTTTCACGTGAGGTTGCCACGTGGAATATTACACAGCAAGACACTGAAAAGGAGTGAAGCTGTGCTCGAGACCACTTAGGACACCAGTACTAGTGAAGCAATTATTGTGGTTCCCTGTTGACAATGATTCACCAAGTACAGGGCTGTGTGATGCTAATGGCAGGAGCCTGCCAAAGGTCAGACAGTTAACAGTCAGCCAGACCCAGAGCGAACCGAACCGAGAAGTCCAATTTTAACAAGAATGAGAGCACCTCCTCGCTCGACATTCGGAAACCTGTTTCTAAGTAATACAGCAGCCCACCTGGCCGATTTAAACTGATCTTAGAAGAGAGATAAACCGTGTTCACAGCCCTTGTAAATTCTATTTGACAGATTACTAAAATGTTCCAGGGCGGCTGGTCAGAAAAGAAGTTTTTTAACCTCCAACATGACAAACGTACTCAGTAGGAATTGTTTTATTTAGGCAATCCAAACCTAACCGAACACCTATTACATTCCAACCGGAGCTGAATGCACTAAAGCCTGCCCAGGCCAGACTGATTCATACGGCTCACGACTGCACAAACGACCTGCCACGAACAAAATAAACGGCAGGCAGAGCAGAGCCCCGGATCCCCCTCTAATAGGGACGAATAAGCCCATCACAGACGCACATAACATCCCATCCAGGGAACAGTCAATGGTCCAACTATTAAGCATGCTTGGAAGTGAGCTATTTTTATAAACGCAGAGCAACTATCTGTGCACAAAATATCCTTAACTGTACATACAACACGTACCATTAAAACATGCACATGAGGAAACCACAGTCAAATCCCTCCAGGAAGGAAGGAAGGAAGGTTGGCAAGGAGGGAGAGCGTGGGGAAGGAATTAATTCTTCCCATTGTGGAAAATTAACAAAATTTTAATAATACCATAGTCTCCTGGGATTTATTTACTACCTTGTGGGATTTAACCCCATAGCACTGCAGCAAAGCAGATATGATCTTCCTTGTACAGAAAGAAAACAGCTGCTTAGAGCAGCGATTTCCAACTTTCTTCATCTCATGGCACATAAACCAATGACTAAAATTCTGTGGTGCACCAAAAAATGTATTTTTTGCCAATATGACAAAAAAAATAGGTATAATTTTGATTCATTTCACACCAGACAGCTATTGTTGTGTTGGCTGTTGTCATTTTTTTCTTTGACAACCTAAGGGAAAAGAGGTCAGTGCCCTGACTAAATAGTCAGGTGTTGCATGTTTTAAAAATTCTTGCGGCACTAGGGTTGGAAGTCACTGGCTTGGAGACATCAGGTGACTTAGCTAAGGTCCCACAGCCAACCCATGTCCAGGATTCTACCCCTGGCTTATCTGACTCCTAAATCCACGTTCCCTTCAGTTTCTTGGAATTGCTATAGAAAAGGGATTTGGTTTTGGGTGAGCAAAAAATGCTTTGTATTATTATTTCATCTGGGGGGAAACTAACCAAATTATTGCAAGTGTCAAAAAAATGTTTATCAAAGTTCTTTGAAGGTTATAACACATAACGCAAATACAGGATATTGTTTACTTAATACAGTGTCTAATTTGTGATGACTTATTTAGATGCATGCTATTTCACTGTGGAATAAATTTCAAGAAGAATTTGTGAAAACAATATGATTCTAGAGAATTAAATCCAGACCACTAAAAAATTCTGAGCGCTACTCAGAATTATTATACAAATCTTGTCAAATTCTTTTTAAGAAAAAAAAAAAATGCTTCCAGTGTATTGGCACCTTAATTCCCCCTTAAACTGTGCAGTCGTTCACCAAACAAAAGGTATCACTGCAGAAAAAGAAATACAAAAATAAGACGTGATAGTCCGGTGCCTCAGTGAAATACAAATGTGTCATCTGAACAAAGGAAAGGAAGCAGAGACCTTCAGAAATGAGTAGATCCCTGGACTTTATTACTAAACTCTAACAATTTTCAAAATAAACTTCTCGTTGGAAAAGGTTTCTTATAATTTTAAAACAGTAATTCCCAAAGCTTGGGAATCGCAGGTGAAATGGTCCTGAAAGGGGCAGAAGGATCGAACAAACTGAACGATTACTAGTATTTCCCAGCCACTCACTGGAGGCTTTGGACACAGCTGTCCTGACAACCTCCCGAGGGGGGCAGGAGCGGGCCGCCCCTTTCCTGACAGGGGAGGTGGCCGAGCTCAAGCTGGACTGCGGGCCAGTCTGACACACAGAGGCCTTGCTTCTCCAAAACACCAAACAACTGGCTGCAGAACCAAACCAAACCTGCCAGACCAACAGGCAAACCTCCCAGATTAAGTCCCGCCCGCAGCGAATCCCCAGGATTGCGTGGGATTAGTCAAGTGGCTCCTTCACCCGGTGCAGCTGTCGGGGAGAAGGGACGAGGGATGAATGCAGGAGGTTAAGTCAGGAAAGTGCCACAGCGCAGAGGCGGCCTAGCCAGCTGTTACGCACACCAGGGCGACAGCAAGGGACCAGGGTTCGGCTCACCCACAGCTTCACCAGTCCCAAGGATGGACATTTGCAAATTCTCAGGGAGTAAGGGAAATTCCAAAATATGTGTTGAAACTGGTCACAAAGACTATCTCAGCTTCTATTGAATTCAAACAAGACAGACAGGTGGGAAGATGGACCGAGAGGACATGGAAAAAATCCTCGGACTGCTTGCCCTCCCAGGCAGACCAATCCCCTGGCTATTTGAAATGACTGAGGATTATTCTTAATATAACGCAACACATTTGTCAAATGAAGATTCGGCAAACCCACAGATTAAATAAAGAATATAGGGCATTAGGTTAATTCAAGTTGGGAATGACTTAAGTCAGTAACTACTGGGAGCAGGGATGAGAGTAACTATTAAAGATTGAAAAAAGGAAAATCTAAGTTTTAGTTATATCTGCCCAAAGGTTAAACCACATTTCTCACTCTTAATTGCAAACATCGTTAAGCATACAGCAAAAGACCAGCTATCTTAAACAATTATCAGGCTATGGAGGTCACCAATTAGAACCCTGCAAGGATTGGAATTAAAAAAAGTTTTCTGATTAGGTGAAGTAATGATCCAAGAGAGAGATTAGTCCTGTTCAGACTGCACTCATTATAAAACCCATTTCCTCTGTGTGGAGACGGAATGTCTCTCATCTGTCCTGCTGGCATGATCACGCTGTGAGACAGAATATGGCTGTGCTAAGGACAGCCGGTAACAGCCACATGATGTGAGCATCTTCTCTCATAAGACTACCAGGGAATATTTGCTATTGATCAGATATATATACAATAACACAGGCTCAATGGGTGTGACAGACCACTCAAAGTAAGTTCAAGGCAAGATATAATTGTGCTGTGCCTATTTTTAATTTTTAGGTCAGTTCTATAACGATGATCATCCCCTATTTATGTAGCAAAGAGTCAGAGTAATTGGAGGAAAAGAACCCTTAAGACAATATATTACATTTTTAATCATATGATGATCTACAGGGTCACTTTTATGAAAAGAATTCCAAAAATAAAGGGCATGATTAAGGATTACAAAAAACAAAAAGATCCCAGGGAACATCCCTAGTCCAATGTGTTTGAAAGGCCTACCAACAGCCCTGGCTGGTGCGGCTCAGTTGGCTGGGTGTCATTCCATGCACCGAGAGGTCACCGGTTCGATTCCTGGTCAGGGCATATGCCTGGGTTGTGAGCTTGATCCCCAGTAGAGGGCGCACAAGAGACAGCTGCTTGATTCTTCCCTCTCTCATCAATGCTCCCCTCTCTCTCTCCCCTCACTTCCTCTCGCTCTAAAGATCAATAAAAACACATTTTAAATAAATAAATAAAATAAAAGGCCTATCAACAAAACCGTACGAGAGATGCTAGAATAATAAACATGATTTAAAAAGTGCAGCTTAATAATGGTACCAAACATACTAGATGCCCCAAAATACATATTTCCCTCATAACTCAATGCTCTAAGCTACCTGAAAACTACCAAAGAGGCATAAAACACTTTATAAAAACAAAATAAAATTACCAAAGAAACATCTATGTTGTCACTCAGATTCAGTCATCCTAGGCAGCTAAGACATTGACAGGACACAATCTGCACACACTTTAATAGTCACAGCTTCTGAGGACAGGAACTATCTCAACACAGATACATCCAACTACCGAAAGTCAGGACAACGGCCTGTGTCAGTTTAAAGCAGCAAGAGCCATGTGGCTCCCCTCATTCTCCAGCTGAATTTTACATGTTGCTTCTCTTTGAGTCTGACACTATCTCTGTGGACATTCCCAGTGGGGGTTTTCTCAAGGGATTTGTTGAGTTAGATACAGATCTTGACATTCCAGACGCAGCTATGCATTAAAATCATCTAGGGGTCTTATAAGAGAGTAACTGTGCTAAGGCCAGTCAATAGCATTTGTCTGTTTACCTCCTGTCCTCCAACCATAAAGTATTCAGTTAGCAGTTTTGTACTCCCGCGGATTCCACTTGTCAAATCGACTGGCGGCCGGCGGCTCTGTTAAGGCTGAATATACAGATTACTTGTTGCTTTACAGAACCGCAGCACACAGCAAATGAGGCAGAACATAAGGGTAAATACAGAGCTTCCCTTTCGCTAAAACTTTGACGAGAGCTAGCTAGCAGTAAGTATCTTAGGCTGATGTCTGACTGCCTTCTGTCCTCTTGTCTCAAACACAGGAGGTGGAATAATCTGTTGATCAATTCTAGGCATGAGCAACAAACTAAGATGAGAACACTAAGGCTAGTAACGTGGCCAGGAATCCAGAGAACGTTCCCTTAGACTGGTTTCAAACATTTACCAATTGTTAAAGCAACACCAAAGGGCCACGACACAGACAGACACACTGCAGATCTGAAGAATTACTATCCCACGAGAGTGCTGGGGGTCTACTGGGGGAAATGTCTGAAAAGGTTCTGTAAGGGAGGAAATAGTGGGAAAAAGTTGAAAAGCACTAAGAAAACCAGCTGAAATAACTGAAAGTGCTTATCCTAAAGGATAAATAATTCAGGAGAAAACAGAACTTCTACACAAAAGCTTCTGTATGTCTCGTAAAGGAGGGATCTGACTTTGTCGGTAAAAAGGCCAATGGCAGAACTAGAACTAAAAGGCAGGGACTGCAGAAAAAGGAGCTACCACTCAAATTAGAAAGATGAAGATTCTAGTAGCAGCGTTTTCCAAAGATGGAACTAGCTGCCTTAAGGAGCTTAAAGAGATCTGAAGTTCATCTATAGAGCCCTGTGCAGCCCAGGCTGGACCTCCTGGCAGAACTGTCACTGAGAGCTCTTACATACACAAACCTGGGTCATTCGGGGTCACACTCAGGACCCAACTCTGCACCACGAATACAACATGCAGTCAAAACATACTTGTTGAGCCCTGGCCGGTGTGGCTCGGTTGGTTGAGCACTGTCCTATGCATCCAGGGGTTGCCGGTTTAATTTCCAGTCAGGGCACATGCCCGAGGTATAGGCTCGCTCCCCAGTAGGAGGCATGCAGGAGGCATCGATGTTTCTCTCACTGATGTTTCTCTCTCTCCATCTCCCTTCCTCTCTCTCTAAAATCAGTAAAAACATATTAAAATATATACATATATATATGTTGAATAAATATTACATGACATTCCTCATGGAAAGGCACAGTAAGGCCTGATGAACCTCTAAGAATACCCACAGCTTGCATGAACCAACATGGAAGTCACCCCTCTTTCGCTGCCATAACAGCCTGTGGATGGCAGCTGCCAAGCTACTCTCTCAGCTCCTGTACCCATCGGACCCTGCCCCAGACGCTGGTCGCGATGCTGCAAGTCAGGTGTCTCCTCTGCCAGAGGTCCCCCAACAGGTTCTGCATCCACAGCGTGGGACAATGCAGGGACTCGTCCCTCCCATTTTGTCCCCAGTGCTGACAGGGTACCAAAACAGAGTTCCCCAATTCTGGCAGCGACACTGACTTCCCCCACATCCCCAGGTCACATGCACACACCTCCTCAGCGAGCCAGGACCCTGCCCTGGGCCCGAGTCCCAGCCCTGTGGCTCCTTCCTCAGGCAGCGGGGGTGACCTTACAGAACAGGCCTGGGTCCCAGCTCCACCGAGCATGTCCCCCAAGTCCCTTCCCTCGTTCCTCCAGCCCTAAGGGTGCCAGCCGTGGCAGTGTGGGTAACTATTTCCATGACTTCTGCATTCCCCATCTTCTTGTCCAGTCATCCAGCACTTGCCTAACAAATTCTTTACATTAAGTCCCCTGTTAAAATGCCCAGGTGATTTCTGTTTACCTGCCCAGCCCCTGACGGACACCCCACCCCGGTAAACTCCTGGAAGTACAGTAGAGAGTACCGGGAAGCCTCAGGCTGCAAGCCTCGAGGACACTGCGCCAGGTACCAGGCTGGGCTATAGGAGGGCCCTCAGGGTCCCAACTACAAACAGGGCTGAGAGGTGGGAGGACACAGGTGAGACCCACCCGACTCTTGGGGCTGGGAGTCACTAATCTAATGGCATCAGCCACCTCTGACTTGAGTCTACTTCAGTATTGCTCGGAAACCCAAATAATTAAACTTTGTTAGAGCTGTGATTTATTAGTGGTAACAAAGCCCTAAAGAAAATGTCAGACAAGCTTTCTTGGGGTGGCAGCCTACTCTCCACCATTTCTTTACCAGCGGAGAGCACACTCTGGCTTCCTCAGACACATGCCTCCTGGGGAGCAGGCGGGGGAAGGGAAGCTCTGCGGCAGTGGCAGGCTTACCGAGGGCCCACTGCACCCCCAGTACATGGCGAAATGATCTCCATCAGAGTCTGGAAAAACGCAGCTATGCAATGACATTAGCATAGATGTTCTCCGTACAATGGAACCATAATGAACATCCCGGGGGCTGCATTATCTGCTAAATTTCTGATTTCCCCTGTGAAAAGCTCAGGAAGACAATATAATCCGGGATGGGCAAGTGCAGGTGATGTTTACCTCGAGAAGCACACCTATCGGCATGCTAATTTGAGCAGCACAGAGTAAATGTCTATGAATATATAACCATTCAACACATTAGTCAGAGGGAAAGTGTTTATCATCTTCAAAACATTTGCTATTCCAAGAACTAATTAAGTTTACAAACTGTGTTGTGAATACCAGAAGGCAGCAGAGGTACAAATCATATTGTTAATTACGTCTCTGACAAAGAAAGCGTGTTACAGGCACTACATGCAAATGCTGCGACCAGCCAGGTCCTTCAAGTTCCATGATCTCCAGCCCGGGAACAAATGAAGCCAAAACAGGAGCGTAATATGAATGTACAATTAAGTGGCTTGCAGGAAAATTCAAAAGTAGCCCCAAGTGAATGCTTCGTCTGGTTACTGTCACCTGTTTTTGCTCATGGCACTCCCAGAACCAAGTATTAACCCACAGCCTCCAGACAAGCACCGTGTCTGGCTTTTTGACACCTGCAATAGGAGAGAATAAATTAATGATAATATGGAAAGAGCTTAATTTAGTGAGATCTGAAGCAACAGAAACTAATGAGGACACGGGTTCAAATGACAGACCAGCATTCACTCAGAGCGTGACACGGAAAACAAGCCGGTCGGAGGCTCTCGGTCCCGACTCTCAATCAGGCATATTGACACCTACTTCCAGGGCTGCGAGGAGCACCGCTCAGCTCCAGGCCGCGCCTGGACACCGCGCAACAAGCCCTAACGCCGCGCGCTCCGGACCCGTGCGTTAATGAGGGCAGGGGTACCTACGAGGGGAAGGCTAATAAACTCTGAATGAAAATTCTCACGATCAGCATAATTAGAATTAATGGGCAAGATCACCCAAAGAGAGCAGAGTCAGGGTGATTCCCGATTCTCCTGCGGTGGCATCGGCTGTGGCAGTGCCACCATGGGAAGGAGCCGGGGGGGGGGTGAAACTCGGGGAACCTGGTTCTCGAACCCTTTGCCCTAACTCACCCCTTGCTAATGGCTCCTTGGGGTGCGTTAATCATTGTCTCTGAAACTCAGCGCCAGGACCTGTAAAATGGGTCTCCTGTTACCTCACTTAGCTGAGTGGAAGTCACGAAAGACCTTGCAAAGGACACTGCTCCCAGCCTGAAGGGGCACCTCAGATATCAGTGGGGCCAGGGCAGGGGCCCCAAGACAAGTCCTGTCAGAAGGTTACATCCATGCAGCTCAAGTGAGTGGCAGGACCCTGGTCACCCTGAGGGAACCTTCCCGAACGCAGGGACACGGGTTACCAGGCCAGGCCTCGTGTTTGCCTTCTGTGGCCCAGCCAGCCCTCCAGGCTCAGGGCTCCTGAGGAAACAGGTCTGCCTCCCTCCCAAGGGCAGAGCGGGTGCTCTGCTGGGTGAAGGGAGCGCTCCCCACAGCAGTCCCCAGAGCTGTGCACACACGGTATCTACCGAAAACAGCTTCCAGGACAACCTGAGAAGGAACTTCAAGCTGGAAAGTGTTCTGTGATTAAGCACAGATGTTTCCATGACACAGTCACCTGTGTCACTCGTCCTAGAAGCACGTCACACACGTGCAGGGGTTACCTGTACGGCAGTCAAAACCAGCCAGGCCTAACCCGCCCAGCAGAGCTCCCAGTGGCAACGGAAGTGGCTTTCTGTGCTGTGCTAGACAGCAGTCGTCACCACATGCGGTCTGCACAGTTCTACAGGGCAGTCATCGCCACGTGTGGCTACTATGTACGTGAAATGTGGCTGGTGTGTATGTGACTGAAGAATGAACTTTTAGTTTCATTTCATTTTAATTAAATTTAACTTTTTCAAGCAGCTAGAAGCTATGACAGCACAGATCTAGAACACAGTCCAAAACTAAAAGGGAACTGAAGAGCCAGGCAGGTGACCAGCAGAAAGAGACACCTTGGGGTTTAAACATTTACTTTTTCATTCAACAGTTTACTGAGTGCCTGCGACATCCTGCAAGGCTCCCCAACGAACACCTCCTGGCCCTGAGCAGTGTCCAGA
Source organism: Miniopterus schreibersii (assembly GCF_964146895.1). Lineage (NCBI taxonomy): Eukaryota > Metazoa > Chordata > Mammalia > Chiroptera > Miniopteridae > Miniopterus > Miniopterus schreibersii. Next base: position 39,879,348 of record NC_138117.1, on the reverse strand, counting down.
TGGGACAGACAAGCACATGTGGCCTCCCAGACGGGTGAGCCAGGGCTCGATGAACGGTGGGTTTATTACTGCATAACATGGTGACACTGACCCTATGCTCCAGAAACACACGCCTCAGGAAAGACCACCTGTGGATGCTCATAATGCAAAGTTTAAATGTCAAGCTCTTGAAGAAATGCACGAAGGAAAGAATACAAAAATTAAAGGAGGCAGTGAGACTTCCAGGGCGACAGCTCAAGAGATAAGTGAATCTGAGCTTCGGCCGAAGGAGTGGGGGAGGCTACGAGAAGGGCCCCTATGCATGGGGAGGGGCGGGAAGGAAGCGTGGTGGACAGAACCTTGGTAATGTCTGCAGGGAACACAGGCAGCCATGTGCAAAAGCCTAAGGTACCAGCTGAAAGGGCAGTGAGCTTGGGACAGTGGGAAGGACCAGCCCTGGGTGCTGAGTTGGCAGTTCCTTTGTGCAGGCCCAGGAAGCCCAGGGAGGCCCCGTCACAGGCGGTGGCAGGTAGATCCACGGCTCAGGAAGGGAGCAGAGTGCAGGGGACAGCAGAGCCCGAGGCCCTTCTGTCCTAGCCTGAGACTTAGTATCCCCTGCTGTCCATGCTGAGGTTAAACTACTTTAATAAACAAAGATGCCTCAAAAAGGCTGTAGACGATAGAAAATAAGATTTTTAAAAAGTGGTTTCTGAGACCCTCTACAGGCCCTACACCAGAAGAGTGAAGCAAAGTTAAAGATGTCAGTAATTCGCCCGCCCGGGCGTGGCTCAGCAGTTGAGCGTCGACCTAGGATCCAGGCGATCCGGGTTCGATTCCCGGTCAGGGCACATGCCCAGGTTGTGGGCTCGATCAATGACTCTCTCCTCATTGATGTTTCTACCTCTCTCTCTCTCCTTTCCTCTGTCTGAAATCAAAGATATATTTAAAAAAAAAAAAAAAAGATGTCAGTAATTCAAGCAAAAAGCCCAGGAGCCCTGGCCGGGTGCTCAGTTGGTTGGAGCACCGTCCCATGCACCGAAAGGTCGCGGGTCCCATTACGGGTCAGGGCACATGCGGGAGGCAACCGATCGATGTTTTTCTCTCACATCAATGTTTCTCTCTCCTTCTCTCCTTCTCTCCCCCCCTTTCCCCCTCTCTCTCCCTCCCTCCCTTGCCCTCTCTCTCTAAAATCAATAAACATATCCTCTGGTGAGGATTTTTTTAAAAAAGCACAGGATGCACTGGCCTGAATTTCAGTGAAAAGACTCACAGGTTATACATCCACTCTCAGGCCAGAGGCTCGAGGTGGAAACAAGCGGGAATTGCTACACGATAGCATCCAAACGCCTTGTGCCTACAGGTCATTTTACTCTGAGACTAAAAATAAGAAACTGAAGAAAATTCTGTTACACGGTATCTAAGAAACAACAACAGCAATCCCACCACGACCTTTCCACAGGCAGGAAGGAAGGGTTGACGGACAGCGGATGGAATGGATATAAATCCTACTGAAGGACGGGTGCACACGGACGGTTTCCCGTTTCTTTTCCTCTAATCTGCTTCCTGCTCGCACTGTTGAATTCATCCCTCCTCCCTTCGAATGCACTCAGATCTCTTAAACATTCCTTATACCTTTTAAGTTTCTTGTTCAATAGCTACATTTGATTTTTCTGGAAATTATTTTTACAACTTGTAAAAATAATGTTTAAAAGAAAAATCTCTGCCTGAAACAAGCACCACATCATACGTGGTATTTTACGTGGACTTTTAACAGTCCTCATGCAGGGGCTTCGAGCCTGCACATGTGCTCAGGAGTCACCCAGCGGATACGCCCAAAGGCCCTAAATTCTAAGAAAGAAAACACTGCAGCTCTGGCCCAGTTGCTCAGTCGGTTAGAGCATCATCCCGATACACCAAGGTTGTGGGTTCCATCCCCGGTCAGGGCGCATACAAGAAGAAACCAATGAATGCATGTATAATTATAAAAAACTTTTTTTGAAAAGAAAACATTGCAAAGCAAAGGAAGGGGGCCTCTGAATTCACCTAGTGCTTTGTTTTGGTTTTGGTTTCTGTGATGAATTAAATGTCTGGCCGGTCCTAAGCTCCAGCGGTGAGCTTTAAGCTGCGGGGGACGGAGCGGGCGCTTACTGCGGCCTGCGGGGAGCAGGCCCGCGCGCTCAGGCGCCTCTCACACGCCCCTCCGTGGGCTCCTGGCGGGCGGACACACACAGCAGGTCTTTCCTGCCTGTGGAGCTAAGAAGTGGAAGGGGCAGGACTGAGCCGCATCTGAGCCAAGGTCCATGTTCGGGCTACAGCAGTAACTGCCCCCTTCCTCAGCGGGACAGTCAACCCGAGGGGGCCGGGCCGGCCCGGCGCAGCGCGGCGCCCACCGCCTCCGCTTTCTCTTGCGCTGCTCCGCAGCCCCCGCCTCGCTGTGCACCTGCTACATCACGGCTCAGGCCCCACTCAGGACACCGCCTGCACTCAGCAAGTGCCCCACCAAGAACTGAATACATAAAGGAGTCGCAATCCTGAGACTTGAGTTCTATAGTTTTTTGTTTCGTTTTGGTTTGTTTTTTTGCCATAAACTAGTTCAGTGACCTTGACCAACTACAGGTTTTCTGAGTTTTATTTTCCATTTCTTCTAGGAAGTCGTTTCTGAGCCCTCTGCTTCCCACCCCAGCCCAGGCCCATGACTGGGAACTGCCTTCAGAGAAGAGGGTGGGTCCCTTTGCTTCCTTTCCCGACCGTTCCTCTTCAGAATGGCCTTTCTTCCTGCCCCTTTCAAAACCTACTTCTAGAATCTTCCATCCACCCAAGAACTCCTCAAATCCTGACAAATTCAAGTTTGGTTGCTCACTCAGGGTCCGTTCCTATTCTTCGGAAACAAAGGACTGTGAGTGACACAGTGGGAAGCGCAGAGCAGGTGTCCCAATATTGCTTCTTGTCATCTAAGCCCTTTATGTACAAAAGAAAGAAGATGATAACCGAGCTACTACCTGGTCCCGCCTGCAGCACCTCACAATGAGCTGCGTTTCCCCCGCTGGCCCTGTGCTACTTCGACGGCGCTGGCTTCCTCCTGGAATCCTTTGTCCGTGTTGTCAGGGCTCGGTCTGACCTACCTTCGCAGCTGTGGCGATTGTTGGGGATCAGTGACCTACTCTCCCCAATTAAATAAAGAGACCCAGTATCGTTCAATATGAAAATATGATTTGCCATTAAAAGCCCTGAAGGTCCTTGTAGACACTGTTTTAACTCCACCCCAGAACTAACAGAGGTAAACTTTATTTAAAATGTAACAGGTATTTTCTATTTCACTTTAACTTTGTGGCATGAGAAGGGGGACAATAACTCTAGCATGGGAGGACACCCCATAAAGGGAAACTGTTTAAAAATACTGTTCATTGCCACCTAAACATAAGAAGTCTCCTTGATAAAATAAAAATGCAGAATAAATGTCCTCCCCTGGTTAAAAACTCAGGAAGAGACATTAAGTAGGATAAATGAGTTTAAGATACTTGGATGGATATGTTTCTAGAGTAAAACAATAATAATTTTTAAAAATGCAATGAAAGTAAAAACTAAGATGTGTAGATATTGTGCCATAACAAAAATATGACCTGCTGGCTATATCCTGTATCTAAGATTTTATATCTTCAAAAAGAGGAAATGATACTAAAAGACAAAGTTATAGGTTAAGAGGTGCAACTTCTGTTTTGTATAGATAAAGGGACACACACGTTCAGCCAAGTGCCTTCGGAGTTTTAACAGCATCAAGGCAGACCAGTAGGACGACTGATTTAGCAAATAGTCCGAAGTGGGTTTAAATTACACTTCCCACACTCAGATGCTGTATGACTTTGGTTGAATTACCTAATCTTTGACATTTTATTTTTTTATTGGCAAAATGTAGATAATGATGTCTAATAAACAGGACCCTTGTAAGCAACTAAAAACGAAAGCAAATATGAACAATACTTATATTACCCATTAATACTGCTACTGTTATTAGATTTCATTTATGTCCTTCAAAGTGACAACCGCCCTAAAAAGACACTGAATATGTCCGCCTTCCTCCCACATGTGAAACCTCCAGCGCATTGCTCTCGCACCCTCTCTCACCCCCCAGAGCCCATTAGACAGGCACCAAAACTCGCCTGCAGCTGGCTGCAGGGGAAGAGAAGCAGGAAAAGCACGTCAATCCTAAGAGGGAGCACGGCGAATGGAACGAGTCTGAGCCAGGTCTAACCTGAACCTACAACGGCAAGGACCCTTTCAGACAGTGACCCCCAGGACGTCCCGGACAGAGGACACCGGGCACACGAGGATGCTACGAGGCCGGCACTTAGCACAGGAGTCCCGTCCGTCTTCTCCCCGCCCCAACTGAGATGACGTGGCCGGTCCCTCTGCACCCCCTCTGCCTCCAGGACATGCTGGATACCCTGTAGGTGGCCAAGTGGACAGACGCCGAGCATGCGCACTGACCGTATTCAGGAGAACAGAAGAGGCCACAGCTGACCTTACCCACGGCCTCCGGACGACCGTCACCATCTGTCTCTGGAATGCCCTCCACACGCCAGCAGCCACGCTGGCAGCAGAGCTCTTCCAGAAGCAGGACAGAAGTTCTGGTGATTGAGAGGCTTCGTGCAGGGAAGGCAGACCTGAGGAGGATACTGATGGCAAAGGTGACGAGTGTCCCGACAGGTGGGAGCATGGGCCACAGAAGACATTAGCGGCAGAGCCCGATCTGGGCTCTGCAGGGTCAAAGATGAGATACGGAGCTAAGACTGGCGAGAGGTGCCAGCCCTAGGATTCTGTCGCTAATCCCCCGGCTGCCCGAGGCAGGACGGTCCGCGGGGTGAGGGGCAGCTCGTGGGGGGCGAACCCCTCAGGGAACCGGCATTGAGACACATCTTCACTGTGACTGAAAGCTCTCTTATTTATTATCCCCCCAAAAGCGCGTGTGGACTAGGCTTCAGTCCCTCAGAGCAGCACAGCATAAAGGGTCTTCCTGTCCCTGGGTCTGTGGCCCTCCCGAGGCCACGCGTGTGTACAGAGCCACGAGACAGCCCTCAGGGAACCGAAGCCCAAACCACAGGCCAGCACAGAGGAGGGCGGAGTCCCACCTGCACGCGGCTGAGCACAAAGGGGCCGGGCTCCTGCCCGCTGTCTTCACACACCAATCATCCGACAGCGACCCCGTCACGCAGAACGGCAACGTACTTTTGACAAGGCAGATGAAGAGAACCAAAAAATGGTCAGTTTCTAGCCTTACGACCTCAGAGATGTTATTTATCCCCTAAGTCACACTTTCCTCACTTGTAAATGGAGAAAATGCTACTTACTTTTCATAGTGGAAGAAGTAAGTTCGATAAAGAACACCCAGTGGGCGCTGTACTTGACACAGAGAAGATGTTAATAAAGAAATCCTGCTTTTAGATACATTTACACGCATTTAGATACATTTAAAACATAAGGCCCAGTGGCTGAGCGTCGACCCCGGCGCCAAGGGGCCGCTGGCTGGATTCCTGGTCAGGGCAGTGCCCAGGTCGCAGGCTCAGTCCCCACTGGGGGGCTCGCAGAAAGCAATCAATCGACGATGCCTCTCTCTCGTTGATGTTTCTATCTCTTTTTCCCTCTCCCTCCCTCTCTCTAAAAATCAATAAAAACGTATTTAAAAACATCAATTTCTTCCATTGCTCTCTTTATTTGTATAGACTTGGCCTAATAACCTTACAAGCTGTGGGCCGTTCACCCGCCTCCCAGCCCAGGAAAGGAGCTCTCAGGATGCTGCTACTCATCGTAAAAGACAGGAGGGATGCCTGTTAAAGGTAATACAGTCAAATTCACGCCGAAAGTAAACATTTACAAACCTTGAAAGCCTTCAAAACAGCCATCAAGATGCAACCACAAGGGAGAGAAAAGGGCATGCCTGAGACGCTGCCGCGGTCCTGAGCGGGCCTCTGGGGCGGCGTTTCTGGCATGTGGACTGCGGGCAGCACTTGATCTTCCGAAGCCCCCACTGGCACCCAGAGGTCAGGGGGAGCGTGCGGTGGGACTAACGGCACCGGACGATGCCACTGTGCTCTGAAGACCGGTGCGGTTTGTGAAACAACGAAGCCTCGTTTGCTCTCATCACAACTCTCACAGCGCAGATGCTGCAACTTCTTCGCTCCTCCTGGGGAGAGATGGGCGTCCGACCCATTTCCCTTGAATCGAGGCTCACGGCAGCAACTTACCCCACCAGCAGGATACAGCAGAGGGGTCCTCTGGGACTTCCAAGTCAGGTCATAAGAAGCATTTCAGGTCCTGCCCAAGCCTCCTGAAATGGTCACTCTTGGGACACTCCCTCCAGAAGCCTGTTCCTGAGCTACAGGAAGCCTAAACAATGATGAGGCCATGGGTAGGCTAGATGGCCACAACTCCAGCTGAGCTGCCAGCTGAGCTCCCAGCCACTGACAGCCAGCATCGCCTGCCACCTGCGGGGGTGAGCATCCCGGACATGGGTCTGCGGCCCTCAGGAAACTGCAGCCCCAGCCACCATCTGACCACCACCACGTGAGACCAAGCGAGAACCACTCGACTGGATGCAGTCAACCACAGGACTGTGAGGTAACAACACACTGTTGTAAACCACTTTGAGGGCAGGTGGTCTATTACACAGCAGTAGACCGCACAGATGTGCTATCTGTCTGTCTGTCTATCAACTAATCTATAGGAGTCAAGGCTCGCCTCAGTATTACCTAACCTCCCCGCCTCTATCCAGGTAGGTACTTACTTTTTTAAAACCCTGGTACTTGTTTTTAAAAAATACTTCTAAAGAGTTTCCTTATTTACTGATCTATCTTCCTGAAAAGTGTTTTGTTTTCTCTGCGTGACCGTTCCATGTCCCTGGTTTTCTCCTGTACCTGCTCTCCAACACCCACCCACGCTCCTGTCTCCAGGCCCCTCATGGTCCACTCTGACTTCCCAAGGAAGTAATTTCCCAAGGGGCCGGGACCATGACGAGTGCTCCTTAACTACGAAAAATGAAAAGACTCCTGCACCTGTAATATAAATGTCTAGAGTAATAAAAAAAAATTAATCCTAACAACAGACTTTTGTCAACCTCATTTCACCCAAAGTCATAAGCAGGCGACGCAATCAGAAAGCTCCCAGTCAGGAAAGAACTGGCATGAGCATGCAGAGACCGCAGGAGCCCTGTGAGCCCAAGTGGCTGGGGAACCACCAGGAGGCGCTTTTACGGGGCAGTGGTGGGGAAGACTCTGATACAGCCTCAGGCAGGCAGCAGGAAGCAGGGTGGAGGGAGTCCGAGCAAGGAGAGGCAGAGACCCGCACACCACGAGCCAAGGGACAGGGAAACATCACAGATGATCAGTGCGCCCCCCCCCGGTCCCTTAGAGACGCTGGGGAACAGGGCAAACACGGGCCCTGATGTCTTGGGGATCACAGTCTAGCAAGGGAGACAGACTGTAAAGGAGTTGGGGAGGGGTGGACAGACTTACCAGAGGCAGTAAGAAATCCTCTAACTATATCAGTAGCCATAATAGGATAATTTTAAAACACTAACCGTCATCATAAGAGCTGCGCCCATTCCCTGGCTGGGCACCCACTGTCTGCGGGTACTTTCTTGGGCTTCACACATGATATCTCTAATCATCAGCGTCACGGAGAACCCTCACAAACACTAAGTAACCTATCTAATGCACAGCTAATAATCAGCATCGCTGGGTGTGTAAGCCAGAATTTGCTGGGCAAAAACACTCAGCAACTTCCACTCGGTTGATGCTGTTTAAGGAGAGGGCCCCACATGCGGAGCCTGCAGTGATCACCACGACCCATCCTCTTCGCACCTGAGTGACCCTGACATAGGGCATTCAGACCGTGATGCTCAGAGCCTCAGTGGAACTCGGGCTCCTCCCATGCTTCTCGTAACAGCCGGACTCCCAACTAGCTGTGAAGTCACTGTGACCATCAGGAGCCTCACTTCCCCAGCTCACCCGGGGCTCAGCCTCCTCTGTGGTTGATGACGACAATTTGATGGCACAATTTTTCAACAGGATGCCTGACGCGCGCTATCCTCAACTCTCCTATCCTCTAGATGCTGAATCCAAACAGTAGTACAGACAAGGCACAGTTTAATCCTAATCGAGAGTGCTTCCCTGTGAAGCTGGATTTGGAGTCGGTCTTCCAACTCCCATTTCTGCCAGGCTGCAGGATCATTCACAGTTAGGAAAACATTTTCACAGCTCAGCAGCAGAAAGAAACCCATTCCCACCTACAAGCCATCAAGTATACCTGATAAAGCTGATTAGTCAATAATCTGGCAATAATAATGGAGAGATCTAAAAAATTCACTTCCCCCTTAGTTCTGTTTTTTAGATCAAAATGGTAATAATCTCCCCTTAGCAAAAGTGTGATCCGTATTAGCAAGCGTACAAGTCAATCAAAAATATTTACAACTATTCAAATATGTAACTTTATATAAAACTATGTATTTTCATAGAACTATGTTTATATATTAAATAGAAACACATATATTAATTTTTCTGTGAGAAGGTCCAACAGTGTTAAAGCAACCCTTCAAGCCTAACATTAGTCATAAATAGCCTTCTGATTACTTTTACGGCTTCTGTCCATGTTCCATCGATCAGCACAGACACTCAAGTGGATCCTTCTGTCTCCTCCTCTCTCCCTTACAGTAACCATGCACCCAGAGCTGCTCACCATTCCAGAACCCCGAGGTCAGCAGAGCTCTATGACATCGCAAGTGCTGCTATCTCTCTTCCTAGCCTCCTTCCATCCCATTTAAGCTTTAAATCCAATCTCCAGCGTAGCACAGGTATCCCAACCACACCATGCGCTACACTCTAGCGCGCGACCACGTGAGAGTATCGCAATGGGTAACACTCTGTTTTCTTAATGTCTTTTTCATGCCTGTGTCCGTCTTGAAAGCAAGGGACCATCATTATTCCCCCCTCCTCTACCCAGCTCTGGCACAGCATCTAATCCACAAGAATTTAATAAATTCACTGATTCCACAAATACCTGAAGTGCACTGTGTGCTAGAAAATCAACAACGAGCAGAGGGAGACACAGCACCTGCCTGCTTGGACCTTAATGTTAAATATATTAGCCACCACTGACAGGTGATGTCGAATGATGGATACACTGAGACACTGCATATAAATATTTAAGTGACTTACAATGTTGAGAAAGCCCAGCCGGTGTGGCTCAGAGGCTGAGCATCGGCCTAGGATCCAGGTGATTGAGGGTCGATTCCCGGTCAGGGCACAGGCCCGGGTTGCGGGCTCGATCCCCAGTAGGGGGCGTGCAGGAGGCAGCCGATCACTGACTCTCTCTCATCACTGATGTTTCTAGCTCTCCTGCCCTCTCCTTTCCTTTCTCTGAAATCAATAAAAACATATTTTTTTTTTTAAATAAAATGTTGAGAAAAATTAGAGACACATAAAGGAAAGAACATAGGAAGGAAGATTTTTACATAGGTCTAAAGGTTCAAGGTGAAAAGCCAGACAGAAGGGAAAAATCACATCCAAACGGATTTGCTCAAACCTCCCTCTTCTAAAAAGAGAAAACAAGAGTGAAACTGCTTCTCTTTCATTGCTTTTAAAACAAGATCCATGTGCAGTAAGATGCACATTTGATTAGAGCTGATAACAGTATCTCTGCAAATCAGTATCTGTCACAATTAAGCACGCCGAATCATAATGAACACACGCCACCTAAGAACGGGTTTGGCTACACAGGGAAACGTCACTGTTACTATTCAAATTGTGTTCACATACTGAAAACATCCAGGAGGCAGAACAGGAGACAAATATATCTAAAGACGCCCTCAGAGCAAGGAGGGCTGAGAAAGGGAGAGTCCCCAGTCATGTCAATTCAGGGTACGAATGTGAGTCTTACACTGTATACTGCTTGGTTCCAGGCTCCAGCAGAGAAAGTGCCCTCCTCCCTCCCCCATCCAACCCCGGCCGCTGGGCACGCCAAGGATGCTGCGCCGTGCCAGTCCGACAGCAGCTACGAGCAGCGCAAGCAGCCGCAAACCGCACCAAATGCAGGGACGCCGCTGGACAGGTCAGCTGGCCGCAGTCCCTCCCGCCTGGCTCGCTGCCGCACTGCATGCAACTCTCACCATCACTGGCTTGAGAAGGTTTCCAGGCAGGTCTGAGCACCGTGCCACACATTTAGGGTGGAAAAAAGAGCCCTTAAATATAATCAGCAACTTTCAAACATGAGCCAGGTGCAAAGAGGGGTGAGTTAGTAAACTCAACATTTCAGTAGCGAGAACACATCAGTTTTGACCTTCCTTTTTAGTGGAAAAGGGGTGCAGATGGGGGGCGGGGGGGGAGACTGGGTGTCTGGAGAAGCTACAGGAGAAGACAAAACATCATCCCAGGAGCAGCACCTCGCCAAGCAACACCCGTCATTTAACACACAGAACTCTTCTCTGCACGTTCTGATGGGCAGAGGCTGTGAACAAGAGGCGAGGACGCCCGGGCTAGGCACCGACCCTGCCACGCGCCGGGCGCCAGTGAGGCTCCTGAACACTCCTTTCACGGGCCGACCACACACACCTCCCCCAGCTCCACCCGCTGGGCGGTGTCCTCCCACTTCACAGACGGGGAGGGTGCACGGAGGCAAACTCACTCACCCAGCAGCCGACAGCTCACCCGGAGCCCTTGGCATCCACTGTCGGCAACTGGCCCAAACGATGAAATCAGAAGCTCAAGCAGCACACTTTCCCCAGGTCCTGGACCACACCCCACCCATCCCAACACACACACACATGCACACACATGCACATGCACACACACACAACATGCACGCGTGCGCACACACTCACACACACACTTAGATGGAGAAAAAAAGAAGGCTCACAGGTGCATGTGGGTTATGGAAATGGATGGACAACTGGGCATTGTAACCGAGGATTACCTTTCAGGGAGCTCACGTCTACCTCTCCCATTAATACTTCTTCTAGTATTAAGCCTTATAAATCTAACCATTTCATTTCCCAGAGCAGTGCAATTCTATTACAGGCTATAGATACAAATCCAAAGGCCCCATACACCACTGTCAATTATTTTTCTCTCTGTCCTATGGACAACTTGAGCCACTGAAAGTTCATCGGCTCAACCAGCAACTCCAAAGTTACATATAATATAATACTCAGTGACATTATAACACCTTTTTTTTTAACTTTGCAAAACCACCAGGAGACCAGACATAAGTGCTTTCCCAAGAGTTTCTCCAAGCTCTGAAAAGGCATTAATTCTGGCTATGTGCCTATTGCTGTTTTGATCATTACGCTGAGTGTCAAAGGAAGCTCTCCATCTGCCCAATTTGTTGTTCCGATGTCAAGGAACAACAAATTACATGTGAAAGGCACCCGTACAGCAGAATGGGAAATGGAAAACCAAATGTCCAGTTTCTAGGTTAGTACATTATGTCCCATTACCACCTACTCCCCACAGGCTGAGTCCACCAAATAAATGCTTTCTACTTAGTATCTCCCAAAATAGCCACGGCCTAAGCAGCACCAACACGAATGATCCTAAAGGATTAATCTGAACGGGACTTAGAAGGCCCCATAACTGAGGACACTCACCTACACTGCTGGCGGGAATGAACCTGATAATGTGGGTCAGGAACCTCTAAACTGGGGACGAACTTGACCAATCATCCACTTTCTGGGGGCCTGTCCTCAAGAAATCAACTGCATGGCCCCCGAGACTCACGTGCACCCGCTGAGTAAATGCTTCCCAAACACCCACTGGGTCCCAGGCACAGGGGGCACAGGGTCCCTGCCTTCAGGAGCTTACCCTGCAAAGGGGGCACTTAAGTAAGAAGGAGACTACGATCCAGGGTGATCTAGGCCATGGCAGAGCTATGCCAAGTGCTGGGAGAGATCAGAGAAAGACAGAGAAGGTCCCCAATCTGGAATCCAGAATGGGTGGCAAGCTGGTTTCCTCTAGGCGGCGACGCCTAAGCTGAATCCCTGAGAATACAAATGAGTGAAGCACCTGAGAGGGAGAAGGGCATTTGTGTTCTAAAAAGAAAAGAGAAAAAAACAACAAAACAAAACCCAGCATGGAAAAAAGCACGTGGCCCTCATGAGTCAGACATGAAATCCCAGCACGGAGGGGACCTCAGGGTCCCAGAGGGGAGGCACGGAGGCGAGACGGGATAGGTAAGCAAGGCAGCGAGTACCAGCCTGAGGAATTACGAGGTCCCCTCGCGGATACGATGCAGGAGAGAGTATACACGAAGCAGAGACTGCACTGGATGTGTACCTTTTAAAAGATCTGCATTTGGCCAGCTTCTTGAAAATACAGATCTTAAAAGCGAACACTGGCTAGCGGTAAGGAATGCAAACTCAGGCCAATGGGCAGAAACGACAGCACGTGCGGACACAGATGGGACAAGTCTGGACCGCTCATCCCAGACACTGGAAATGCGCACAAGCACAATGGGCTGGGGATACGACGACACGTAATGCAGAGTGTTCCACGGCCACGAGAAACGCAGGGTGTTCCACGGCCACGAGAAACGCAGAGTGTTCCACGGCCACGAGAAATGCAGAGTGTTCCACGGCCACGAGAAACGCAGAGTGTTCCACGGCCACGAGAAACAGGGTTCCCAACTTCGATGGCCGAAGGAAATAATTATGTCAGAGTATTAAACTAAAATCCAAAACACAAAATTTTAAATGGCGAAGGAAACGATCTACAGCATTAATGGCGACTCTCTCCCATTTGATGCTTAATGAAGAGCAGAGTTGCTATTTTTTATATTTTTATACTTTCTCTTTTTTGCATTCCAAGCATTCACCTATCAAGCATGTACACAGTGATTTCTATGCACCAGACATGCGATTTCTACGCCAGGCTCTACTAACAGACGTGGACCCGGCCTCCGGAAACTTAGTGGAGAACATATTCTGTTTATTATCGGAATAGTCCATTTTAAATTTATATGCAAAAGGGAATGGAGAGAGGAATGTCCTGAACTCATTCATTAGTTGTAGCAGATTTTAGTGGACTCCTTGATTTCCTATACACAAGATCATATCATCTACCAATGGATTTAATAGCACCTTTTCCTTTCCAGTCACGATGCCTTTTAATTCATTTCCTTGCCCAGCTGCCCTGGCTAGAACCTCCAGGACAATGTTGATTAGAATGGGCTGGAAGCAGTCATCCTGGTTTGTTCCTGATCTTAAGGGACAAGTCTTTCCAAGTTGTGGTGCTCCCTGTGGGTTTTCCATAGATTGCACTTTATCAGACTTGGACATTTCCTGGTTTGTTGAGTGTTTTTATCATGAAAGGATGTTAGAATCTGTCAAATGCTTTTTTGTGTGTCTACTGAGATGGCTGTGGGTTTTTTCCTGTATTAAATTAATTGATTCTCAGATGCCAAGCCAACCTTCATTCCTGGGATAAATTCTCTGTGATCACGGTGGATAATACTTTTTCTATGTTGCTGGCTTTGGTTCGCTAGTATTGTTGAGGACTTTTGTGTTTATGTTCCTGAGAGAGACTGGTCTATAGCTCTCGTGTGATGTCTTTATCAGATTTGGGATTTGGGGTAATACTGGCCTCAGAGAAAGAGTTGGGAACTATTCCCTATTCTTCAATTTTTTGGAGGAGTTTGTCAAGAATTAGTACTTATAATTTTTAAATGTTTGGTAGGCTTCCCCAGTGAAGCCATCTGGACCTGGGCTTTCCTTTGTGAGTAGGTTTTTGTTTACCAATTCAGTCTCTTCGCCATTCTACTCAGATTTCCTATTTCTTCTTGACTCGGTTTTGGCAGCGTTCTTCTAGGAGCCTGTCCACTTCAGCCAAGTCCTCTAATTTATAGGCTTACAACTGTTCATAGTTTTCCCTACGATCCTTTTTGTTTCTGTAAAGTTAGCAGTAATGTCTTCTTTTTCACTCCTGATTTTAGTCATTTGAGCTTTCTCTCTCTTCTTTTAATCAATGCAGCAAAAGTCTTGTCAATTTTTTTGACCTTTTCAAAGAATTAACTTTTGGCTTATTGATTTTCTCTACTGTTTTTCTATTCTTTTTCACTGATATCCATTCTAATCTGCATAACGCCCTTCGTTCTGCTTTAGATTTAATTCGCTCTTCTATTCCCAGTGTCTTAAGATGGGAGGTTACATAACTGATTTAAGATTTATCTTCCTCTTTTTAAAACAAAAATATATGTCTTTATTGATTTCAGAGAGAGGAAGGAAGAGGGAGAGATAGAAACATCAATGATGAGAGAGAGTCATTGATCAGCTGCCTCCTGCTCGTCCCCTGTTAGGGATCAAACTTACAACCCGGGCATGTTCCCTGACTGTGAATTGAACCGTGATCCTCTGGATCCTAAGTCGATGCTCAACCTCTGAGCCACGCCAGCTGGGTTTCATTTCTTACATAGGTGTTTACAGCTATAATTTTGCCTCTAAGTACTTCTTTAGCTGCATCCCATAAATTTTGGTATATTGTGTCTTCATTTTCATTCTTCTCAAAATATTTTCTAATTTCCCTTATGATTTCTTATTTGGCTTATTGGTTATTTAGGAGTCTGTTAGTCTCCACATATTTGTGAATTCCCCAAATTTCTTTTTGTTATTGATTTCTAATCTCATTGTGGTCAGAGAACATGTTTTGCATGGTTTCAATTCTTTAAAGTTTACTGGGCCCTTTTTTATGGAATAGCATGTGACATTTCAAGGACAATGTCCCTTGTGCACTTGAGAAAGTGCAGTTTCTGCTGTCGTCAGGAAAATGTGTTCTACAGACATCTGCTGAGTTTATTCAGCTCATACTGTTGTTCAAATCTTCTGTCTCATTACTGATCTTCCAACTAGTTGTGGTATCTATTATTTTAAAAGAGTATTGCAATCTCCAACTATTACTATTAAGCAGCTCATAATTATCTAAGGACATTGTATTAGTTTTCTATTGCCATTCTAACAATTTACCACAAACTTAATGGCCTAAAACAACATGAGTGCATTATGTAATTGTTCTGGAGGTCAGAAGTCTACACTGGGTATGGAAGGCAGCATCTCTTAAAGGGGCTCTGAAGGAGAATCCTTTCCTAGTGTCTCCTAGAGTGTGCTCCTCCCCAGTCCCAAAAGGAAAGGAGTTGGGGAACAACAATCTGTTGCAGCTCATGTGTCAAAGGCCTGTGGCCAAAGTTCTTTAATAATAAGGGTATTATGTTGTCTCTGTATCTGCGAATATCCCCAGGAAGAGGATATCTGGAGGCATGGGGAGGCCTCTGTTAGGCAGCAGGACTCACATTCAGGATGGAATCAGAACCAACCACAGCCTGCCGATGAAGCAGCACTCACCAAAACACTCACAGGGAAGCAGCGATTTCAGTGATACTTGATGGTGAGAACTGAAACCACAAAGCCTATCATTTAAATCTGAAGTCTACTGGGAAAGTGTGAACTGACTTGAAGTCAATTTGGACAACTTGTTGTCGCTGATGAAGAAAAGCTATCAAAAGCAATAAGCTTTGCAGATAGCCCAGCAGTGATAAATTGTCCCAGCACATTCCCTGAGCTCTTCCTCCAAAGTCTTATCAGCTTAGGGTTCCAGAAGCCCCGGATACCCTATTTTCCTCAAGCATCACAAGCAGTGATAAATGTTAAGATTTCTACTGAAAAGAAATGCATCACAAAAAAACAGATTTTAAAATAAACATTTTAAGAGTAATTTACACTGAGGGAATCACATGCCCTTGATGAAGTTAGTTCCCTTAAGTAATGAGGGACACAACTGGGGTTCCTTTCCTTTCCCCAAGCCTTCAGTGCTGATGTAGCCACAAGGATTCTTTCCTTTGGGCTTTCTGTCTCAATTCGGCACTCTCCCGGGAGGGGGGGGCCCTCATACTTGACCACGGCTTCAAATACAAGGCAATGTATTTTTAGTGAAAGCAGATATCTAGAAATAGCACTTGGAACTTGGAACTGTATCATTCAAAAACTTTCACCCTGTACTGTCCAGCATCCCAATGATCTTTCTGAAACACATAGCTGACCACACCATTCTCCTGCACTGTGACCTTCGGCTGCGCCCCAGAACCTTAAAATATATTCATGCTCCTCGGCCCCCATAGGCCCTGCATGCCCTAGGCCCTGCCTACCCTTCCAGCCCCATGTGTCAGTCCAGTCCTGCTTTTACCTTATATTCAGACAGACTGATAGAAGGTGCTTTCACTTACTCATTCAACAAACACTGAGTGCCTACTGTGTGTCAGGCACCATTCTGGAGACAGGAGATCCAGCAGGGAAGGAAAGCCCAGGTCTCCACAGCCTGCAGTCTGGTTATAGACAGTCTCAGATATGTCACTGAATCTTCCCAGTAAGTCTGGAAGGTTGGTGGTATCGTGCCTGTTTTAACAAACTGAGAGCACGGGAGTTCAGAGGTGAAGGTGTGCACCCAGATCCAAATATTCTTCAACAGCAGAGGGAGACTTCCCATCAGTCCAAGTCCCAGACCCTAGGCCCGTGCCCACGTGGCCAGGGCGCACATGCCTGGTCCCCCTGCCTAAGAGACGGTGAGTCTCTCTTCACAATCAGTAGCCAGTGACTCAGGTAAAAGAGAAACACCCCTTTTCAATCTTCCTGCACCAAGGCACCCTTAGGGAACGAATGCACTGCCCTGATCCACAGAGAAGAAACTGAGACGGACCCACTCCACTAGACAAGCACGTCCTGCCCCCTCCCAGGCTCAGTGCTGGGCACCATGGAAGAAATCAAGAAGTCAGCTTTCCTGACTGTAAGGAACTTGGATTCCAGAGGGGAGATATAACTCCCAACAAGTCTGAGTGTGATACATGCAATGATGGATGCAAGGGGAGGGGCTGTGGGTGCTGGGAACACAGAGGGAGGGGACAGGCCACTCATCGCACCCGTCATGCCAGACAGAGCCGGGCAGCCTGCAGAGGCGTCCTCGGTTTACTATGGGGAAAGAGACTCTGGGAAGTCACCTGGCTCATGTCACAGCACAGGTCTGTCTCACTCGGCAGCCAGGGGTGTCTCTGTGACTGCACCAGGAGTCACACACAGGTCCCCCCTTCCTGGGATGAAGCAGAGCTCCGACCCGGGGCCATGGTACCCTGAGCACTTGTCTTTATTACAGCCCTTACCGCTCTGCATTATAAATGCCTTTTAATTTGGCTGTTTCCCCACTGGGTTGAGCACTCCTTAAGCAGGAATAAAGAATCAGCCAGCTCGCTGGCCTGGCACTGGCCTAGCCCAGGACTGTGAGCCTTCCTGACGGGGGACTGAACCCCCTGCAGGCCAGCGGGAAAGACGCGAGGGACACACCCGCCCGGCCTCCTCCCGCGGCTGCCCAGGGCAGGCTGGAGGGTGAATCCTGGAACCCAGGCTCTCAGAGCCTTTAGTCCGACGCGCACATTTCACTTCCTGCGCCACCTGACTCCCGAGCCCTTTTTGAGATGCGACCCGGAGCCCGAACAGGACCGGGAGCCAACAGTGCACGCAGTTTTCTCAAAAAACCCTTCAACAGTACACCGCGCTATCGCCGCTGTGCGGGATGCGGGCTCCAGGAGGAAAGCAGGAGCCTGGCCGGCTGGACTCAGGAGGCAACTACCTTGCGAGAACCTTCAACCTTCTCATGACCGTTTACTAGGTGAAGAAACTGAAGCTCACAGGCCGTGTTACTACCAAAGCGACACGCCGACCTGTCCACGGGAGGAGTAGACGAAAGCAGGCAGAGTGCAATCAACTGTTAGGTGACGCGACGTCTCTTCCACGGCCCTGTTCGTCTGAGTCACTGTAGACCAAGGGCGGGCAACGTGTCAGAAGGTAAAGAAACTCCTCTCGCACTCGGCGGGTGCGGTTCCACTCAGGGCAGGCTCACGCCCGGGTGTGGGCTCCATCCCCCGTCGGGGGTGTGCAGGAAGCAGCCGATCAACGATTCTCTCATCATTGATGTTTCTCTCTCTCTCCCTCTCCCTTCCTCTCTCTGAAATCAATAAAGATATATTTAAAAATCAATAAAAATATTTTTTTTAACAAAAGGCAAAGGTTGCCATGTTATCACAACTAGAAAACACTTTCAGGAATTTTATGAAATTATTTCTTCTTGGTATTGCTTTGCATAGTGTGCATATTACGTTTTTAAAAGACTCATCTTACAAAGAAGGACTTCAACCAATCATCGAGTCACAAGAAATCAGCATCTGAAAGACCCACAGATGGGAAATGAATTGTCTGCCATAGAGACATCTACCAGTTATACCTGATCCGTTCACCCAAATGATGGCCGTGTGCCCTGCGGTGGTGGCCTCGGTCAGCAAAGATGAGGCTGGTCCCCACCCCTAGTGGCTGCAGCCACAGCCAGGTCCTGCACATGGCCCATGTCCAGACACAGTTTCATGGAAACATAGCCATGCTCATTTGTTACGTAGAACCTATGGCTGCTTTTTTTGCTACAACAGCACAGCTGAGTAGAAAGTACAGCCATAAAATATTTACTGTTTGGCCTTTCTCAGAAAAGTCTGCTGGCCCTGGACTTCGAGTTCACACAGAAACAATGGCCACACACCACAGACACATGGCCATTTCCCAGCTGTGTTTAAAGAAAGGGTCTAGAAACAGGGACACACAGCAGCCCAGATATCAGTCTCTAAATCATTCCACACCAAACAAACCAGGGGCCCCGGAAGAAACGGAGGCTGAGAGGGGCTCAGGCATCCAAGACCACAGGCAAAGAGAGGGCAGAGCTGAAATGTGAACTCAAGCCTGGCTGACTTAAAACTGTGTCCTTAGCTCTTTTCACCAAGTCGAAAATCTTATCCCAGTATAATGTTTAGATCACTGAGGCTTGCACGCGGTAGTAAACCAAAAGTGAGAGGGGTTTTTCTAAGTATTCTGCTTCTGTTTACATTCACTGAGGACACCTAAACTGAAAACAAGGGCCGGAGGAGGCAC
This sequence comes from Miniopterus schreibersii, assembly GCF_964146895.1. Lineage (NCBI taxonomy): Eukaryota > Metazoa > Chordata > Mammalia > Chiroptera > Miniopteridae > Miniopterus > Miniopterus schreibersii. Next base: position 39,860,381 of record NC_138117.1, on the reverse strand, counting down.
AAGGTGGCCGGAGAAAGTCAGCCCGAAACAGTACTCCGGAGATGATGCCCTGCTTGGTAGAGAGCCAAGAGCTGGGGTGTGAAATTCAGACATAAAAGATAGCACAGGAGGAACAGAAACAAAGGTGTAATAAAATCTCATATTAGACATAACAAAAATATTCTATATGTTAAAAATGTATAGTAAAAGTAAACAAATATAAACCACATGGATATAAGAAGTAAAAAATACAGAGTATAGCGAAACAAGCATAAATCATTGTCATTTTGCCCTAATGGCAACCTAGGAGGCCGGCATTACTGCCATATACACAGAAGGGGAAACTGGCCCGGAGCACACAGCTCAACTTAGCAGTGCAGACACTCAACACACAGTAATTGAATACATAAATAAAGAGAGAGAAACCTCAGTGTAAATTTCTAGAGTGCCATGGACCCCATCCAGTTCTCAGCTCTGCTACGATTACTACAAATGGAATCATGGCTTTGTCCAAAATTTCTCGCAGGCTTTGTGCCTCGTGCTGATCAAGTCCCCGGGCCCACTCAGGTCAGCAGACAGCGGAAGGCAGGAGGGCGCAGGGATGCCCACGCCAGCCCTGGCTGCTCTCGTTCGCCCCTTACGCAAATCAACGCGTCTGACTTGCATCGGCCCATGCAGACAGCTGTCATTTTCCCGAAGGGAATAAACGGGTTGGGGCAGCCCGCAGGCTAAAGTCCGAGGATCCTAACACTTCCCCTGGAAGTTTCTCAGCTCAATGCTTTCGTAGTACTTTTTCTTGAGGGCACAGTGAGCCCTCCACTGCAGGTCGGCTGTGCGGCCCTGAGCGAGCTACATGCCCGTCCAGCCTCATCTGTGGAATGAGAACCAAGCGCCTCCCCAGGTGGGCACCAGGGCGGGAGAGGGGAGCGTGGGGACGGGCCTGGCTCCAGTGCCCAGCGCCCAGGAACGGCAGCTACGCAACCAAGACAAGTCAGCTTCCTGCAGCTGCTCCTTAGACAGCACGCCTCCTAAAACACCAGGAATAGGAGAGATTCATGTCAGCACGTGAAAATCCAGCACCGAGCAGGCTGGATGGACTGATGGAGGCTAAGGAGGGCTGGGGGGCAGCTGGGGGGCAGCTGGGGGGCAGCTGGGGGGCAGGCTGGGGAGCAGCTGGGGAGCAGCCAGGGGGCAGGCTGGGGAGCAGTCGTCCAGGAGCAGGGCGGCCGGCCACGCAGGGCGCCACCTGGTGGGAGAAGAGCAGCGAGCGCGGGGCATAAACACCGAGACACGAAGGGCAAGGAAACAGGAGCGAAGGAAAACCGGCCGCTCCGTCCCACTGTCCTCTCTCCACTGGCCCGGAACCAACAGTGACCCCAAAGGTAAGAGTTATGTCAACAGGAGAGATGGAAAAGGGTGCTCTCGCACGCTCAGGCTTTCTCACGCCAGGAACATGCCAGGAATACCTTTGAAAGTCCTTAAAAGAGCAGCAGGGGCTGGTGAACGTGGGGGAATTCCCGGCTCACCCGTGCGGGGGGCGGCATCCACGCTCGTGTAGGAGCGCCTGAGTGTCAGGCGTGTTCAAGACGCGCTCATAAACCCGGCACCGCCGCTTCCGTTGTTCATTTAAGAGTCAGGTGCTGCATCTTCAAAGAGCATCATAAAAACCCACCAGAGCTGCTGCTGACTCTGAACACGGTGTGAACGAGAGAAGCTTCCGAAACGATGGGCTTCTCCGTCAAGGTTTCCAGGACTGGAAAACCAAAATCACTCTAACCACATAAAATTACCCCAAGAAATGAAACTAGATGCTTTATGTAATAAATTACTATATTACTTTATGTCTGGAAAGTGACGCCAATACACACACATCCGTCTCAGGCCATTCTGTAAAAAGAGCAGGTAGTGTTTCTTAAGCACCTATTGTGTTAGACTCTGTACATGTCTTAAACAACCCTGCAAAGGAGGTAATAGGTCCCTAACTATACAGATGGGGAAACTGAGGCACCAAGAAATGAACTTGTACAGGGTTACTGACTGGAGAGTTGTGGCCCCCTTAATCACACAGCCCTTCCTGCACCAGCTCCTCCCTTGTGAAGTACGGCTGTTTCCCACGAAAACGCCGTCCCCAGACTTCCCACGCTGCCACCGGTCGCCAAGACCTTACCCCATTTTGCAATGCCACTGTCTGCGCCCCTCTGTGCAGTATCAGTCCGCCCTGCCCACAGGTCACCTGTCGAATACCATAATAGAGAACTGCTCACAGAAGTCAAACATGAAACCAGCCACGGTGGAAACCTCACCTCCACCTGCTGCGCACAGGTAACCTGTGCAGTGTCCTGCGGGTGGACAGACACGGACCTGAGTCCCGGCCTACCACCCAGCAGCTGTGTGACCTTAGGCACATTACGCGACCTTCCTGCCCTCGGTTTTCTTATCTATAAAATGAGGTAAAATGATTTTTTCTTTTAAAACTATTGGAAGAATTAAATGAAATAATGTACGCAAGGCATCTAACCCAGAAAAAGCTCTTGATAAACGGCAACTACTATTGTTAGCAACTGCAAGTTAAATACATTCAAACAAATCCCCTCCACAAAGCCAACATCGCTGTCAGTGGGAACATGTTCTTACATGTTTTTGACGCACTTCTTTCTTTTCTGAGCCTATTTTTAGAAGATGAGGAATTTCTAAACATACTGTAAACTGACTCTAACTCCCTGACATCACACTCTGAGTCGCTCTGTGACAACCAGAGCATTAAAATACAAAGAGCTCTGAGCCTCTAAGAGGTTCTGTCAAGAGAGGCAGACCTTTATCAGGGATTTCACTTATTCACTTTCCATACAGCAACTTTTCCTATTTCCTCCTTGACCCCTGACATATACATAATTAAAATCCCTGCCCTGAATGCTTACTCAAGACTGAAAGCATTGCTGGGGAGCACAGGAAAAAAGTGAGCCTGCCTTCTGGTAAAACACGTTTTTCAGGAACCTATTAAAAATTCATCATCACTGCCCTGACCTATGTGGCATGTGGCTCAGTCGGCTGGGCATCGGACAATGCACCAAGAGGTTGCCGGTTCAGATCCAGGTCGGAGCATATGCCCGAGTTGTGAGTTCAATCCCTGCCGCTAGGGGGCGTGCAGGAGGCAACTGATGGATGTTTCACTCTCGCATTGATGTTTCTCTCTCTTTCCATCTCCCTTCCTCTCTCTCTAAAAATCAATTTTAAAAAATCTTTAAATGACTAAGGACTTGAAATTAGCTTCCCTGGAAGTTTCCATAAATGTTCAGTTAAGGTATTAGAAAAAAATCAGGCCTGAGTTTAAGGAAAGCAATTGCAAATGATTCTTAAAAAATATCATCATCACCAATAAAAATTCATAACTGATTTCTACTATAACGAAACTTTTACTTAAAACCAAAAGGCAATGTCAAGTTCTGTCCTTTTATGTCTTTTTGCAGCAAATCTTATCAAAATGCTGCAGACTTGGTTTAAAAGTTGTTCCTGACTACTCAGGGCTGTGCACCTCGACCGGCGAGTTCCTTTCTGTTTCTGAGCCTCAGAGGCCTTGCTGGAAAAAACAGGATGAAGCCCTTACCCTGCAGATCACGTGGGGATCACCTGGCACACAATGGGCCCTGAATTGGGCAGCTGCTATAATCATTGTCCCCAATGCTAAGGAACACTCGGCTCCTAGTTTACTGTTAGAAAAGAAATGTAAACCATTCTCACTCCCCTCGGTGGGGATTGGGACAAGCCAAAGGGTGGTGTGACACCCAGTGGCACTGGCTCCGCTCCCTCCCTCGCTTCTCCGGCTTTGGGTGCCCGTGTGGCACCCGAGATGGCAGACAGCTCCTGCAGGTAAGAAGGCTTATTCGACATGTGACAGGGGCCTCCAAATTTCTGGTGTTGCTCTGTCGTGAGAAAGCCCATTAGGGGTTGGGGAAGGAGAGCTAGCTGTATGACGGGAGCTGGTTTAAGGGTTCCTCAAGAAAGAAGTAAGCAAACGTCGGATTCAAAGCAGACCCGACACCATCCTCTCATCACCTCCCAGAGAAGGGCCCCTACTGTCCACCGCAGGTAAAGAGCAGGGTGTTCCCCAGCTTGGCTCACACTGCACCTCACTTAAGACCTGTTTTCACTTGTGTCCGGGAGCCGGTCAGAGGCCTCCTTCCTCCCCCCAGCTCAGGTGCTCTAACTTCGGAAGGAGCGAAGCTGTCTCCTGCCCGCCGGACTCCAATACACTCATTCTTCTTCCTTTACGGTAATTAAGGCGGAAAGGGCGCTGGGGTGGACGCCCGAGTTGACAGGGCCGTGGACCAACCGTGGACCAAGAATGACGTCAGTGCTGAAGCCACAGACACGTGAGACAAGAATGGGCCTCCCAGAAGCTCACTCTCTCCCGGAGAAGGCGAGAGACGCCAGGAGCAGAGGAAGGGGCACCACACGGTCACGCCAGGAACAGAGGAAGGGGCGCCACATGGTCACGCCAAGAACAGAGGAAGGGGCGCCACATGGTCGGAGTGAAGTGCCGGCCGCTAGGGGAGACCAAATGGGCCGTCGGACCCACCGGGGGGTGGGAAGCGGTGGGAGGAGACACCTTAGGGTGGAAACTTGAAGGATTAAGTATAAAGACGACGCTGTGTAATTCATCTTTCAAGTCCAGCACAGGCTGGAGAGAAAAGAACACACAGCACGTGAGAGGCCAGGGTGTCACCTCCTCCTGTCATTAGCTAGCTGTCCCCTCAGTGTGACCTGGCCACCTCCGAGGGTCAGCGCGGAGTGAGGAACGAGCAATGGGCTTGGAGAGCAAAGCCTGAACCTTCGCTCGAACACTTTATAAAGTGAGAATGTCACCTCGGGTAGGTCGCTTCAGTTCTTGGCGTCTCGGTTTCTACAACTAAAAACGGGGTTAACAACCTCGACATTTCTGGGCTGTGACCGGTGCTGACGTTACAGACGTGACCAGGCACCGAGAAGTGGCTCGAAAATGTTCCGAGTCACTCAGTATTTCAAAAAGATAGCTGCATGACTAGGGAGACAGTCCTTCGGCAGTCAAGGGCGTCTACAAACTGAAAGCTCACTCTCAAGCACGCCGGGGAGCGCCGCCTTCTCCAGAGCGGACGCCGGGACTGCCCCGCCTCCGGGCCAGCGGGCCGGGTCTCCAAACCTAACGTCCAGACACCGAGACGCTGGGACTCACCATCGCTGGCCCACTCCGAATTGCTAAAGAAAATTCAGAAGTGGTTTCTCGGAAAACAAAAACAGAAAACCCTAACAAATACAATTAAAAACAAAATCACCATGTCCTCCCCCGATGCAGCTCTCACACTACTGTATGAAAGCGCCCCACCTAAATATAATTCTGCAGTTTTCATTCTCGTTTGTCTTGCATACTTTACACATCTGATGACATTCAAGCAAATTAAAAACAGTTTCCAAAAGGGGTCCTCAAGACTGAAACGTAACTGCTGGGCTTTGCTGAACAGGGATCCCCTCACATAGATCCTGCATCACACCGAGTCCTAATATTAGGCAAGTTGATGTGATCTGAATATTTATTTTAAATAACCGACCAAGAACTCTATCCATCTGGACACAAACAGACCACCTTCATCGTGACTCCTCTGCTCCACTTCCTCTTGTCACCGACCACGATATATAACCTGGCGGTGAACCAGCCACCAATCCATACATTATATCAGATAATTAAAAATACAGGGTTATGCAATCTTATTTAATGGTTACTTGGCTTGTATTGAAAACGATCTAAAGCACCGGATTAAATTATAATGCGCAGACATTTCTGAAGATGGTTTGTGTAGGAGTCAGCACATCCCCCACCTGCAAATACAATACGAAACGTGGAGCAGGTACTTTCATCTCCAATTAGCCTCCCTGGCAAGAAACTGCAACATCGACTCACCCTATAGCCCTTGCGTGTATGGGGGAAGGGGTGGCAAGCCGACTTTCTTTTACTTGGTTTTACATCCAGTAAACAGTCCCCGTTTCTTTTGGTAAAGGAACAAAAGTATTCAATATTTAGGGGGTGAGGGGAAAGAGAACCAGTTATCCTGAGAAAATAAAAATAAAAGTCAGCAACTAAGGCCCATCATAGAACACAAGCCTGGAGAAGCGTGAAAGCCGACCTATGTTAGCGCAGGGCCTCTATCTTGGTGTCCTCCCAGCTCAAGTTTTTACTTAAAGATTATTAGAAAAAATGTAATTCAGCTAAAAAGTTGATCAATGTTAACAAAACCTTAATTTCTTTAAAGTGACAGCACCTCATTTACAAACTGTTCCATTATCACAATGGGTTGGTTACTGAAGTGACAGAGTGGTCACGGGAGGGCTTCAATTCAAAAGTGCCTCTGGGCTGAGCCTTAAACTCCTCAGGGATAAACCTGCAGTGAATGTTTGCTTCTCCAAAGACCACTAGACAAATACGGAAAGAAACTTTTTTTGGAAAATCAAGATAAGTCAACTGGAAGCAAGTGTGTGAGCTATATTGATTTCTGCAGGGTTTTAAATTAACAGGGGCAAAGTGTTTTGTTCCATCTTTTTGGGGAGGCATGTGTAGCAAGAACAGTGGCCTTAAGAGACGGACACCTGAGTTCAAATTAAATCTCTCCCAGTTGCCTACAAGCTTGCGGAGCAGGGCCCTCGGCTCCCTCCCCTGGAAATGGAGACATCAATGTCAGCCTCCCAAGGGTGCAAGTGTGAGAACGGAACCCACAGCGTGTGCCTCCGAGAGCCCTGGAAATGTTAAAGGGCCACGCAAACCTGCGGTGGTGTCAGCATGTGGACGTTAACCATCAATGTGCCTACTCCATGCCACTCCACAGTAAGATGCAGAATTGCATCGCAGGCCCATCACCTCCACACAAGTTAGTGCCGGAATCCTCATCCTGCTTTCAGGATTCAGAATAACCTCGGAAAAAATAGTTTCCTTTAGAGGCAAATAGTCAAAAACAGCTAAGTAAGGATAAGCTGCTCCCCTCTAGCCAATAACAAGGTGGTCATCCGATTTAAAATCGAAGCTTCCTAACAACCATTCAAGTTCAGATTTAAGACATTTTTGGAAATGCACTTTTAATTCAGGAGTTACGTAACAGCATAATTAATATTTTAAATGGCAGGCCTCTGCATTTGGGATATCAACCTATGATTTAAGGGAAAAACCTTTTAGTCTGAAGTAACCTAAATTAACAGTAATAAGCACATATGAGCAGCTCTTTTCTTCCTTCACATAACTGTTCAGTGTGGTAAATGTACTTCTAACAAGAATTACATTTCTAATGGAAAAAGTAATCAGGTGTAACATTTAACAAAAAAGACACCAAATGGCAACATTGTCCAATATCTGTTTCGAATAACTGGAAGCCATTAGCTCTAGTAAAAGCATAGAAACCAAAAGAACTTTGAATGTATTAGCAACACAGCACTATGGCAACATGGCACAGAGAAAATAATTCTGACTTTTAAAGAACTCATTAAACTTTTAAACTGCTTCTTTGGCTGAGTACAACATAACTTTGATTCAGCTCCTCTATTCAGAAAAACTCGCCTCATTCCACAGGCCAGACACTTCTAACACCACTGATCCCACACAATGTACAATGACATTTCTTTCACAGATGACGGCCCTGCCGGCAACAGAAGACGTATGTAAACCATAAAAAGCAGGGAGCAGGAACCTCAACGCAGAGCTAACTGCTCGGAAGAGCAAGGGAATCAAACTTAAATTCCTTTCCTCTCATTTAAGAATGCAAGTCTATGACTTTTCCACAAGCCCATTTTACTAAAGAAATTAAAATCAGCCTGAAATTAAAATAACAAGGGAAAACTCTGTAAACCGATTCCTGTTCAACAATCCAAATCTGCTTAAATCCGTGGAGACAGTGAGTCTCTCAGCCACCATCAGTCGACACACACGCCACTCTAAAAAACTGGTTGCATTAGGCAAACACCGGAGGTCACTGTTTTAAAATACAGATATCTATATACAAACAGAATATGTCCGCCTCATCTTTCACTTTCAACAATGAAAGAGCCTGGGCAGCTGTGAGACCAGCAGACTGGATTTATCGAAGGAACTACAGACTCACTGCACCCTGATCCTCGCAAAAGGTAACAGATCTGACCAGACAATGCTTCTGCCGTCGCCCAGAGGAAACGCAGACCCAGGAGGAGAGAACTGCTCCGTGAAGGAAGGCTTCATTTACCTTCCATCCCAGAAGGTTCCTCGGGAAGCTGGAGGAGGGAGAAGCCAGACACTGCCGTCCTGGGTAGGCAATGCCAGCCGGGGTAGGCAATGCCGTCCGTCTGGGGTTGGCAATGCCAGCCGGGGTAGGCAATGCCAGCCGGGGTAGGCAATGCCGTCCGGGGTTGGCAATGCCGTCCGGGGTAGACAATGCCGGCCGGGGTAGGCAATGCCGTCCCTCCGGGGTAGGCACGCCTCCACTTGCCCCTGCATGGTATCCTGTGCCTCCCAGGACTGCTCACACCCTGAGCTAGCTGGAGTTGTGCTAAAAAGCCATGGGCAGCTAAGGCGCCTTGGCCAGCGTTCTGAACCCTGAGCCAGCCACCGGGAAGAGTCGCCCAGCTATTCCCAAAATGAGGGCAGACGAGCTGAGAGGGGCGCTTGTGCTGGCCTCTCCTCCCCTCCCGCCCCTCCAAGGGCCAGCCTCAAGGCTCGTCATGACTTGCTCACCCCCAGGGAGGGCAGACTGCCCCCCACCCCAGGGCTGCCAGAGCCGAGACTTGGAAGAAACACAGGGATGGGAGAGGAAACTGGGCTCTCCCAGCAGGACTGCTGGGTCCTTCTCTAAGGTGCTTGGGGTCTGCCCCCAAACCCCTCCAAGGTCCTCTAACTTCGCTAACAATCCAAGTACCTGTTCCCCTCACCTCTTCTGCATCTGATCCCCTCAAATCTTTCCATCTTCTTCTAGCTCTTTCTTCAGTTCCTTAGACAAACCAAACACACTAGCTCCCCAAGCCCCCCACACTCTCCTCTCCAATGAAATAATCCAACCCCCGCCCCAACAAAGCCCCCCAGATGTGCCCTGTCCCCCACCCGTAAGTTTCCCTTGGGTATACTCAGAGTCCCCAAGGATCGCCTTCAAGTCTCACCCTAATGCCCAGCCTTCTCCTTCCTTCCCAAGTCTCCCAAATCCGCCTCTGGGGCTTCCCCAGGTGTCCCACATCCTCCCAGGTCCCCACCCAAATGCCCCCAGGTTGCTACCTGGGCCCCTCCAGAGGTCTATTTCCAGCCAGCTCCCCAAGCCCCCCCCCATTCCTACTCAGTCCCGACCCTCCCCTGTCCCGGAGTCCCTGGTCGCCACTCCCGGCCCCCAAGGGCCCCCAAGGGCCCCCAAGGGCCCCCGCGACAGTTAAGGGCCGGCGGCGCGCGCCTCACCTTGGTTCACCAAGCGCAGGGCGTGCGTGAACGAGGGGTCCAGGGAGTCCTTCTCGGCCATCAGCTCCGGCAGGTACTTCTCCTCCATGCTCGCCGGCCGCCCGGGCCCGGGACGCGGGCTCGAGGCGGGCGGGCAGCCGCTGCCCCGCAACCCCCGGCCGCGCCCGCGCCCCGGAGGCGCGGAACCCGCGCCGGACGCGGCGGCCGAGCCCAGCCGGGCGCTCAGCCCAGCGGCGGCGGCGCGGGGCGGGCGCCGGCCGCGCAGCTCCGGTCTCGGGCGGCCGCCCGCCGAGTGCCCCGCGCCGGCGGCCGCTCCTCCCGCACGCGGGCCCGCGCTCCCGCACCGGGCTCGGGGAGCGGGCGCGGGCGGCGCGATCGGGGCGCCTGGGAGCGCGGGCAGGCGGCAGGGCGGCGCGCTCGCCGAGCCCCAGGCAGTCCGCGAGCCCGCCGGCCGCCCGCGCCCGCTCCGCCGCGACCCGCACTCCGCGCCGCGCGGCTCCCCGCCGCCGAGCGCCCGCCCCGCCCCCGGCCCCGCCCGGCCCGGCCCGCCCCCGGCCGCGCCCGCCGCGCCTGCGTGCTGCGCCCCGCCCCGCGCCCGGGCTCCTGCGGGGCCGCCGCGCCGCCGCCTCCGGGGGGCCGCTCGGGCTGCGCCGCTGGCCCGCAGGAGGGGCGTCCGGGTTCCGCTCGCTGCCCCGCACCCTCCCCCAGCCCTGGGGGCGCTGGGGTAGCCCCACGACGCTATTACAGCTTTGCCAGACGGGGAGCCCGAGAAACTGAGGCCCAGAGAGGTCAAGCGGTTGGCCCAAGGTCACCCAGCCGGCAATCCTGCGGGAGAGCTGCGGGCTCGTCGGGCCCGGGCCGGGGGGGCGCGGAGAGCGGGGCGCGGAGAGCGGGGCGCGCCCTGGGGGAGGCCCGGCCGGCCCTGCCGAGGCTCCTGGGACTCGCCTAACTTACTTCGCTTGGCTGTCCCCTCCCGTTTGCAGGAAACCATGCCGGCGCTCGGTCCGTGGGCGCAGAGCTGGGCGCCCACCCCGGGCCCTGGGTGCGCGGCCGATTACATAAAAGCACATGCCCTTCAGGGCGTCTCTGTCATCCCGAGTTGCCACCCAGTTGTCATTCTCTTTGCCCACAGCCGGCAGTGCTTGGATGCGGAGGAGGGAGCCTCGCTGGTGCCGGTCCCCTCGCGGGGAGAGTGCCCTGGATGCCCAGGGGTGCCGACGTCCTCAGTCCCTCTCTGCCCCGCCTCAACAAACCCTCCCCCAGGGCGTTTTCAGATTTCTAGAGCATGTGGAGTAACCATCCCCCAACAGGCCAAAGACTCTAGTCTGCCCTGCCCCCCCAAAAAAAACCCCACATCATGTCCTGGCCTCAATGTCACCTTCCCTGGACAGCCTTCCAAGAACCCCCCTCTGGCCCCCTGCAAAGCTTGTCACTGCTCCGTGTTCCCCCCAGGGCTGGTCAGCCCTCACTCACAGAAGGCTGTAATTCTGCTTTCATCAGACCATGGGCATCTCATAGGCAGGGCTAAGTTTTGCTTTGGGGGGAGGGTGCCCAGCACCTGGTGCATTGGGGCAGGTGTGGGGGCACCAGAAACGTTTGTTGAAAGAATAAGCCGGTGCCATGCCGCTCCTCTGGCCGGTTGCCTGGAGCTGAGTCTTCCCAAGTCCCCCAGGTCCTTAGGATGCAGCGACCACGGAGGCTGAGAGTAGGAATCAGGGAGCTCTAAGCTGCTCTGAGTCCCCACCCCCAGTACCCAACTGCCCCCACTCTCAAACACCCCACCCCTGCTCCACCCCTAGATCGGCCTGGTTCCTACCTAAGGTGCCATGTCAAAGTCCCCAATAAGGATTTTCTGTCTTTCTTTGGTTTAAACTTTCAAGAGGAGATCAAATGAGAAAGTGGAGTGTGTGGCCTCTAGGACCAGGCAGCCTGGATGTGGAATGAGGGCTCTGCTGCTCAACTAGCTGTATATCTAGGGGAAATTACCTCTTTGTGCCTCAGTTTCCTCACCTGTAAAGTGGTGATGATAATAGAACCTATTTCATAAGACAGTCATAAAGATTGAATGTGTCTACTCGTAATGAAGTCCCCCAGTCAGTCTCCAGCACATAGGACATGCTCCATGGTCTTTGGGTTTTTCCCCCACTGTGCGTCTCATCTGCAGGTCTCCTGAAACTCTCCTTCCCCTCAGCTGTAGCTCCCACCCCAGGTGATCCTTGCTGCTGGACAGTCCGAATTGCCCAGCAGACTGAGTGAAGGGCCTGGGATAAGACGGCTCTATTTCTGACCTGGGGCCTAGAGTGGGGCCACTAGGACAGCAACATGGATGGCTAACCCCCAGCTCCTCCCTGACCCTCCTGCGACCTCAACTAATTAGCCTTGTCTGAGCTTTGCAGACACATCCACAAATCCCGGGCTGTGCCAGCAGTCCAGGAGGCAGTTGGAAGGATCCATGGGGAGTGTTTTCTCCTGTAACATCAGAATCTCATGCACATACCCCGGCTTACATTCCTCCATCACAGGACTTACATTCTGGGGTTGAGTCCCTGACAGCCGCTTGCAAAGGAGAGAAGGGAGGACAATGTTCCGGACAAGGATGAGCCCCAGGAGAGGAGAGTGGGGACCAGAGGTTCAGCTGCTCCCCTCAGCACTTGGTCTTTCACCTCTCCTTCCCATTAGGACCTTCTGTCCCAGTGACAGTCCAGGCCTGGAGTATTCGTCATTTTTATTAAGCATTTACTATGTGCCAGGCAGGATGCCAGTGGCCCTGCATTCACTATTTGCAGTTCTCTCCACACCCTTAGTGAAGATACTGTTCACCACCACTTACCAATGAGGAAACCGAGGCTCAGGGCAGTCTGATACTCTGCCTAATCCCACGCTGTCAGTGAGGGACCCCAAGCCCAGACACCCTACAGCCCCCTCTCCTCCTTCCCTGTTCTGCCCTCCCAGGTAGCAGCCTGGGACACTCCTGACGCTCCGTCCCTCCCTCCCTCCCACATCTGAACAGTTGGCAGCGGGGCCTTGCGGGCAGCTGGGGGGGAGGGCTGTACACCGGGAAGCCAGCAGCAAGGGCACTCAATCTTCCGCTCTGACCCTCCTTCTCACAGAACCTTCCAAGAGGGCAGGTGCCCAGCACCGCGAGCGCCCCTGTGGGCTCCTCCGGGGAGGAAGGAGATGAATGTCTTTGTGAGATGCTCAGGAAATTGTCCCCACCCTCCAACCTGCTGAGCCACTGGCTGGGGGGGCTCCTCCTCTCCTTACTGCAGACTCTGCTGGTCATGAAAAGGCCAACCCTCTGGTCCCTCTAAAGATGAGAAAGTCAGGTTGGAGAAAGGTTGTCGTTCTCTGCAAGCAGCAGGTCTCCAACTCATGTCTTAGCATGGAGAGAGGACATACCTACTACCTCCCAGGGTGTTGCAGGGTTTAAACTGAAGGACCAAGCTCATCCTGGGCACTCAGGGGCTACGTTTACAGCATCTGGCACTCCCTCCTCTCCCTCCACCAGCATTGTGTGAGTTCCTTTCACACTTAACCCACTGGGTTCTGGGCATCTGGGGACCCTCTGACTCCCCGATGTCCTCAGAGCTTACTCTTCTCCACGGCCCGGTGCCCTCAGGGGTCGTTCACCACAATCACTCAACACTCATTCAAGTCCCTTTCTCCCAAAAGGCGGTCCCCTCACAGCGCTGCTTCCCAGCAGCCTGAGACAAATGAGTTTGTCATGTAAGACAAGCACCAAAAGATGGCACATCCTCACCTGCAAATCAGTCATTCCCGTGTCAGGGAGAAAGACACCAAGGATGTTCACTCGGATCCCCAGCCCCTGTCAGTTTCAGCAGGAAATGCACCTCAGGCCTGGAGCATGACTGTAAAGGCTTAACACGTGCGTGGAGGAGAAACTTCAGAGCGGGGCCTACACCGAGGACCAGCCGCGCTGCCAGTTCTCTTCTATTTTACTCAGCCAACCTCCCCAAACCTCCTGTGTTCAACGAAATACAGCTGGAAGGAACCACTGAGATCAGCTAGCTCACAAGTCACTCATTTTTAGAGGTGAAGAAACTTGCTCAGAACATTTAAGTGACCCAAAGGTAGTAATTAGACAACTGTGTGCGCAGGGCACGCGCGCACACGCACGCTCCACCCATGTCTAAGTATGACGAAATCGGACCTTCCGGCCCAGCCCCTCTACACCCGGAGACACCTGCCCTGTCTCTGCATCCGTGTTCTCCGCAAGTCTGTTCCCTCCTCTCACTCTTTGGTGGACGGGAATCCAGGAAGGGAGCCCTCCTGGTGCCAGCAGCTAGTGAAACCACAGATATTGCGCACGCACCCCCTCGTGGCCAAGCGTGGAAGCGCATGCCCCAAAAGTTCCCGTTGAGCCAGGCTGGTAACCACTTGGGTTGGACCTGGTCTCCCCCAAAAAGGGGATCTCAGATAGGATTTTGACTCCTTCCAGGAAAGGGGATCATGAGGTCTGATCGCAGGTAAAAGAACGAAAAAGGTAGAAGGGGAAGAAAAAGGGAAATGGGGGAGAAAATGTGAGGGAGGGAGGTAAAGATAAAGAAAGAACAAAGACATAGAAGAGAAAGAGAGAGCGAGAGAGCGAGGAAAGCTCCCAGGAGGCAGGTTTCTCTATGCGCAGCCTTCCTCCGTCTCAAAGAGAAGCACTCAGGAAAGGGGTGACGGGAAACCATTGGCGTGCCCAGGGCCCGCACGCCGGGGGAGAGGGGCCAGGGACCCCTTGGCTGGCCTGGCTTGGTAATCCTTCCGAACCCTAAATCGACCTCAGTCTCTACCTCTGAGCTTGTAAAAGGGCAGTTAACCATTGTTTTCTTCCCCTTTTATTGAGATCTGATGAGAACAATGAAGATCTGCCGAGAAAACCCTGAAAAGTGCTCTGAGTTCCCCGTCACCGAAATGGGTTTTATCATTTCCCTACACGCAGCGGCAGCCGGTCCTCTGCTTCCCAGGCTAAGGGCGATCTGCAGTGCCGGCCACCTGAGCGCTGGCTGTATTTCAAGAGCATGTCAAGTGATCACGACCTCCGGTGCTTTGCGCGATGCTGTGATGTGAACGGCACTGTTGGGATGTAAAACGTTATTGGCACAGCAGTAAGGAGATTCGCGTCCATCCCCTCACCCACCCGTTCGTGTCAGTCTGCATGGAGGCCCACACAGAACGACTCCGTCCACATCAGCCTCATGCTTGACAGCGAAGCTGCACATGTCTGAGTTTGGCAAAATGTATTTGGCCACAAAGGAAATATTCCTGCAAGTGTCAACATGACCTTTGTGTCCAAACAGCTACCCAGGGGTGACAACATTCTGAGTCCGCTGCCACAGGAAACACATCCAGGTCCCATATGAAAACAGCAGCTTGTGTTTTTCACAGAAAGGGCTGTGGAAGAATGGACATAGCATTGGGGTTGTGCACTCGTGTATGTTGAGGTGCGTAACGAAACGTTGCTTCTGCAAACAAAAGTGGCCCCGCTAAGTGTCCGTGCATTTCATTCTTTGGGTTCTGCATAACACAGCACTAGCCTTCCCACGCTCTGAGCCCTCAGCACCAGCCATCTGGATTTACACTGGGGCAAGATCTACCACCTCACAACCCTGCGCTTGCTGTTAGTGGGGGTGGGAGTGGGGTGTCAGGCCTACCCAGGCAGCCTTGATTGACCAGATCCAGCCTCAGATGGCAGCTGGCACGCAGCAGGGAGAGGTTCCGGCTTCCTCTGTCAGATCTCACTCGCCCTGCAAATCAATTCCCTCCTGGTCTTCTGAGCCACACTTGCTGGTAACAGGTCGGCGATGCTGCAAGAACTCAGATGCACAAACCATAGCGATCCGTGTGCAGCTCTATGTGCCTAGTCACCCCGAGTGTGTAATGGTGAAGCACCAGCTGAGGAGCCCAGCGCGGCCGTGGGCCTGCCTCTGATCTGCTGGGTGGTTTGGGCAAAGCGCCTCTTCTGGACTCTCCTTTCCCTCTTGTAAAATGAAGGCAGGGCCACGAACAGGTCCTTGAAGACTCTGTGAGATAAATGGATGTCCTTGGTACAGAGCCTGGCACTCGGTGGGCACAAAATAGCATAGGACGAGCTGCATGTGTAATTTTAAATTTTCTAGTCGCCACCTTGACAAGGGGAAAGAGACGGGCGCAGTTCACTTTAATGAGATCGTTCATTTAACCCTATCTATCCAGTATAGTATTTCAACATGTAATCAATCACTTTCAAATATTAATGAGATAGTTTACATTCCTGTTCTTTTCATACTAAGTCTCTGAAATCCATTATGTGCTTTGCCCCTAACGCACACCTCAAGCCGGCTGCAGAATTTCAACGGTTAAAGTCAAATGTGATCCTACCAAAACCACATAACCATGGAGCTGTGTTAGGGGGAAAATGCCTTATACGGCTTCCATTTTTAAATTTAACAATTAATTAAAATTAAATAACATTAAAAGCGGTTCTTCGCCCATGCCACCCCCAAGGCTGCCTAGTTGTGACCATCGGCCTTCGCTCCTCTGTGGACACTGAAGCTGCAGCGGCTGAGAGTGGAGGTTTCAGAGACGGGGTGTGTGGATTCGACCCCAGCTCTGCCGTTTTAAACTCTGTGTCCTTGGACCGAGTACTTAACCTCCTCGTGTCTCAGATTTCTCATCCGCGTAATGAAGGAAAACTGTGCCTACTACATAAGGTTGCTGTTAGAATTAAATGAGCTATTACAGTAACAGTGGCTAGAACGGGTGAGGCCCTCTCAGCACCCTGTTATAAGCACCGAGGCGCAGGCTGTGCGCTCAGCACTCAGCAGACGCCCTTCCTCCTTCTGGGGGAAGATCAGCACCAGCAGGGGGGACAGCGCCCCGGACTGGGCCTGGATCTCCGCAAGGCCCTCCTCTGTTCCCTGAGGGTAGGTAGTCGGCACTACAGTGGCAAGTGTTTCCGGCCTCTGAGCAGGAACAAAATCTATGGCAGGACTCAGGAGTAGTGTCTCCTTGTGCTCAGGAAAAGGAAAATCAGCACAAGAGCCACCACCCCATGCTTTTGCCTAAGAAATCCCTGGGCTTAGATCATGTGTAGGGCTCCTTAGAACAGTGGTTAAGATCATAACCTAAGGAGCCAGCTCCTCTCTAGCTGTGTGACCTTAAGCTAGTTACTTCACAGCTCTGTGCCTCAGTTTCCTCTCTTGTAAAATTGAGATTCTGGCAGCACCTACATCGTGAGGTTGTTATGAGAATGAAATTAGTTAATAGTTGAAAGTGCTAAGAACAGGGTCACACACAGAGTGGGTGCTTTATATAGGTTTCGTGAATATCTAGAGTAATCTCAGTTCTGTAACAGATTTTGCCCAGGCGATTTTCTTAGTGTTGGGTGCTGGTCGGGACATTGCTCTCCTGTTAGGGGCTGAGAGCAACCAAACTGTGTTTGGCCATGAAAAACATAGAAAGTGCTTCTGTCAGCAAAACCAAGAGGTCCATTCGTTGACACGAGTCACTGAGCTCTGCTGTTTCAGATGCTATAGCCTGAGAATGATTTCATTCTTTATCTTTTGGACAAAACAAAACCCCACCAATACTTCCTGGTCACTAACAACAGAATTAAATAGCAGACTGGAAATGAAAGTCTTACTCCTTTCTTTACGAGTTGGTATATACGGCTTGGTCCAGTCATTTCACCTTCCTTTGAGCCTCCAGTTTTCTCATCTGTGACATGGGCATAGAAATTTCTGTGTCAAATATTCCTTCAGGCACAAAGCAGTTCCATAGTAAATGGAAGCGGTTTCATTCTACCTTTTGTCTTCAGAGGTCTACGAACCACGAGAAAGTCCAGGAGAAAGAGTGAATTTCAGAAGTGACATCAATTAATGAAGTATGAACAAATTTGAAAGCAAGTGCGCAGCAGGGTTTGTCTTTCTGTTTGTTTGTTGTTGCTGTTGTTTTTGCTGAGTGACCCACAGTGATGCTTCTCGCCTGTGCTGATCAGAGGCTCTGCTGTTTGACTCCGGTTGGAGGAAGGACTTTTGCTCAGCAGTGGAAAGAAGGTGGATTTTGGAGCCCAGCCTTCCAACCTCCAGGAGCTGACATATACTCCCCTCCCACGATAGCCTTTAGCTGGTGAGTTGACTTTTCTTACCTTTTAGCTTTAAAAGGCCTTTGAATTTGAGAAGAGTCAAGACCCCTGACTTAACTTTTCTGAGCCTCGGTTTCCTCATTGCAAGTACTACCTTTCAGAAATACTGAGATTTATTAACTAATACTATGCACCTGGAGCACAAGGGGCTTAGTCAATGGGAACTATTAGAGCAAGTTCATGTCCCCCTTGAAATAAAATTAAGCTTCTCATCAGATCAAACAGACGGTATAAAGTGGGTAAAGAAAAATAAATCCACAGAAATTGCTTCTTTGCTGGTGGTTTGTTTTCTAGATCTCCTGAAATGTGGGGAGGAATAGAATATTATGCTCCAAAGAAATGAGATCACTTCTGCTAAAGAAGCTATGTTTTAATGACATGAGGACAATTTTCTATAAATGGAGCCCAAGAGGATGCCTCTCTATTAGTCCCCAAGCCTGGATGCCATCGCCCTCCTTCAGCCCCACAGGGACTTGGCCAGAATTCCTGTTGATTTCCCTCCTAAATATCTCAACCCCCACTCCCCCCCCTTTCTTCTCACTGGCCTTCTGCCCTCTGGCCTCCCTCTCGTCCACGACCTGCACTGCACCAGACACATCTCTAATAACCCACCGTTGCCCGTTTCCTCCTTGCTGGAAACCTGTCCGTGGTCTCCACGGCCAACGGCTCAGATGAAGGTCAACAATCCTTTATTCAGCCGGCAAGGCCCGTGGGGTTTGGTCCTGACTGCTTTGCCAATCTCCTCTCACTCCAGTCAAACTGATCTCTGGGTTTGGGGAGATGAACCATGAATTAACTGACTGGGTGCTCCAAAACCGACAGCAGCCTCCTTCTGCATGTAACATCAAGGTTTAACATGACTCTCACCACTGACCCACTTTCTGTCTTTTCCTCTCCCCTTTTTGCACTCAGAGCCCAACTGTTCTTCTGCACCTGGCTTCTCTCCTTGGGGACAGAGAGGTGGTATAAGTTCAAGTTCAGGTCCCTCCACCAGAACTTTGTGATAGTGAAGTAGGATGAAATCCACTGACCTTCACACACACACTCACACACACACTCATGCTCACATACATACACACACACTCATGCTCACACACATACACACACATACACACTCACAGACGTATAAACACACATACATACTCACACATGCTCACATACATACTACACACATACATAAACACACATGCACACTCACAGACATACATACACACATCCATATGTACACACTCACATATGCTCACATATATACATGCTATACACATACACACTCTCACATACTCTCACATACACATAAACACAGATACACACATGCTCACATACATAAATACACACTCACACATGTACATAAACACACACTCACACACATATATAAACACACTCACATACATACACTAACACACACACACTTATGCTCACATGCATACATGCACACACACACTCTCACCCACATACACACTCACTATCCCCCAGACTATGGCACCTAAGCCAGTGCTGGACTGTCTGTCAATAAATCAGCCTGGTCACATCAGTTCATAACTTGTGCTTTTCCTTGGCACTCATCTCCCTCCTGACTCCAGGTTCAGGGGGTATGTAACTGTGTCGGTTCCTGTTTGGGGCTTAGGAGCAGGGCCCTGCCCTCAGACAGCCCACACTCTGGTGGAGGAGATGGACATGCCACTTACTAGCTCTATGAACTTGAGTGAGTTACTTACCTCCCTATGTCCCAGTTCCACCATCTGTAAAATAAAAACATTAAAGTCACCTTCACAGCACTGTTAATGAAATAAAATAGCATGTTCAGTTGCTAAGTGCTGACTTCATAAGACTGACGTGAAATATAATGAGATAATACAAGAGAAGTGCTTAGAGTAGGACCCAGATAACACCTCTTCAACACGGGATGGCTTTGTGTCCTCAGGTGAACAAAGGGATGTGGAACCGGAGATTGTGACCAGTTATCTGGAAGGAGAAGGGCTGGTGCAATGACGAAGAATGACCAGGAGGACTTACCTGGTGGCATGACCAGGGCCCCTCTGAAGAGGCGACTGTTAGGACATGGCAGAGTCCATCATGAGAACCCGCCGAGGAGAGTATCCCAGGCAGGGATGGGTCTGGGACGCAACAGAACCAAAGTGGGTCTCCCAGATGCAGGTCTGGCCCAGATGCCATCTCTGTACTCAGGGTGCCCTCAGACAAGCCACGTCGCCCCCGCTCTGACCCTCAGTTTCCTCTCCTGTGACATGAAAATCAGTGTTGATAATGAAGAGAGTGGAGGTGAGAGTGACAAAGGGGATACCATCACTGTGGTCATTTTTAAATCCCAGAACTCCCGTGTGTCACCAAGCAGAGAGACGCACACGGAGCGGGCATTTAATCCAGGCTGGGTTGCTCCGCTCTGCTCAGCGTCCTCCCAAATTAATAATTGCCCCTGAGGGACCCTTCACTCACCAGCAGGTCAGGCCTCAAAGCCATGCCGAGCTGACTCCAATCCCTGGTCCTTCCCACTTTGCCACTTGGCAGATCCAGAATCATCGCAATAGCCACCGTGTGGATGGAACGCTCCTTCTAATTCTCACCCAGGCCTAGTCCCTGAATTTTCTCTCTACTCCTCAGTGCATTTCAGTAAAGGGGATTCTCTTCTCTCCCCGTGTTTTACAGGGGAGGGGACCTGAGGATGTGGCCGCTCGCTGGGCCGTGTCAGGAGCAGGTTCCCGCGGCATCCAGACCTGCTCTCCATGCCCCTGCCCCCCGCATGGACGTCCTTGGGGTGGGGGGCAAGGCCTCCTCTGTGCTCTCAGGACCCCTCCATCTGCCAAGTTAAGTCCTATTCTTGGTTAGTGTTCGCCTCCTTCAGGAAGGTTCTGGATTGCCCCAGGCCACAGGGATCTGAACTGATCTGGAAAAACAAGGACCTTGGCCGCACTTAGTTGCAGGTCTCGCTAGCTTGTGACAGATTTGCCTTTCCAAGGGGCTGAGATCTCGCCCCCCCCTTCTTCCTCCTTTCCTTTCTCTGCATCATCCCTCCTCACCCATTCTCTTCTCTCCAGCCCCTTCTCTGCACCGCCCAGTTCTGGGGACTTGCTAAATGCCGGTCCTGACAACACTGGACAAGGGCGAGGGGTACCGAGGAGAGAAATGGTCCTGGTGACCCCAGGATCCCGGCGATCCCCGTGTGAATGGACGGCACTGACTCCACAGCCGGGCCCCGTCCGAATAGTCTCGGTGTTGACACAGCGCTTCTCCTGAGGAAGCTACATTTTCTGGAAGAGGAATCGGGGCCCATTTCCGAGAAGAAAGCCGAGGACGTGGAGAGAGGTCAGCATGTTAGAATTGTTAAGATTGGGTGTGCGGGGAGTCGTCGAAATTATATTTTCGTGCAGAGTTGACCAATTTCACAGATAAAGAACTTGAGGCCGAAGGTCACTCAGCTTCTAAGCTGCTGGAGACACTGAGCTGCGTGGTGAAAGGAGAGTGATCACTGCACGTGCTCTCCCCGGGCCCCGCCGGGCCCCTGTCGGCCGCCATGGTCCCTAACTGAACGCCCAGGCTGCAGGCAAGCAGGACACCTCCGAGCCCATCCCATTCTCAAACCGCTCCAGCAAGCGCTCATCTTATTATCATGAAATTGCCCATGTACTTGGCCCCCAGACTGCATGTCTGTTTCCAGTCCATGCTCCAAAACCTGGGATCCGATTCCCCAACCCTCCTCCCTCCCGGGGCCCCTCACATTCACCCCAGAGAACTCATCCTGCGGGCAGGCCCTTCCTGGCAGGCCCTTGCTTGTCCTGGGCTTCCGGGGCGCAGGGCTTCCTTGTGGTGTGGCCGCTGACCCCTCGCTCATCCGTCTCCCTGCTGGAGGCCAGAGGCCAGGGGTGCTCAGGAAATGTCAGCTGGATAGGTAAACAAATGACTCACCCGTCACTGTTGTAGTTGTGAGTTTGTAGAAAGTCTTTCCATGTAATCGGTTAAAAGAATAGATTTTAATATGTGCTGTATAAGCCATCTGCCTCCAGTTCATGCCCAGCACCTTCATACTGGGCTGGTTTGTTCTGAGATGTGGTAGTTTCCCACAGAAAAGAAAAAGGAGCCTGGTTTGGAGAACCAGTCTCAGCATTTAGAAAATCATGCCTCTTAGAGCTGGCATCTAGAGAATCAGCGAGGGACATTATGGAGAAACTGTTTAAGGGGCAGAGGAGGGAGGGCCTCAGATACAGGGCATTCTTTTCCTGTTCTCATGAGAAGCATCAAGTTCCCGGGTTTTAGCAGCTGAGAGTGTGAAAAAGAGTGTTAACTTAATAGTTTGTTACATATCAAGTTGAAAAAGCCAATTATGTAAAAAAAAAAAATCTACATCCATTCCAATAAAATTAAAATCTATGTAAGCCAAAAAAAGCTCTTGTGTGTTATATGCTTTTATTCCTGTCCCTGGTATCCAGGAAATTCAAGTTTCCATCTCCGCCTCCCTGATGATCAGACCATGTTTCAGCGGTGGGTTCGTTTCTCCATCCAGCACATCACCAAGCACCACGTGTGGGCCCTGGGGAGCGCTAGCCGGTGGCCGCGTCCTCACGGAGCGCTGGCCCCGCTCCTCCCTGGGGGAGGGCATGTGCTAAACAAACACGCAAATCACAAAGGGCGGGACAAGGTCTGAGTGAAGAAGCAGAGCCCCCTTAAATCAGATGGTCAGGACACCGACAGGCGCGAGGGAGATCACTTTGTCCTGAGTCCCCGCGTTACAGACGGGAGATGGAGTCCCGCGGGTTGAAGACTGTGGGGGCAGGCTGGGGACAGAGACGAGGCAGACCCAGGTCTTCCCTGTGCAGAGCCCCAGCATTCTCCCCTCGCTCAGCGTGGACCAGGTCACCATCCTCCCTGGCTTGATCTGTTTACCTTTACAAACGCTAGGTTATGTCCAAGGCCTTCCTGCCTCTAACAGCCTATGACCTTATTTAATGAAATCACTCAAATAGACACCCTTTGAATATTTCTTTTTTTTCTGATTCCAGTATGAATCATTAACAAAAACCAATTATAATAATCCCATTGGGGGAATTATTTTCATCCCCACTTCCCTTTTTTAATGTTTTCTCATTATGTCTGAATACCGCTTTCTTCTTAGGTAACATGATTTCGCCCTGAAGTGGAACCATGTGCTAACATGTGCAGACACAGAACAGCGATCGCAGACCCATGAGGGGAAGGAGAAGCCTGGCCTGGTAACCTGTGCTTATTTTAATAGACATGTAGTCAGAATCTATATGCAGAAGACATTTTCTGGAATAGCCTAAAATATATTTCATTCAATGGTAGTGTCAATAGAACAAAGTGTTGTCATAGAATATGTTCTCTGCAATCTGCAGTTAATTAAGCAAAGGGACAAGTTGTATTTAAAGATCTGTTGAAAGGATATCAGCGCCATTATTTTGCTAATACAAAGTGCTTTTCTCATAATGCGTGTGGCCCCTCCTTTTTCCCCTCTGTAGTACTTGATCGCAAAGAAATTCTTAAAAGAGGTAGAGTCCTCATCACAGAACTTTAGTTATCTCTGGAATGTGTCCCAGGTCCCTAAAGGCCACCTCCTTTCTCTGACTGTTCTCTGAGATTTCACCACGTGGTTTCCTTCTTTCTGGCTAAGGCCTGTTGTAGATGGAACAGAGCTTCCTGAGTAGTCAGCTCCCTCCTTCCTTCCTCCCTCCCTCTCTTCTTTCCCTCTATCCCTTCGTCCTCTGTCCCTGTCTCCCTCCCACCCAAAATATGGAAAGACCTCAACATTCCTGGTCTCTGACAAGGAAATATTAATTCAAGTGGCAGAAAGGTTTTCGTCTTCATGGTGTGATGGAAAGCATCGGGCAGACATGGGTTCAGACCCTGATGCTGACTCAGAGCTGCGGTGGGACTTCAGGCAACTCATCCCGTCACAGCCTCAGGGTCTCCATCGTAAGATAGGAGTAATAATACTCCACTGGAATGCTGGGCGGGTTGGAGACAAGGTCATGATCAGACCCCATCTGACACAAGACAGGTGCCGAAGCATGTTTGTGATCAGTGACAGTACTGTCACCTCCACGTGGAGCGTGGAGTGTTGGAGTCCTAACTCCAGGCTGGCCATTGTCCTCTACCTCCCATTTGCTGAAGAAAGCAATTTCCATCAGCACAGGTTTGCTGCTATGCTGGATACAAGAAAACAACAAAGACAGGGCTCAGCCCTGAAGGAAGTAACGGTTACATGCAAATAGATCGCTTAATCCACGCACTGCTTGGTAGCAAACCTGGCCAGCTGCAAAGGGCCCCGGTGCAAATGGAAAGCTCTCCTGCCTTCTCCGTCTGCAACACTAGAGAAGGAATGAGAAATCACCACACCAGGCAGGCCAAGAGACTTACCCACCAGCTTCCCGTTTTCTTAGTTTTACAATCTGCCATCAAAGCAGCACCTTTGTGTGAAATATTGTCTGAACTAGAGGCCAAACTTTCTACAAATACTCTGTTTTTAAATGCATACTGAAAAAATGAATGCATGAGCATGTAGTGCACATAATCCTGGCCTTTCCTTCGTAATTATCACATCTAAACTGCTCTGCGGGCTTTCACCCCCCGCGCAGTAGAGTGTGTTCTCATCTCTGCCACCAGGGGCGCCCTTGCAAACAGGGGTGTCCACCTCCAATGGCTCCCACCTCCAATGGCTCCCATGGACATCAAGGCCTCAGTCCTGACAAGGCCTTCAAAGTCCTTCCCAGCCCCCCGTTTGCTCCCTGGCCCCCACTCCTACCCCCCCACACCCCAGATCACTGCAGTCCAGCCAGGCTCTGCTTCCCACAGTCCTGCCCCCTGGCATTTGCTCAAGAAAATTTTTATTCACACTTTCCTAAGGGGTCAGGGGTTTCCTGTGGGGCAAGAGAGGGACCCTCCCAGGCTGACAGTCGTCATACCCTTGCTTCAGCACCCCGCCCTGTGCCAGGACTGCATTCAGAATGATTCCTCTCACTGTGTTGTTACTTTCAGTCTCAGAAAGGGAGCCTCCTGGACTTGGCAGAAATCACAGAGTGCTGGATCTCCATGGGCCAGGGAAGCACCTGCACCCGGCTCTCACTGGGGCAGTGGACCACGGCTGATGTCTGGGTCACATGAGCAGAGAAGCCAGTGTTCAGCGTTCATGCACCGGGCCATTCAGAACCCTCACAGTGGGGCAGAGAACAAGCCACTGACTCTGGAAGGAGAAAATAGATGGGATAATGCCAAAGAATGGGAAAAACCCCAGATGGCTCTGGGACAGGGACCTGGTGAGAAGGGTGATATGGGGTGGGTGGGAGGCCAGAAGCAGAGGGGAGCATCGTCGTGACAATGATTTCCTTGGCCCATCACCTGCCACCAGAGTCTCTGCTTCTCACAGCACATACTGGGTCACGTGCATCACCGTGTTCCCAGGGCCTATTATAGAGCCTGCCAACAGCAAGGAACCCATAAATGTTTGTTAAATGAACAAATTAATGGAGCTGTTTTTGCATATAAAATGCGTTATGTTGCTTAAAAATTCAATTTGTCCACAGCTTTGCAGATGCACAACTGTTTGAATAGTTGGTGTTTTAATTACATTCTGTTTTCTCTGTTCAGGGTTTATGAAGTGGACTGTGCCAGGGATACAGTGAAAATGATCAGTGTAGAAAGCGAAACAGGATTATCCAAGGTAGACTTTGGCCTTCAGGTATAAGATGTGCTTACCACTATTCAGGGCAGACAAAGAGGCAGCGTGGTCCCATGAGATGATCAGTTCCTCAGACAAACCCCCAACTTTGAATCTTAGCACTGCCCCTCACTATGTCTGTGAACTTGGGCAAGAATCAAATTCATTGTCTGCCGTGTGACAAGAGTAGTATCCACTCCTGAGCACGTGAGGTTCATAAGGGACCTCATGCATACGTAAGTAGACCACTCAGTAGGGTTACTCCAATTTCAGGTAACGCTCTTCTTGACCAAATCTTCAATCACTGTGCACACAAGGTGAAGACGAGTGAGTTGCTTTAGAAATCAGCTCCTGATGCAGAATCTAAGTGCTGTGAGTCTTGGCTCTACCTGGCTTTCATCCAAATCCCAGGGTCCAGTGTTCAACCGAATTGGATATGCAGTCTGATCCCAGCATTGAAACAATATCTAATATCAGCTCCTTGTGCCCATGAGTTCCATCTAATCAGTTTTCAGATTTGCTGAAGTTTTCTTTCCGATTTTATCAGCAATTATTTAGAATGAAATTGGCAGCAGACAATTGGATTACCGAATCATTGACTCTCACATCCTGGTGGGCAGTGAAAAGCAAATGTGATTTTGACCAGTTACCTGTCAACTACTCCATTTTGGCACAGGGAGGAGAAGGGCTGGCCTGGAGAGATGCAGTGGGGAAGGATCTGAGGGGTGAGAATCCTGGATTAGCACTCTTGCTACCGGCATTCTTTGTTTGTGAGACAGGACTTGAGAGTTTTTAGAAATCAGCTCCTTATTGTCTTCACGATGCACATTCATAGGAACCAAACTTCCTGCCACTAATAAAAACTTACGTTCATATACTAAAATGTCAGTTCTTTAAAACATTTAGTATGCCTTGTCCTCCAAATAATTCTTCCAGAAAAGTGAATCAGATGAAGGGAGTGGTCATTCGGGCCAGAGAGAACCAGATGTACTTCTCACTCCAGGGCTGAGGCACTTCATCTGGGGATAGAAAAGATAAGCCATCCTGGCAAACTTGTTAGGAAGAGTAGGAGGTGGTGATATGCAGGGACATACCAGTCACTCCTGAGTCTTCACCCTTTTACAGACAAAGCTCGTCTGGTTGTCTGGTTGGTCAGATCCTAATTAGGGCAGAATGTATTATTATTCTGTTTTTTGCTGTTTCTCTCTGGGTCTTTGAGTGTAAAAACACATGGAACAGACCTGAATTCCATCTGTAGCTTTGAATAAATCATTGTTAATTCAGGGAGGTTGGTGGTGTGTGTGGGGTGTGGGGTGGGGGGATGTTTGTTAGCACGGCAAGTGCTGACTGATACACTCTGTGGTTCAAGTAGAGGGCTGAACAAGACAGGCACTGTTTCCTGCCTCGTGGAAGAAGTTATAATTCAAGGAAGAACACAGCTATTAGAGAAGTAGTTATAATAAATTGTTCAGAGGAGGGGCTTGGGAGTTTAAAGCAGGAGACCTCATCCCACTTATGGGGTCAGTGGCCACACAGGAAGTCACAGGCCTGGGAAGTTTCTTGACTTGTGTAAGATCTGGGGTGTGGATCTCATGGGAAGCGAAATAACAGGCTCTTAAAGTTGCCCATGTCCTAATCCTTCAGAATCTGTGACTATATATGTTTTACAGAAAGTGGAAATTAAGGTTACAGATAGAATTAAGATTGTTAATCAGCATATCTTAAAAGAAAGAAATGATCCTAGATTGTCTGGTGAGCTGATGCAATCTGAAGCGTCCTTTAAGAGGAAGAGGGGAGGCCAAGAGAGGTTTTCAGAGTCAGTGGGAGATTGGAGGATGCTATGCTGCTGGCTTTGAAGAAGAGGGAAGTGGCTACAAGCCAAGGAATGCAGCAGATCTGGAAGCTGGAAAGGAGAGGAAAGGGAATCTCCCTTCCAGCCCTTAGAAGGAACGCAGCCCTTCCAACACCTTGATTTCAGCCCGGTGAGACCCATTTCAGACTCTGACCCTCCAGCACTGTAAGATAACATATTTGCATTGTTTTAAGCCACTAACATTGTGGTCATCTGTTCTAGCAGCTATCAGAAACTCATACAGATCTGGCCGTCTCCAGAGCCTTTGGCTCCTGAGGAATTGCTTCCTGTCTCCTCCGCAGCGTGCTTTCCTTTGCTCCGAGCCTCCCAGAGTTCACTTTCTTTTCCCTTCAACACCAACCCCAGGCATCAGAGCCACAGGGTGTCGAACCCACAGCACAGTATTCAGGTTCTGGCAGTGAGGGATTGACGGGGTATGGGAGGCGCAGGGACACTAGAGATCACCCAGTTCGTGCTCTGATTTGACAGGTGGGTGGCTGACATTTAAAGAACACCGGGAGAAACTTGCCTAAAGTGCAGAGCCAGGAGGGGACCAGACTAGGCCCAGGCTCCAGATACCAGATGGGAGTGAGCCCTTGTAGGGGTCAATGAGTGCAAACCAGATACATTTCTATCAGCAGCTCACCCTTCAAGGTCAATCCCCATGGAACAGGACAGCTATTATCTGAAGATGGCAGAGTGCTGGGGAGCAGGGGAAGGGAGGTTTTAGAGGCCGCTCTCTCTTCGGAAGGGCTGCATGGAGGATCCAGTCCTCCAGAGCCTGGGAACTGTGGGCATGTGGCCTAAAGGAATTTCAGCTGAGGCTGGGGGGGTGGGGTCCATCCTCAGAGGGAGGAGGCTTCGCTGGCCCTGCAGCCGGCAGCCCTGCCCTAGCCGGCTCCCTGTCCCCTCCATCCTTGGTGAACAGTGGTACAGGCAGGTCATGCCAGGGACAGCACGTGTAAAGCCCAGGGCTGTCTCTCCCCTGGACATGCCCACCCCCCCCTCCCCCCCGCACACCCGCAGGAGCAGCTTTCAGCTTCACACTTTGTCACTCAGTCTTTGTACCTGTCCCCTCTCCGCCCCAGGCTGTGGGGAGGTACATCTGCCTGGCTTCAAAGCGACCAGCCAGCTGAACTGCACACGGGGGGCTGAGCTCATCTCTGAGGTGCAGACCTGGCTGGCCCGGCCCCAGCCAGAGCCTCCTGTGGCTTTGGGCCAGCCTGCTGCTCTGTCTCACCCCGCCGCCCGCAGAAGAAAGGCTTGCTATGGCCCGGTGCTGCGGGGCTGGGACAAAACTCAGTGACCGTTGTACCTGGGCTCTGAGGGGTCGTCTCCGAGCCTCTGAAAAGGGTCAAAGCAGCCTGGAGACCTCAGCGATGTTCCTGCGGGGAGTGGGCAGCATTTAGGAGCCGGACGATCTAATGGGGATCGTGCAACTAACATCCACTTCCACCCTTCCCGGCCCCGACCAAACCGCCCTGTCCCCAGATACCTGTGATGCCTTCACCATGTTTCACTTACCTCTGGGAGATAACAATTAGGGGCTTATTATCTTATTTTTTGTAAGAGAAATTCTTCTGTGGGTGGAAGGAGGGAGCTGGAGGGGAGGGGAGGCAAGACCGGACTTGGAAAAAAGGTCACTGTTCCAGCTTTGATTTCAGCCTGTTGTTTGCTGTCCTGCACCCGGGCCTTTCCCAGGGGTAATCTTCCCAGCTGTCCCCTCTTGCTTTGTCCCCTGCAGAAGGGACGAGCAGACAGCAACCGGAGCACCCAGCAGGGCCCTCTTTCTTTCTTATTCCTAAACAAAATCTCCGCAGCTCTTTTGAGATTAGTCCATTTCAAATGGGAAAAAAAAATTAAGTCCCCATGGGTAGGAAGGCCTGTGAATAGGACTCCAGAGTGAAAGAGACAAAAAGAATTTTCCCCACGTGTCTCGAGTAAATAAATAAATCAATCGCAGGGCTTCCTGGTCCTTTATGTGAGACTGGAGGTGGGAGTGGGGAGATCATCTGAAACCTGGATATTTTCATTTTTATTTTTCTAGAAATGGTACTTAATTTCAGGATTGTTCTTTTCAAGGTATTATTCTGTATGATTACAATGGAAAGGCCATCTTTTCTAACCTCTTACGCTCACGCTGGGGTGCAAGGGTTTCTGTGACCATCCTGAGCCTCAGTTTATGCTGTTTCTTCAGTCCCAGCGGGAACGTGGAGGAAAGAGGCTGTTGAACGCCTTGGTACTGGGGATATCGGTTCACACATGCACAAGAACTGTCCGTTTTCTAAACGAGGCAAGTGAAGCTCAGAGAGGTTCAATACGTCACCCAGGCTAAAACCCTGAATGCATGAATGAATGCACGGATGAATGAATGAATGAATGCATAGATAAATGAATGAATGCACGGATGAATTCAAGCATGTTCTGTCCAGCGTGCAAGCTGTGCTCTCCCCACAATCCCAACTGCCCTGGCACCCCATGGTCTCCTGATAATGCCATGGCTCCTGACAGGCTCCCTGCAGCTCCAGGCTCACTCCTCTAGCCACCTTTGACAACACTAGCTCAAGCATAATAGGTTTACAAGCAAACTCTTGATGTTCTCTTCCCAACCATCTCTGTGTCCAAAAACAGATACCCCGCCCAGTGCTACAGTTATCTACTGCTGTGTTACAGACTATCCCAAAATTGAATGCCTTAAAACAGCTATCATTTTATTACATCTTAAAGTTTTTGTGGCTCAGGAATTTGAGCAAGACTCAGCTGAGTGATTCTCCTCTTCTATGTAGTTTTGATGGAGGTCACTAGGTGGTGATTAGTTGGCAGATGGGCTGTCCCGGTGAGTCCACTCATGTCTGGTGCTCGGTGGGGCTAGCTGGAAGCCTGGGTTTGACTGGACTGTTGATTGGAGTGTGCATATGTGGCCTCTCTGGCATGGTGGTCTTAAGGTAGCCAAACTTCTTCTATGGCCGTAGCTATGTATTTCCTACATAGACTCCCCCAAAGGTTTAGCCTAATTCCCTCCCCTTGAATATGGGCTAGCCTTAGTGCCTTGCTTTTAATGAACAGAAGTGATCTGTGTGACATCCCAGGCTAGGTTAGAAAAGGTGATGCAGTTCCCCACTGGCTGAGAAGGGCCTTGGAGTACTGGACCGAGACATCGCAGCATGGCAACCATGGAGGTGCCATGTTAGAGTGAACAGGTGGAGAGACTACAGGGGTGAACTACAGGGGTTAGAGATGCCCAAAGGGCTCCCGCTGCTCCTATCCTAAGCGATTCCAATCTTTCCATGAGTGAGAGAACCTTTAGACCAGTCCAGCCCCCAGCCTTGGACACCTACAGGGCAAGTGGAGAAGAGCATTGTGAGCATTCTGCATTGTGTCCTGTGTGAATTTCTGACCTTCAGAAACCATGAGCATAATAAATGGTTGCTTGACACTGTGAAAACTGTGTAACTTGTTTTGCAGGCACAATACCTGGAACACTGACAACCCAGGGACCTAAGAGTTTGTGCTCCAGTTAGGAAGGGAAAGCCTTCCTGGTCGTCTACAGCCTGGCCGTGGACATCACAGCCACTTCTGCTCTACTCTGTGGGTCAGTGCAGTCAGGAGACTCAAGAGGAGAGGACACTGAAGCCACCTCGTGATGGCAGGGAGGAAACATTTTGCAGCCATGTTTTCAATCTCTCCACAACCAGTTTCATCAACCTGATAAATGGCAGTGGCTTCTACCCAGCTGTTCAGGACAAAAACCCAGAAGTCCCTTTTTCTTACCTTTACCTCCGACCCACCAGCAGTCAGCACATCTGAGTGTGTCTCCCTCCAAATAGTGGCAAATCCATCCATGTCTCTCTCTCTTCCTGCCCTACTCAGAGCCACGATCATCTCTTACACGGGGTATGTCCAGAGATTCTTTGTTCCTCTACTACATGATCCACACATCACCACAGGGATCTTTTTAAAAAATGTGAACTGGACCCTATCATCGCCCCACTGAACGGCCTTCAGTGACTGTCCCTGCAGTTTCCAGGACTTACCGGATCTGACCCTTGTTTACTCCTCCTACCCAATGTCACGACCCTCTCTTCGCCTGCCCTCTGCTGCTCAAGCCAGGCTCTTTCCCTCCCCAGGGCCCTGTTGCTTATTCTTTCTGCCAGGAATCCTTTTTTTTCTAGGTTCTTTGTGTGTCTGCCTCTTCCTCGCCCTTTAGGTCAGGGCTTAAATGTCACCAACTCAGTAAGATCTACCCTGACCACACTAGCTAAGAATGTCAACCTCCCTTTCCCATAATTCTCTCTCTGCATCTTGTTCTTGGTGTTGTTTATGTGGTGGAATTAAAATGTACACACTACAGCTCAGTAAATGAGAGCTTAACTTTTTCTCTCGAGATAACCTCAGCTTGCCCTAGCGCCCTCCTAGTTCCAGCTGCTGGGGACAGTAATGGGTGGAGGCTATGGTGGGGAGAACACAAGCTCAGTCTCTTCCGAACTAAAACCATCTAAAACAGCCTATTTCAGTTAAATTCAGCCCCTTTTGGAGAAACATTTCATCCATTCTAAGCCAAACCCTCTCTCAGAACTGTTCCTGCCATCTGGTCCTGCTCTCCTCTCTCCATTCATTTCCCCAGACACTGTGTGGTAGGCAGGGACGCTTGTCTCTTATATTAGAAGGTGGCCTCTGTATGCGTCCTGACCTGAGGTGGCCAGTTTGGTCCCAGACTGGGTCACCAGTGTGTGTCCTTCTGTCCTCTCCATAGTTGCCATTTTTCTTCCAAAGAATAGAAATAAATGAGATTCTCATCTCAGAGGCTAAAGGGAGCTTAAGAACATTTCTTTCTTTCATACCCACTTTCTCCTTGACATATCAGGGAGAACCAGCTGAGAGCCTCACCTGCAGGTGTCGCAGTTGACACTGGAGGAGGTCGTCTGACACTTTCAAAGGCATATTTCAAGGGTAGGGAATGAAGGAGACTGTACAGAAATTACGGCCACAGGTGTGGTGAAGGGAAGGAAAGAGCATCGCACGGCCAGTCCTTTCCTTCTGTTACCCAGGAGAGGGGATTAGAGGTCTCGTTTCACCACCAACAAGTCTGTTTCATGACAAATAACACTACTGATTTCATTCATGACATAGTGAGGGGGCGGGAAACAAAACACTTCAAACACAAATATAGGGTTTAGTAGGTTTGGTAAAACTTGTAGTATTAGCCATAAACAGTCAGGTTTAATGAAGCAACACATCTGCTCGTAAAAAGTATAAGTGATTAGTAAAATAGCAGACAAAACAGTCCTCCTCACAGAAGGCCCCTGGAAGGAAAACAGTAATTACAACGCCAAAAATTCTGTCAAGTGTTAAAATTGACACCAGGAAAATGAAACACTTTGCTTAATTTTGATCGCATTACCTGTTGAGACATGACATGCCTGGCATTTCGATTGACACGAAACCTTGTTTCTCAGCTCAAACACATTTCACACGTTCACACTCTGCTTCGCAAGCAATTTCGCCGACTTTGGCCGGGCTCCCGTGGATGGCGGGTGGCGGGTGGCGGGTGGCGGGTGGAGCACCATGGGGCCAGGGTACGGGCCTCTCTTTCTGCACAGTCCCTGAGCTCCAAAGCTCCGTCTTGTTGTTTCTCCTCCTGGATGCAGGCCTAGTGCTGTGGCCTGGAATGCCAGTCCTTACAGGGGACTCAAGGCCTGGCCTGTGGGGCTCAGCTCTTAGAGTGCCCGCCAGAGCGCCAAAGGGTCTCGGGTTCGACTCCCAGTCAAGGGCGCATATCTGCGTTGCAGGTTTGATCCCAGCTCTGGTTGGGGCACGTGGGGGAGGCAACCAATCCATGTGTCTCCCTTACATCGATGTTTCTCTCTCCCTCTCCCTCCCCCCCCCACCTGCCTCCCTTCCACTGTCTCTAAAAATCAATGGAAAAAATATCCTCTGGTGAGGGTTAACAAGAAGAAAAGAGAGAATCAAGACCCTATGGACAGAAAGTGTAACTGGGGCCCCCACAGACAGCAGTGGGTCCCAGCTTCACACAGCGCTCATGGGACATCTGACGCTATACAAGCAAAACGGAAAATGGGGACCGTTTTATATTTTGCCTGATATTTTTGGACAATCAAAACGTTGCCTGGAAATGGTTTACAATTCCTATTTTAATAGGCTCCCTGTAATAGGTGCGGGTTTCTGCAAACAAAGGAGCCCCACAAATTTCAGCAGGTCGACAGTCTGAAGGGCCCTCCCGTCAGAGCGCTGAGCTCAGCACCACCTGAACAAAGCAGCCCGTCCTTTTACGAGAAATCCCTCTCCAGAAACGCTGTAATTTCCCTGCTACAAAGGAGCCTTTTGCAGAGCACGTCCAGTGCCGGTTTGTTCTGTGTGACCTCCGCTTTCATTCCATCAAGGTGGTATCTGATTAGAATATAACGCAGATAAAGGGGATGCCTTTCTGGGCAGAGACAAAGAAAAGCGTAGCCCTGGGTCACTTGCGAAAGTGGCTCTTCACTTTCATTGGCAATGTTGTCAATAACATCCCCGGTGGCTCTCAGGTGCCCGCCTAAGGACACCGGCCCGATGTATTTCAGGGGCTTTACTGTGCTTGTTGGAGGCGACCCGCGAGGCTGGATGCTGGACTGTGTGGCCGGCTTCCTCCTGGAAAACACGGCCGAGAACAAGAAGGCATTTGTGCAGACATGTCCCCGCGACCTCCTGCTGCTCGGGGTCGGTGGTCACTAAAGCCTGAGCTGGCCCGCAGTTCAGACCCTCCAGGCACGCATGTGACCTCCGCAGGAGCGCCGCAGCAGTGACGAACAGCACACATTTGCTCTGGGTGTTACTGGAGACGGAGCACCGTGCTGGGGGGACTCCAGAAAGCGGGGCTGTAAAACCTGGCTCCACTGCTTCTAACTCTTGCAATTGTTCTATCTTTGTTTGTATTAATTTGGGGTAGTTAGTTCTCTGAAAAGTTAAATGAGATAAGGTCCATCATTCTCTGGGCACTGTGCCCAGGGCATAGCAAGTGTTCAGGAAATGTCAGGGGAGATTAGTATTCATAGTGACAGTACTTCTAAGAAGGAGACAGAGCCCTGGGAGTTCTTGCTGCCCTGGGACCCGCAGGAGAGGATATGGTTTAGTGTAACAGAGTTGGCATGGACATGGGACTCAGGCCTGTGTCCTGTCCCCAGTTCTGAGGCCGTGGTTGGACCCCTTTACCTTTCCATCATGGAGTTCCCTGAGGGTTGAGATGGGGACACTTCTTCCTGCTCCTAGTGCTGGGCCTGTAGGATGGTCCCTGCCGCACTATGACGCTCGGATGCTGTGACCCTGGATGTGCAGCAGATGCCTTAGCACTGTCATATTGTATTTAGGGGTCAGATGTTCTCCATCCAAATGGGTAACTGTGCTCCACTCGGCTCTACCTTTGCCCAAACACTCAATCCCTACCCAGAGCAGCAACCCCCTGCCAACAACCCTGAAGCCACTCAACACTGCCATCCACTCCCCACCCGGCAGCCTGCAGGGATCCTTCTCAAAATATGGAGTAAACCCCATCCACGCCGGCTTGGCCCCTCCAGGAGCTCCCCGTTGTCCTCAGAATGAAGGCAGCCCCCCCCCCGCCTGGTCCCGGCTGGCCGCCACCTCACCGCATCTTCTCCTGCTCTGCCCTCTGCTTGCCCCGACCTGCCAGCGTCGCTGTCCTCGCTGCTCCTCCGACGCATCGGGGACTTGGCGGCTCCCTTTGCCGGGACTGTCTTTACCCTGTCTCTTCGCTCAGGGTTCAGTTCACACGTCCCCTCTCAAAGAGGCTGCTGGACCGCCTGGTGTCCACGCTCCCATTCACCACCTCATTGCCGCCTGGACGTTCTCCTCGGTAGTTTTACCTTGACTCTTGACTGTCTCCTCCACTGAATTAAATCTCCCTGAGGCCGGGTGCCCTGCGGGTAACCTTCACCTTGGATCCCCGGTACAGCGCCG
Source organism: Miniopterus schreibersii (assembly GCF_964146895.1). Lineage (NCBI taxonomy): Eukaryota > Metazoa > Chordata > Mammalia > Chiroptera > Miniopteridae > Miniopterus > Miniopterus schreibersii. The sequence continues at coordinate 39,825,343 of NC_138117.1, read as the reverse complement.
GCCTGGAGCTGCTCAGCGCTGGCTCCATGGGTAAGAGTTGCTCCCTATGTTCCCTATGTCCGGGACACGGGTTAAGGTGTCTGGGATTCAGAAATGAATAGCTGTTTTGTTCTCAAAATAGATAAAAATTGTAAAAGAAATAAGCTTATAGACACAGACAACTGTGAGGTGATAGCCAGAGAGAAAGGGGGTCGGGGTGGGTGCAGGTGAGCCGGGGGGGGGATGGGGACAGGAAGAGACTTTGCTTGGGGCAAGGGGAGCGCGATGCAGGGCGCAGATGATGTTTTACTGAGTTGTGCACTTGAAACTTGTATGGTTTTGTGAACCAATGTCACCCCAATAAATTCAATTTTAAAAATAAATTTAAAAAAAGAAATAAACTTAGAATATTGTGGGAGAGCAAAGAAAAGAAAAATGCATTAAGTGAAAGGGGGTGGAGGGGGTGTGACAATACCTACCCAGGTGCCCAAAAAGACCTGCATCTCAAAGACCATGTGACAGATTATAACGCAGCCCCCAGACTGTTGTAGCAAGAAAATGGATTATATATGAACGTGCTTGGAAAACAAATGCTTGCTACGAACATCCTGCTGCTAGTAACCTCTGTGTGGGGTGGACACTGTCTTGCTCGTCGGAGCTCAGTCTATTTCAGGATGGTCTGTTTCTTTTCTCTGCTGATGCAAAGAAAGCCCCGGACCTTCAAACTCTAACCTCAAGCCTGAAAACACACGTGGAGACTGTGGGTGGTGGGTTTAAAGAGCGGGGAAGCTGGCCATGGGCACAGCCTTGGGAAAGAGCGGCTGTCACAACAGGAAAGCTGGTTCCCAGGGTCAGAGCCCTCCAGCCCCTCACAGTGTCACCAGGGACATGCTGCTGAGAGGCTTTCACAGAGAAACACAAGAAGAATTGCTGTGAAAAATATTGTGACATGTTAGATGGAACACTGAGGGATATTCCTGAGCTTCTAAAAAAGCAGGCTATCGTGCCCATGGTCATAAAAGTGCCTTGCGAGCAAGGACAGTAAATGCAATAACAGACCGAAATGTTGTCTGAGCTCGTGAAGGAGGAGAGTGATTGTATAGTCACAGTCCTTCATGATTGTGTAGTTACAGTCCTTCATGATTGTGTAGTTACAGTCCTCCAACGCGGGAGAGGGAGAGAAATGGGGCAGCCCACGATGCCTCCACCACGCTTGCTAACCTAGACAAGATCGGGAGGCTGAAAAACAACAGGGCCCTGTAGTGATTCTAGTGAACACAGCAGGCCTTGGGGGAGAGACCTGTCATTGTAGATTCAGCACCAGATATTTTTTAAAGGTAGAATGCTTACTGGACTGGGGTCAAGAGACCTGGGCTCTGGGCCTGCTTTTGTCTGATATTGTGTGGCTCGAGATAGCCACTCAGTGTATTAGTCAAGGCAATTAACTACTGGTACTGTAACAAATAACTCCATAGCGTTGACATCCTAACACACAAAAGGTTTGTTTCTCTCTGGCACAGCTGTGTAGTGTGGGCCACAGAGGGCTCTGCTCCACGTGGTCATTCAGAGACCCAGGCTAACGTACACACTGCCATTCTTAGCACATGATTCTTGGGGTCATCGTAGGTGTTAACCTCCAGCCTGCAGGAGGGAAAGAGAGAAAGAGCGTGGAGGACCACATGGGACAGGGTGGGGCAGCGACAGGAATTCCACAGTAAAATTCCTCTTTCACAAAAGGAGAGAAAAGAAGGCGCAGAGCAGTTGTTGGTCCGCAGCAATGGGGGGATCCCACAGAGCAGGCCCTGGGAGGCTTCCTTCCCCTAGCAGACGGGGATGTTCCAGGCTTTTGTTCTGCTCTTTGAGCAGAACCAACAGGCCCATTTCCCTCACAGGTCCCGGCCTTACCCTCTGGGGGAATTTCTCTTGTCCCTCCTTCTTCCTGACATCTGAAGCAGGCACTGGGAAGAAGCTTTCCTTGGAAACTATGATTTTTTGGAGCCTGCTGTTTGCTTGTGGAAGGTCAGAGGACCAAGGGCTGCTTTCAAATCAACCAGGATTGTTTTAGTGTGAAATCATGGTATCTTTGGTTATACAATCCTCACAAAACCTTAGTAGACTTATCTTTTCCTTCCAGTCAGTTCTATGAACCAATAGCCATTCCCAAAGATCTTTCCTGGACCTATTTTTTGTATCTACTTTATTTCTTTGCTTCCTCACCTCCATCCATGCTTTTCTCTCTCAATTCATGGTGATATCTCTGTCAGGGTTAAGTGGGAAGACGACATTCCTAATCTGATCTCTGTTGCAGGGTTTGTTTGTTTATTTCGATAAAGACTTTCTGAGTTTTGTGTTCTACCATCTGGAGTCTTGGATCAGTCCATTTCTCTGATCCTTCAAGGGTCTACATTTCAGGACTCTTTCTATTCCCTTTCATTTTTGCTTAGAAACCAGCTAATGGTCCCCTGAGTGCATCTCGTTTCTGTAATGCCTTGTCAAACAGCCAGGGTTTGCCAAGCACTCCCAATATTCGATCTTCCACCGGAGATGAGGCCATTACCACCTTCAAATTGAACCCACATCAGATGTCCTGTTCTTGGATGCTCCCTGGGCTGAATACTGATGTGTCTCCGAATACACTGAACAGGGTGTGTTTCAGGAAGAGAACTCCCTCCAGTCTTCTGAGCAGGGAGGGGTTCAATACAGGCAATTAGAGTCTGGCTCAGCCGTTGGAAGTGCCGGGAGGAGAGGTCAGGGATCCACCGTGTCCTCCTCCATGCCCTCAGCGGGGAAGACAGACAGGAAATTGCAACTGTGTTTATTTATTTAAAATTATGACGCGCGTTGTGTAAGGAGAGGTTCTGGAGAACCCTGAGAGTGTACAGCTGGGGAACCCAGTGTTAGCTGGTGGTCACCAAGGCCGTGCGGGGGGGGGGGGGGGAATGGGGAATTATTGCTGATGGGTGTAGAGTTTTAGTTTTGGGAAATGGAAGAATTTTGGAGACAACTATTGGCGATTGTTGCACAGGAATGTGAATGTACCCTTAAAAATGGTTAAAATGGTAAATTTTATGTTATGCATATTTTACTACAATTTTTTTTTAAAATGGACAAAAGATCTGTAGAGACACCTCACCAAAGAAGACATGCAGAATGCAAATAAACATGTGGGAGGATGATCGCTGCTCTTCATCATTAGGGAATTTCAAATTCCACGTACAATCGGAAACCACTACTGACCTATGAGAGCGGTTAAAGCCTATAAAAACCTGATAATACCAATTTCTGGCAACGGGCACACCCACCACCCCGATGTTGTTTGCTAATACCATTCTCCAATAAGAGAAACCAGGACTCCTTGGAAAAATAGATGATTCTCAGACAGGACCACAAAATACAATGGTTGAGCCTAGCAATGCCAGAAAATAAGGAAGTGTTAAAAAAAAAAAAAAAAAAGTCTCAGTGATGAAAGAGAAGCTATCAAAGGGACACCAGAGCCAAAGGAAGAACTCCCAATGGCCAAAGTGGGGACAACTCAAGCAAAACAATTAAAGTACTATTGGTTACAACCCAAGTATAAAGTCAATATTTATGGGACCATACAGATCTAAATAAACAGTTGAATCAATCAATCAATCAGTAAAGTGGGGGAGAACAGACAATTCTCCAGTGCAGAAATTCCAAGTCATTTATATAGATACTCTGCCCTCCAGGATTAGAGGACACCCCGTCCGCCCGCCCCACACACACTCCTTGCATGTGACTTTCTTCTCAAACGCACAGCATGTAAAGGGGAAAGAAAAGACGAGCTGTCAGTGGAGAGACCTGGCAACACCGCCTCAGACAGGTGATCGAGTTTAACATCAACAGTGACAAGCAGTGTGGATAGTGGGGACTCCTCATTTCAGTGTGATGAAAATGATGCTTTTCCTCCGTGGTCTTCCTCCCCCACACCCATAACCTTCATCTGATCATGAGGAAAGTATCAAATTCCAGGTAAAGGACATTCTACAAGATACCTGTGCAGTCATCAAAACCGCCTTGCTCATCAAAAAGCAGAAACGGGCAGGGCCAAGAGGAGCCCAAGGAGACATGATGACTAAGAGTGACCTGGTGTCCTGGGTGGGATCCTGGGAGACAAAAAGGTCACTAGGTCAAAACCAAGGAAGTAGGAATAAACTCGGACTTCAGTGAGTGATCCTGCTACAACACTGCTTTAATTGTAAAGCTGTACTAATGCAATAGGTTAGTATTGGGGGAAATCAGGTGTGAGCATGCTCTGTATTTCTTCACAACTTTTTCTGTACATTTAAAACTGTTCTAAATTTAAAAGTTTATTTAAAAAGTGAAAAAAAATAGCTTATGTTTGACCAGTTATACAATGAAGTCAAAGTGATAACATTATGGGAATAAAGGATTATAAATATTTTCATCATCATCCAGGAAAATATATAAAGAACGGGTTTTAATCAGTAAGAAAACCATGGGTGTAATAGAAGAAAGGGCAAAGCCACAGAAGAAACACTCAACTTCTTTAATGGCTAAAGAAATACAAATAAAAATAAATGAACATTTGTTACCTCCCAGTTTGGCAAAGATTAAAGTCGGATAATCCTGGCCTTGGAAGATGTGTGGAGGTAGGAACTTCCAAATTGGTCAAGGCTTCTGAAAAGGAAACTTGATAATAGCTATCACAATTTAAAATGCACCCTGGCCCAAGAGTTCTTCTCTGAAAACATCCTAAGCAAAGATTCACTCTTGGGCACAAGCATGTTAATTGTAAGTTATTAACTGACAACGTTGAAAGTAGAACCAACCTAAATGCCCATTAACAGGGACGTGTGTAAACAGTTCTCAGTATGCCCAAGAAAACTCTCCATTCATTCAGAAAGAGTCAGGCACTGCATGCGATATTTTAAGCGAAAACAGCAATTTTGAAAGTAGAACCAACCTAAATGCCCATTAACAGGGACGTGTGTAAACAGTTCTCAGTATGCCCAAGAAAACTCTCCATTCATTCAGAAAGAGTCAGGCACTGCATGCGATATTTTAAGCGAAAACAGCAATTTTCACAACCACGATTATGTTATTATCTCCTGTGTGTGTATATATACAGATTTGTGTGTGTTTAGGGCTTAGAAAAAGAGCTTGAAGAGCACGCAACAGGAGGTCAGATCTGTCTCTTTGGAGGAGGGGAAGGATAAGAGGATCTTTTTTGTCTTTTGCAAAATATGTTGGTATTACTGGAAATTTTTCAATGAAAATGCACTCATATTTCTTGTGATATTAAGAAAAAAAAGGCAAACAAGAAGGACGGATGGAAGGCAGGCCAGGTCTTCATGCATTTCATTCTCTCTGAAGTTATCCCAGAGCCTCCCATTCAATCAGCCCTTTCCGGCCCAGGTTTTAGAAGCCAGAAGGGTCTGAAGTCCAATCGACATTTGTGACCGTGGCTTCCTGGAACAATTGACCGTTCAGCTTCAAAAGTGTATTTCAGAGGCAAATAGTGACCACACACTTAAAAAGACAACATCTGTCCAGATCTGGAGATTTGTCAGGGGGGCGGAGGGGAGGGGGAAAGCTCACACACATACATTACACACCTCACTGTGCCAGCAATGCTAACACAAACCACGATGGACTGTCAGAGACCTCAGAAAGGCCACAGTTATCAAAAGGCTGTGGTTGAGGCAAGTTTTGTTTCTATCCACACAGGTTTTTCTGATGGCTTCCTGCTCTTACAGCTCATTGTGTTAACAGAGTGATTCTCCTACTGTGATGTGCTGGGTGTATCAGTCAGCTAGTGCTGCATAAGAAACCACCCTGAACTCTGTGGCTTAAAACCACAGACATTTCCCTTTCTCCAGAGCCTGTGGATCTGCTGTGCAGTTCTATTGAGCTGAGCCACACTCACTAATCTCAGCTGGGCTCACTCAGGCGTCTACAGTCAGCCGACAAGTCACCTGGAGGCTGTTGGGCAGGGACAGAGTGGCCAGGTTTAGCAAATAAAATATAGGACACCTACTTAAATTTGAATTTCAGATAAACAACACATATTTTTTATATAAACTATATCCCAAGAAATCCTAACCCAGAGTGCCCTCAGGTAAAAAGACTCAGCTCTCCTCCTGTATCTATCCCCCCCTCCCCCAGAAGGCTGCCTGGTGGTGGAAGGAGCCTCTGCATCCAGTTTTACAACATCTCAGTGCCACAGCAAGTCACATGGCAGAGCCCAACCTGAGAATGGGAGGGAACAGCAAGTCACAGGGCAAAGGTCACAGGTACGGGGAAGTCATTAAATAGAGCTACTGAGGCAATATTAACGTGAGACTCCTGGAAACTGCTCCCAGGGATTCAAGACATAAGACTGAAGAACAGGTCCGTCTCTGATTACCTGGAAGCACTAACCTGGTGCTCGGTGGAGGTGAGGTGACTGTGACAGCTCTGAGTGCCCAAAGGTGATTGATCCCCATCTTTCCAGCCACTTGTCCAAGAGGTTTTGCCGTTAACTGACTGCATGCTCTCTGACAAGTCACATGATCTCTCAGGGGTTTCGCTTGACTCTGTAAAATGAGGTACACGGACAGGGCCAGTGGCTTCCCAACTTTTGTTCACTGCAAAACACTGTCCCCAGCAAACGTTCCCATGGAAGGCTACGGTGTGCAAGGGAATTAAAACATCGTTCTACTTAGACCAAGAGACCCTCGAGCTGACTTGATGGACTCCATTGTGATCTCGAAGCACACCTTGAAGTTTCTGGGCCAGACGGTGTCTGTATAATGCGGAATACTGTGAATTTCGGAATTGGCGCACTAGAAGGGGCTCTTATCTGACAATTTACCTCCTAAAAAATTTCTGCTAGTCGGTGGGGAAATGAGAAAGTAAAGGCAAACCAGGCTATTTCTCATGAATGGCACTCCCAACCCTGGACTGGTGGACCATTTACAGCCGTCCTGAGTGGGCTGTGCGTTTGTCTGAGGGCCTCACCTCGCCTGTTTTACAGGGAATGTCCCTGACCTGATGGTGAGTTCTTCCTGCTTTTGTGGGGCTTGGAGGGAAAGCTGAAACATCCTTTCTTTGTAATATTACATGGTAGAGTTTTTTAAATTGGTATATTCTCATTTTGCAAGACACAAAATTGGCCACCCTATGTTTGTCTTCAAATTATTCTTCAAAATTTTACTGCTACATCAATTCCCAAGCCTGGGCACCCGCGGGTGGGATGTAGGACCCCTCTGTGCAGGAGCACCCCTGCTGGGGCTCACAGGCTGGGCAGCCATGACCGACGGCAGGCAGACGGCCAGGTCCCCTCATCAGGTTGAACAGAACCAGCCTAGCTCTCGACTCTGCTTCAGGATCAGTCAGAGAGGGGGTCGGACATATTTATAGGAGAAAGATCTTTAGCCTGAAGGGTGGTGAGTCTTGATTCCGGTTCCCCCTTTGCCACTAAATAGGTCACATAACTGGTCCTCAGCTTACAAGTCAAAATAGGAAAAATAAAACCAGCCTCCACTGACTCACAGCATAGGGTGAGGCTCAAATAAACTAACAAGTTGAAACACACGCCCACTGAAAGTTAAACATCCTAGGAATGTAAGTTAGGACCCGATTGTCAAAAACAGTGATGACGATGGTCAGGTGGAGGTCACCACTGTTTGGGTCCTTCCTCCAGACTCCACGGTCACCGGCTGCAGGAGGACCCCGGCAGCAGCTCTCTGCTGACCACAGTCCCACCAGGGTCCTCCGAGGCTGTATCTGCCTCTGAGCCCCACTCAGCGCCCTCGCCTCTCCTCCTGCAAAGTCAAATGTTAATATGCCCAGTGCCTTTGTGCTCCTGTTAATAGAAGTCCTTGTCTTTCAGCGGTGGCCTTGCTTGCTGTCATCAGAAAGGGACATGTGGGGACGTTCTGCATTACTCCAAGTGACAGGCTGGAAATGTGTCCCTCCACTCACTGGCCTTGGGCTCACTTTCTGGTGAGAACAGCTCTCAACGTGAGTTTCCGGCCTTGCCTCCCATAGCCCCCTCCTCCATCACGTGGCCCTGGGACATAATAATTATGCCAAACAAATGAATGAATTCAGCAATGATGATGACAAAGACCACTGACCATGTCCGAAGCTCTGTTCTGAGTCTAAATTAACTCCTTTCATTCTAACCCCGGCTCTATGAGGCAGAAGCATCGTTGTGCCCATTTTACAGATGAGGGAATGAGATACGAGATTATACACTAAGAAGCTTTGGGGCTTAAACACAAACATTCCTTGCATCCAACAAATGAGTACTTACCCACTAAACTATATCATGATGCCTCATGAAAAGAAAAGGTTAATGATTTTGAAACGAGCCTCCTCCCTTCCCCATAGCTGCCTTGCATTCTGGAAGGAAGCAAAGTACCTGGGACCTGGGGAGGGTGCGGCTGTACACTGAGAGTGACACTGTTTGCCGGAGCCCAGAGAAAGACCCAGCTTCCGAAGGACAGTAGTCACAAAAGGAAAGGACTTTGTTTCCGGCTCTGCCACGAATCCGCTGCTGCTGGGCAGGTCCTCGCCTCTCAGGGCCAGGGCAGGCAGGCAGTTAGCATCCTAGCTGAGCACCCGGGCTGGGGGTGGAAGCAGGTACTGAGCTGGCCAGACTGCACCGCCTGCCTACACATGCTAACAGCATCTGGACTTCCTCTCTGCAGCACTCACTGCAATAGAATTGAGATGATTGGTGTTAATTTTTAAAATACTGGACGCTCTTCAGTGGTTTAAAATGCTGGGTGCTCAAGAGGGCAAGGCTGAGTCCACGTTCACCCACTCTCCAGCGCAGCGCTTGGCCCGAATTACGTAGTTAAGGAAGGTTGTGGGCTGTGGGACACCTCCTGCTCTTCCTTACATTCATTACTCCCCCGCAGTCCTCCTTAGCTCCCCCTTGTGGCTCCCTCCCAGGCGCACCCAGGACTCTTCCCTCTCCCTCTGCCCCTCTACTCCAGGGGACTCCCTAAGAACAATCACCTGTGACCTTTGATGGAAGGGATGGTGGGCTGTGGCTATCTAGTCAGACACACTAGGAGCTGGAAAGGAGACTTGATTTCTGAGCCTGACTGAGTCAAGGGGAAGCTGAGAGTTAAAGGATGCAGCGGAGACCGGAGGTCTGGAGTTTGGGGAGCACAGACTCAAACTCCTTTTTGCGGACAGGGCTGTCAGAACTGAGGGCCTGGCCTGTGATTGCAGAGTCATGATTTTTAAGCCCAGCAAGAGACTAGGTTTAAATTTAAGCTGGTCATGGACTGGCTAGAGGTTTGGGGCAATTGTCCAGAACACTGTTGCTACTTTGCAGGCCACTGGTTGCTCTGGAGCAAGTGGGGATCAAGCTGGGCAGAGGGATAGGGACTGTCCAGAGGACCCCGGTCATGGACTCTGCTCTCATGGGGCTTAGGATAAATAATAAGAAGAATTACCAATGATAATAGTGCAAGGAGGCACGACGGGCCACCACAGTGTGCTCAGCACCATGGTAGCAGGACCCTTTAGCAATCACCAGTATTTCTCCTGGGACAAGTGGACCAGGAAGGGCAGGTCCCCTGGAAACTTGGAGACCAAGTAGAATTCCACATTATCACGGTGGGGCCCCAGGCACTCAGACTTCTCCAAACTTTCTGCAGTTGGGTCACACTCTGCCACGTGCTGCCTGGGGGTCCTGACCTGAATGATCACGTCTGTTTAGAGACAGTGGGAATTGTGGTGAAGTCTCAGTAAGATAGCACAAAGCAGGAAGTGATGAGCTGGTCTCTTTCTCCCATGTGAGAACACACCAAGGAGACAGTCACCTGCAAACCAAGAAGAGGGCCCTCACCACATGCTGAATCTCCTTGCACTTTGACCTCAGACTCTGCAGCCACCAGAACTGTGAGAAATAAGTGTTTGTGGTTTATGCCACTCAGTCAGTGGTATTTTTGTTATAGCAGCTCAAACTGACTAATACAGATGGCTATAACACACAGATAATAGCAAGTCTTAGTAAGGACATAGAGAATCAGACATTGCTGGTGGGAATGTGCCTCCACTTTGTAAAACACTTTGACAGTCCTTCAAATAGTTAAACATAGAGTTAGCATGTGACCCAGCAATTATATATTTAGGTACATAATTAAAAAAATTGAAAACAAGTACATGAATGTTCACAACAGTATTGTTCATAATAGGCAAAAAGTGGGAACAGCCCAATTGATGAATGGCTGAACGAACGTGGCATCTCCATACAAGAAATAACATTCAGCCATAGAAAGAAATGAAGTAATGATACTATATAGATAAATGTTATGCTAATTAAGAGAAGCCAGACACAATAGGCCACATATTTGAAAATTCCATTTATACACACTGTCCAGAACAGGCAAATCTCTGGAGTCAGACAGCAGATCAGTTGTTGTCAGGGGCTGGAGGGAGAGAGAAACTGGGACTGGCTGCCAGTAGACACCAGGTTTCTTTTAGAGAGGTGGGAATGTCCTAGAATTAGACAGTGGAGATGCCTGTACATTCTATGAATATGCTAAAAATCACTGAATTGTACACTTATATTATTTTTTCCAGCATATCCTACTCATCTTTATTTCTGAGTCAGTGACTGAGAGAGACAAGCTAGCAGTGTAAATCCAAGAATTCTGTTCTTTTCAATAACAGCATGCCTAAAGACAACAATCATATTTAGACATGATTGTATCTGAGATTAGTGCCGGAAGAAAAAAAAGTCCTTCCCTTGTCAGGCTCTCTGTACTTATTAGAAGCGACACAGTGTTTTGCTTTTCCATTCAAATGTGACGAACCTGATGGAAAAGTGGCTCTTCATTAAGGTGAGTTCAGAGTGCCGGGGGCTCCTGGCCCCCTCTGCAGGCTGTGCGCTGGCAGATTGTTGAAGGCACAAGTGTACTTCCAGGGAGAAGCTAAATGATACTGCACATCTAATTAGGGGACCCATTTCCTGGCCACAGCCACAGCCGTGAAGAGTAGCAGGAATTTTTTTTAGATTCTCGAGCTGGAGAGGCAAACAGTCCATGACTAGGATGGTGTATCATCCAGGAATTTTAATTGAAGGGTCAGCAACTAGGACCCTAAATCATTGTCATAGTTCTTTAACCCTTGGACAGCGGCAGTGAACTCTGAGCGGCTTCCCAACCCTTTTCACATAAAAGGACTAATAGATAAAGACAATATTTATGGTGTCCTGGGGGGAGCCGACATCCTGGGCTGGCAGCCATCCACAGCAGGCTGGCTGAGAAGCCGGGCTCTGAGAAAGGGCTGTGCAGACCTCCAGCCTGTTTAGGTCTCACATGTTCCGACCTTTTCCTGGGGCCTATTAATCAGCACAGAAGAAAAGTCTTCTGAATGGCATGCTCTGCCCCCCAGAGAAACTCCACAGAGCTCACGGGATAGGTGCTGGCCTGTTCTGCAAGGCCTCAAGAGGGTGTTCTGTCGGCAAAATCCAAACCAAAACGGGTGAAAGGGGTGCCCCTTTATCCACTGAAATCTGTGGATCTCGTCATCTAAGTAGTTTGATGCTCACATAGAGGCAGCCGAACACCTCAAGTGTCTCAGGGTTGTGCGAGTAAGTCACGCCTGCAGCAGAAAAGCAGGGTTGGGAGAGGCAGTTACGTATGTTATCACTTTGACATATACTGTAGTTAACATTCACTGAGAACATATCTCATGCCAGGACCTTGGGAAATGTTTTCCATGTTTTATCTTGCTTGGTGCTCACAACAACCTGGTAAGCCAATACCTTTGCTTTCCCTCGGAGGAAACCGACGCTTTGAGAAGTTAAGTCAGTAAGCTAGAAAGTGGACAGCTGAGTATGAAACCCAAGTCAGCCTCTAAAGGACATGCTCAGAATGTCCCTACTGGGCAGCTCCTGGAACGCTGAGTGAGGGACGTTGGGCCTGCCTGGGGCAGGGGCGGGGGGGGTCTTATTCCCAGATGCATTTATTGAAGTTTTTTAGTCCAATTAACACTTCTAGTTATTAAAGAACATAGAATTGTGCACTTTAAAAGGATACATTTTATGGCATGTAAATTCGATCTTAATTATAATTATTATAATTATAATAAAAAAGAGTGTAGAGCAGCCGTTTCCTGAATCCTGGGTTTGATGTTTCAAAGTAATTTTGGATTTCAATGTTTCAAAGTAATTCTGGACTAACATGGTTTATCAATTTTTTTTAATTTGCTAATCAAGATGTTAAATTTTTTAAATCCTACTATCTACTTTCACCATAATTTTTTTTAAAGTACAGATTTCCCACATCAGAAAATGGGAAGGACATACTCTTAGAGTAAAGCTCAGTTCTTTAAATCTACTAAATTTAGCGTATGAAAAACATACCACATTCATTTTTTTCATTCTAACAATGCCAATGGAGCATTCAGCCTCGGTCAGGCACTGCACTTGGCTTTGGGCAGGGCTGTTTGTCAGCTGGAACCCACCGGTACCCTGTGCTAGCGATCCTGGCCCTGCCTGGCAGGGACCTGCTGTGCCCCACCAGCTGTGACGTGGTTTGAAACTCCCCGTTCACGCTGAGCACACAGAGGTGAGCCACACCAACACGGTCCTTTCCTGATGGAGAATCCGGGCTTCTAGGGACACACACATCTGTGACTAAGGATTCCGTGAGTGCTCTGAGGGACAGGGTCGGAAAGCAGGGGGTGCACTCACGGCGGTTTCGGGAGGGGGCTCTCTTGCTTTCGTCTCTTCTCCTTGGAGGGGTGAAGCTTCTCGGACCTGCACTGGTCCAGATCTGAAGACACTGGAGCAGGTGAAAGGGTCCCGTGAAAAACTCGGAGGGACAAGTGTTAGATAGGAAGGTAGGATCGCTGCGGAAGCTGTTTGCACTAAAATGCAGAGGTGTTTCTTTGTCCCGTGCCGCCTGCCGAAGAATCTTCCCCACTGGGAAGCTCATCTGTTGGGAACAGTTGGACAGGAAAGTGCGACCTGTGAGCAGTTACACTTCCTGTCACTCTCCCAGGAAAGCCAGGAGACCTTGCGGAACAGCCATCACTTCTCTGCAATCAGCGGTCTCCAGGGGGCCAGGGGGCCCTCCAGCTGAAGGGGGGAGGAAGGAGAGAAAGGAGCAGGGCAGATAGGCCCCAGGGCTGGGTGCTCTACTTGTGCTTTCAGTTGCTTATCAGCCCCTCCCTTGACTAGGAGCACCAGAGCTCCCTCCTGAGGGCTGGGAGAGTGCACTGGACCTGGGCTAAGGCGCCAGAAAGGAGATTCGGTCTTTCTGAGCTGGAGCCTTGGCCTGGGGTTGCTTCCTGAGCCAAGAGGAAAGCTCGGAGCTGGAGGGGTGAATCAAGCCAGGTCTGCAAGGAAAGCTGAGCCCAGAACCAGGAGGTAGCTGGGCCTCCTCCTCATTGTATGGAGAATGGAAAAAATGAACCTTCCACCAGTAACCTTCGTAGACCCGATACCATTCAGCAAAGTGACTGGTTGACACCATAAAAAACACAAAACACAAAACACTACCAAACTTGAGCATTTGTCCAAATTTAAACAACAATTCTTTACTCCAGGGGGTTGGCAAACCATAGCCCTGGGACCAAATCCAGCCCAGAGTCTGTTTGTAAACTGTGCTACTGAGCCCAGCCATGCCCATTCATACATGTGTTGTCCATGGCAGACTTGAGTGGCTGTGGCAGAGATCATATAGCCTCAAAGCCTAAACTATTTACTATCTGGCCTTCACAGTATAAGTTTGCCAGCTTTTTATCTACCCAGATATGTTGCATTCATTCATTCATTTATGCAACACAGGCCTGTTGAAAGCCTGCTAAGAAATGAGCCAGGGGCTGGGAAAGGAGAGCTGGGAGATCCAGCTCCTGCCTTCAGAGGGCTCCTGGTTATTGCTTGGTGGGTGAGAATTCCTATGAAGAAGCAGCAGGGCAGGCCGCTGCAGAAAGTTCCCAGGAGGACACAGGGCACAGGTGGGGCGGGGGGCAGGAGGTCTGGGTGGGCTTTTTAGGTGATGTATGGCCCCTGGCTGAGTTTGCCTGAGCATAGCTGCAGGGCCACCTGTCTACCCTGTGCTCCGGTTCTGGGCTGATGAGTTCAAAGGCCATCAGGCCTTCACACCAACGTTAACTCTCCCCAGTATCACCCTTTGTGCTGCCAAAGGTTCCTCTGCATCTCCTGTTCTAGTCAACGCTGTATTTGCCAAACAGCAGGAAACGTGGGGAAGAAGAGAGAAGGGAAAAAAATCCACATTTAATATTAATTTCCTTATCTCCTGGATTTTGTATATTATTATGAGATTTTTAATTAAAAGCTCATCGCAGATTCAATTTCTCTATTAAATGGAGTAAAGGGAGATGGGAAGGGTGAGAAATATGGCTTAAGTTTATGCAGATCTGAGTTTCATTAACTCCTCTCTTTTCAACACCTCAGGGGTGGAGGATCTTTGGTTTTTGTATCCCAGGCGGCTCCCGGAGGAGAGATGGGTTTGGTAATGAATTGCATTGGACTGTTAAGTACTTTTAAAGAAAATGAAAATAATGCATATCAGTGCCTGGCCTGCGAGCCCCTCTGGGTTGCAGGCAGGGTCTCCCCGGCCCTCCCCTATCCCGGTCCCTCCCCCTGCATGCGTGAGGCCGGCTGTGTGTTTCCCATGACAGCGCTCGCGCCCATCCCACGCGGGGGCGGGGGGGGGGGCTCTCACTCCCTTGGGTTTTCACTGGAAATGTCTCCTTCAATACCGGGCACTTCAGCTCTGGAAGCCCAGCCTTTCTTGGGCCACTGCCTTTCGGGGGAGGGTCAACCCATTTTTACATTCTGCATGGAGAGCCTCTCCCCAGGGACTGGCCCACAGTAAGTGCCCTGTGGCCACACCTGGCCCTTGTCAGTAAACAGAAGTCAGTCTTTCCTTCCATACCACCTGGGTGGGACGCTGAGTCCGTGTCTGTCCCTTCATGGCACAAAGTCCCCTCTCCTTCCTGGTCTAATTCTTAGATGCTTCTTGTCTGAGACTTGCTCTTTCCAGAGAAAACCCACTCCTTCCTGGAGGCCCTGCCCCCTTCTCGTATGGGCAGCCTTGTGCTGTGTCTTCCAGTGGGACAATCCCATCAGAATATAAATATCCAAAGGCAATCAATTCCTGCTGGACCTGCCCACTGCGTTCCACTAGGTGTGGGACATTGCGATCTAAAACAGGTTAGCTGCGGGGACTCCTATAGCTGCAGATGGTGGGCTAGCTCATATGTCATTTCTGTACCATCAGGGTCTTAGTTCCTGATGACCTGTGAAAAGATGATCACAGAGAGTACCCTATACGCACACATCACAGAACAAGTGAAGAAATATCAGTCCCAATGTGCACATAGAAGGAAGAAACCTTTCCCCAGAAAATACAAGTTGTGGACACTCAGCCCTGCCCATGATACAAGCACCTTTCCCTCAAGAGCCAGCCCAGCTAGCTATTAGGATCCAGCGTGTCTTCAAATTCTCCATTAGAGAAGATGGTCTCTGCTCTGAGTAGGCGTAGCTGGGGTGGCAAGGGCGGAGGGGTGAGTTGAGGGCAGCCTCTTCTTTCCCCTTCTGAAAGGTGGTATTCCTACAACAGCATGGTCTGCTCCGAAGGTGAATTCAACCGTCCACGTGTTATCACACGGAGAATTTCTCAGAGCTTTGACATGAGGGATTTCAAAGACCTTAGCAAGATGATCTAGTGGAAGCTCAGTAGATAGATGTCTCTCCTTCCTACACCTATATTATAGTCTCTGCGAGATGGGACTGCCCCCCGAGCCCTGGCCTCGGAGTGGGAGTTCAACCCGGAGAAGTGGATGAGGCGGTGGAGGTTGGGCCTCCCCCTGGCTCAGGCAGCTCAGGTGCTATAACAGAATGCCACAGACTAGGTGGCTTAAGCATTTAGCAAACATTTACTTCACACAGTTCTGAAGGTGAAAGTCTGGGATTAGGGAGCTCAGGGGGCAGCGAGGTCAGGTGCTTGGTGAATGTGTCTTCCTGGCTTACAGACCACCACCCACTTGCTGTGTCCTCATGGTCAGGGAGACAGAGAGCACTGACTGGTCTAGTTCATCCCTTTATAAGAGCATGAATCTCATCACATAAACTCAGTTGCTTCCCAAGACCCCACCTCCAAATATCTGCATCGGGGATTAGGGCTTCAATCTATGGTTTAGGGGACACATTCAGTCCAAAGCACCCCCTACTTGGTATTGCAAAGGGGTCACTGCTGCTGCTTGCCTCTCTCTCTAATAGAGAGAGCAAACTGGATATAAATTTCATCAAGCATCCAGATATTTTCAGCAATCTATCATCACATTCTTGATTGAAAGACATTTTCACCCAAAACCTGGTGAAAATGTCTTTTTTGTTGCTGTATCAATCCAGGGTGAAACAAGCCAGATTTTTAGAACTGGGAGGGGACATTTTGGTTCTAACTCTTTAAGCCAAATCAAGACTGTTTGCTTCCTAGACTCTATCTCCCATCCTCTCCACCTGGCCCGTCCCGGGGGGTAGACAGTGCCTGCAGGTGGGAGGGCCCTCCCGCTGGGGCGCTCCCTCTCCAGTCATGCCATCCACGGCTCCTGTGCGTTCTGGTGCCCCGGATGCTGGTGTGACACTAGCCAGCACCCTCCCATGTACAATCTGGAAATTCAGGGGTGTTAACACCCACAGGGGTGCCACTCCACAGTGGGGATCCTACTTTCCAGGTTGGTCTTTGGGTGAAAAGGAGCATTTTGGTAATTCTCCAGAAGTCCCCGGGCAGGATGGAGAAACAGGTGCCCACAGCAGCAAGCGCAGTAGTTTACCCTCTAATGGCTTTTCCTCAGATGGGGAAAGCGAGGCCTCTGAAGGATAAAATAACTATCTAATTCCTATTAGGAAAAGCATCAGGACTCAAACTCAGGATCCTGCTTCTTCAGCAGAAACCAAGGAGGACTGATCTTCATATTCACAACAGCCCTTCCTGGAGCACGTACCAGCCCCAGCCTAGCGCTTTCTGTCTGCTGTTACTTCCGTTCTCACAGGGACCCCATGAGGAGAATGGTATCAAACCATTTTAAAGATTAAGTAGAAAGATGGCAGGAAGTTTGCAGAACTACAATGTAGAGCATCTGGGACTCAAGCCCAGATCTGTTTGTCTACAGAATCGCATTTTCTACTTTTCATCCGGAAAGTCTGTTTTTCCCCCCAAAATTCTAATTATAGTTTGATCATGACTGAGAACCATAATATGACACTGGAGATCTCTCTCCTACTATAAACAATTATTTCATTGTCTAGTGAGTTTTCACACTTGTATGTTATAATAAAAATGCGTTTGCTACATGCCAGGTGATCTGCTTCCCGTTTTCCTGAATTATTCTCATGGCAATTCTAAGACATATTGGCCAAATTTAACAGATGAAAAAAACTGAAATTCAGAGTGTTTAAGTCACTTGCCTGAGGTCATCTCTGCACCCAAACCATATCTCTATCCACCGTGTACACTACACTCTTCAGAGGCTCGTCACATTGAAAGGAACCCAAAAGTGGATGACCTGAATGACCCAGGGGCCAGGTCATCCCACCAAGTACATGAAGTATTCAGCTAGGATTTACCCCGCCCGCATAGAATAAGTGCTTTCTATGTCACTATCCTGTCATTCCTGGTTCCATCAGGAGCTGTCTTCACCTCTTTCCATTTTCCTGGGTCCACATCACATCTGAGCAGGGAGCGTCCCAGAGGGTATTGCAGAATCGCATTTCATTATGTAGATAGTTATAGCTGGAGGTGAACTTATTAGAAGAGAAACAGATTTTCTGAATGGAGCTTTTTTTTTGGTTGCTGCGCAAAGAGAATTACGAAATCGTGAAAATAAGACATCTGGCCATTTCACCTGTTGACAAGCGTGCAGGCGTGATTGATGGTGGCAGCTCTGACCCCAGCACACTCATGTGCCAATACTGCAGATTCTTTCATAGTCCATACATCTTGATTAAATGCCCAACATTGTTGATATACTTGATGAGCAAATAGCCAGCCCAAGGGCTCGGCGAGGGGAGCAAGCCCAGGGACGTCATTTCAGTTAATGTAAGTGAATTAGGCCGATGTCTCAAGAAAGGGACCCCCTGATGGGCCAACCCAACTGGAAGATAAAACAGAGGCAGGGGTTCCCCAGAGGCCTCCAGGGACGTCTGAGGGGCGTGGAACTGCACTGTTCCAGGAATGCGAGGGGGCGCCTCCAGCTCGGACGTATCTGACACTCGCCCTGGCCCCCTTTCCTTCATGCACTGAACGTCCACTGAGCGCTGCCCCGGGCCTGATTCTGTGCTAGGCCTGGGCAAGCAGCTTTGGAGAAGCCACCGCTCTGCCACTAACGGGAGAAAGACTCAGAAACAAGACCAACCCACATTCTCTCAGGGGGCTTAATGATGATGCTGGCAGAGAAACCCAGGCAGCTTAGCTCAGGTGATGAACCCTGTGTCTTGAAGAGCAACCAGGATTGGCCAAGGAGAGGGGGCAGAAGGCTTTCCCCGGCTGAGGGAACCGCATGCGGGCCTGGAGTGTCTAAGGCTCAGGGCTCCTGGGGAAGAGGCTGAGGGACAGGACGGCAGGGACCAGGTCTAGGGGCTGGGAGACAGCCTCAGGACTGGAATTCATCACACAGGACTGATTTTCTCAAACTGTCTTTATACCCACAAACATGATTAATGGCATGTTGTTGAAAATCCCAAGATAAAGTATGTATTGTCACTAAAATAATATGCGAGCCATCCGTGAGCATGAAGAAGGGTCCAGGTGGGTGCGCTCAGGGACCCGCGTCCTTCAGGTCTGAACTTCATTCAGTGTCACCAGTTCGGACGGGCCTGCCTGCCCACCTTCACCTAGACCCCGTGCCCCTCCACTTCATCGCTCCCTTCAGGTAGTTCCTTTATGCAATTTATTTCAACCAGACATGATTTTTTTTTTCACTATACCTGTGTTAATATTTTTTTCTCTCTCTCCTTAGAAAATATGCAGCATTTGAAGTCAGGGCTGATCCTAGGCACAAAGTAGAAACTCGATGAGTAAGTGTTAAATACGCAAACTACTAGGAGGCTGGATTTCTCATTTCTAGGCCCCTCCCTTCCTGGTTCAACCCCAGGACTGGGTGCCTCCCCTGGAAGCCGGGCGCTGAGACCTGCCTTTGCTAGTGCACAGGGGCCTTCCGATTTCTATCCAATCGGTGAGGGCGGTGGGAGCCCATCCTCTCCAAGGTCCTTTTAAATCAAACAACTGATACACTAGTCTCTAACACTTCTCGGTTTTCCTTCTGATTGTCAAGTTTTTAAGGCTTTTTTTTTTTTTTTTAATCAGCATGCCCCAGCAATGATAAATTTATATCACAGCTCACTGTGTGTCCTTGGTCAGAAGCTGTGTTGTCTTAATTTTTTTTAAATGCTAACTTGTTTTCAGAACCTGTTACAACCTGAAGTTTGAAAAACTCAGAAGTAAGGTATTTTGCCCTATGCATCCCCTATTAAACTATATCTTATCTAGTAAAGAATTATTATTAATGATAATAATATACAGTAACATTATTATATAATATATAGCATGATATAAAATATGTAATAATGTAACTAAGTACTTTACTAAATTGCATGTGTACACAGCTCTTCTGAACACACAGAATAACATTATACAAAGTACCTCATTTCTTTATCATATTAACTCTCTAATGGGTATAAACTCATTTTTCACAGGAAAAAAACTAGGCCTGAGAGCAGATAATAGTCCTAAGGCCACTTTGCAAGCTAGTGCCAGAGCCAGGACTTAAAGCAGCATTTAAACTCCATGTTCAGACCTCCTCCTCATGAAATGCCAATTACAGATGCAGATGATCTGGATGAACCATTTGTGCTCTCTGGCTATTGTCTCTCTCTGCCATAGCCTCAGCTCTGGCTCTCAGTGCATTTCATTATAAGCTCTGGAAGCGAGAACTGAGACTCAGAAGTAATCCAAAAACAGGTGCGGGTCCACTCCAGGTGACTGAAGAGACCTCAAAACAGCCTTGTTACAAAAACTGCAAGCCCGGCTCTGCTACATCCCGGCTGCACGGCCTTGAGCAAGTTATTTGACTTCTCTGAGCTGTTTCCTCATTTGGACACTGGGGGTAAGTCCAATTGCTCTACCAACTTCAGAGGTTTGTTGTGACAATGTGATGGAGATAGCTGGGCATTTGGAGTCTCCAGATTTTTCCATGGATCTTCGCTCTACCAGGGATGCCTGCCCTTCTGCTTGACACAAACTAGACATCCTGAGACCCTGCTCCCATGTCCCCTCCTGGGCAGAATTAAGCGGTCCTTTCCTTTCACTCCTGCTGCCTGCTTGTTACTCTGACTTCGATTACAGCTCTGCCCATGTCCCATTAAGATGTGCTTCCCATACGTAGCAGGGTGCCCAGATATGGTGGGAGGTCGTCCATTCAGTTACAAGCCATATGCATTGTACTCTGTGTCCCAGACCCCGGCCGTGGCTGAGCAGAGCTTGAGCAGCAAGTGGGCACGCGGGGGACGATGTCAGTGTTCCTCCTCACCAGCCAGTGGGGGCGGACTCAGCACATGGTCTGCCTGTAGGCTCTTACAGGATGGGGTTCCCCTACTGGTCAGGTGACTTACGACGGGACCCGCATGGATCGAGGGACCCGCAGGACGGTGCCGCATCCCTGCACCCGGCTGGTCAGGCGTGAGCTGCAGTATCGAGGGAATTCTGTTGTCAGGTGGACAGCACACGGCAAGGTCATCATCTGGGGACGAGAAAGGCCTCTCGTTTTTATTTATATGCTGGTGAAAACCTGTAAGATGCAGAAACGATGGCTCTGATAGTGTTTCCCGAGAGCAGGGATGGGACTGCAGGAAGCCTGGAGCATCTTCAGGAGACAGTAAGGCGTAGGGCTCTGGAGTCAGGGTGCCCAGGCGAGGGCCGGGCCACTCTTTCCCCTCCTTCCCCCCCCATTCATGAGTCCCTACCCCGCGCTGGTGAAAATACCAAGTTCTTGCTCCTCATGGGGCTCACGTTCTAGTGAAAGAATTAAAATAACAAGTGTGTAGGAAACAATGCAACAAGGTCAGACAATGGCTGTGAAGAAGCAGAGAAACTGGGGCTGTGTTGAGCCCAGCCCCCCCTCACCAGCATGGGATCCCCACCCATTGCCTCACCTCTTAGCAGTCACAGGATGGGGTAACCGCGAGTGGCTCGGCCGCTGTGGAGACCCAAAGGGTGATGTACATGATGCTGGGGCAGGGCCCGGCAAGCAGGGGGGTTCCCTGAGTAGCTGGGGTGAGTAATATTAATGCAGATCAGTTTATCTCTGAGGCGAGACCCCTCGTCCCGGGAGTGTGAGGCCTGCAGAAGTTTAGGGCTCAGACAGGACGGGTCCCGCCGCTCAGAGAGGTGGGAAGTGCTCGCGCCTCCCCTCCCTTTACCCCGCCGATGGCAGAGACGGGACTCCATTTAAACATGCAATAGGTTAGGGGCTCAGACCCTTGATAAGCTTTCATTTTTTTTCTTCTTTTTCTTTTACATAATCCGCTCCTGTTTTTCTTGTGCACAACTTTTCAAGGTCCTGGCTAGGAATCCAGACCACTTGGTATTCAAAAGCTAAACAAAATAAGATCTTTAAAAGCCAGAGAGGCTGATCCTGGCTCCAGAAACTACGAGATGATCAGAAATGCCTGGGATTTCACGTGAAGGTGCTGATTCCATCTGGAAGCTGAGACCGAGAGAAAGACTTCGGGAGGCAGGAGAGGCCAGGCCTGCCACCTTGGAGGAGGCTGGACACGCCCTTCCTCTGCCATGGGCCTTGGTTCCATGGGCTCTCCCGGTGCCCAAGCTCTAACACCAGACAGGCAGCACCCGCCGGCCTTCCTCAGCTGCTTGCATTTTGAAATGTACTCGACAGCACAGAGGATGCTAAACAAAAGCCCCGCATCCCGATACTGCTTCATAAATCATTAAAAAGTAAAAGAAATATAACAAAATGAAAGCCCCTGCATTCAATTCTTCTCTCTGAGGTAACCAGGGTTTAAAAATTGTGCAGATCTTGTCAAACAGAGTGTTTATGTTTTCACTATGGCTCCATAAGCAATACATGTATTTGTTTTGTGTATAAGGCATTTACATACACATTTGTATGGGTTTATGCATATGATTCTTTTTGTAATTTGTTTTTCTCATTTGACATGATGTTGATAACACACGTCTAGTTCCCTTCACTGTGGTTGCTGGCTATTTCACAAGTCCTTCACAATTTATCCATTCATAGGTAGGTGTGTTCTTCTCTTTCCTTCTTTCTTTACACTTGTCATAAACGATGCTGGCTGACCACCCTGGGTGTGACACTGGGTGCCGGCCTGTGTCCCCAAGGCACTGGCACAGGTGGAGAGGCAGCCCAGAGGAGCACTGTGGCCTCCAACGCTATCCGATTGCTTTCCTAGGTCGTTTCCCCAGTTTACATCGTCACCAGCCATCACGACAGCTCTCGTTTCTCCATAGTCTACGAATACTAGCTCTTTGTTAGTCTGCTGGATAGGAAAGGTATCTCCCTGGGTTTTTTTGTTTTATTTCCCTGATTTCTGGTGGGCCATTTGGCAAAGTCGCCCTGGTGGGTTTGTATGACAGGCAGCCAAACGTCGCTCCTAAGGAAGGCACGCATTTCTGACCAGAGTTAACCAGCTTGCCAGGATACACCGTGGGGCTCAGAAGGAAGGGCTCCGGGGAGGCGAGAGAAGAAAGGAGAGCGAGTGTTCAAAAGACAAACTTCATCAGCTTCTCCATTGTCCAAGAAACTTCACCAGGGATCTAAGGAAGCGTCTAATGCAACTTAATACTTCATTCTCCAAGACCAAACGTAACAAAACTATATTCTCCAGCTTCGATGTGTTCTGCCTCGGACACGGGGCTCCTCCCTGCTCGCCCCCAGGCTGTGTGCTTGCAGGAACTCTCTGAGCTCCAGCATCTTGTCCAACACTCCTGGAGACCTGGTCTGGACATAACAGGAACATCTGTGCAGTTCAATCCTGCACATATTTAGCGAGTGCCTGCTAAGGACAACTCACTGTGCTCCCTTCAGATGAAACGTATTCCCTTTGAGGGCCAATTAACAGAGTGATTAGAGAAAGGCACAGATGTGTCACTGCCTACCTTTCTCTCCCGAGGAGCCCCCAGTCTTCACGAGGTGACAGTTTCATCCTGGCTCCCCAGCCAGAACTGACCTTAAAGCCACCCCCCCAACTGAGTCACAGGTGAGGTCCCAGACTGCAGCCTTCTGTCCTGAACACCTGGCCATCGCCTTGCCCAGAGCCCTCAGGTGTCCTCCTGTCTCTCTCGGCACATCGTTGGGGGAGCTCCTGCCATTGACTTGGACCGCACTTGGACGTTAGGAAAACACAGATGGCCTTGCGGTCGGGGCTAATTGCAGCCCGCTTATCTACTGAGCGGTTCTCCTTACGTGCTCCTCAAACAATCATGGAGACAGGTGGTGGCTCCATTCTCGGGACTGTCAGATCTGCTTAGTAAAAAGGGGGAGGACCTAAAGAGAGGAGAATTGCTAAACTGAGTGGTCTTGGGGCCAGAAGGAGAGGGCTAAAAGAGAAGGAACACTTCCAGGCACTTAGTGAGGACGGCGCCAGCCTGACTGGCCCATGGCCCTGCCTGCCGTGGGAAGTTCTGTCCCTACTCGGGGCCAGAGGCTCTGCAGACCCGGGAGGAGGGAGGAGAGCTGCCTGTAGTCTCTGGCCTCTGGCCTTTTGTCCCCTTGCACTTGGCACCCTGCCGTCTGACCTTGCTCAGCTGGACTTTGCTCTTGGTCCTGGGTCACTGCACATGTGGCTGCACTAGTCCCATAGCTCCCCGACATTACCGCGGGGCCTGAAACAACCCCGAGGGAGAAACACACGCTGAAGACAGACCACTCAGGCCTACTAGGGATTATCCTTCACTTCGCTCTGCCGGCCTGACCCTTCCCCAGCCCAGCAGGTGCACCAGAAAAAAGAGGAACAGAAGTAGCACCTGTCCAAACGTGGGACTTCTGTGCCGTCACAGTGAGCCCGTTGTGTGGGGCCTGACTCCGCACAGGCTCTCCATCAGTGTCCTCTCCATCAGGGCCACAGCCCCAGAGCCAGTGTCTCGCCCCGGTTCCCACTCACCTGGGTTGGCCCGGACGCCCCATGAGAGCAGAGACACCCGCCCACAGACTATCCCAATACCACACACACAGAAGGCGCTCCCTGCGCTGCACCGAATGAGCCCGTTTGGATAAGTCTTTGTGGCTGGTTTGGCAGGGTTCAAAAAAATCACAGATTCAAAACAAAATCATAGATTCTGGTGACTTCCTTATTTATAAATGAGCCAGCCAACAGAGAGGTCGAATAGCATGCTGAGGATTTCGTGGCTCCTGCTGCTGGTTGGGAAATCCACTCACTCATGGGTTCATTCATTTGTCCAACAGCATTGGGAAACAGCTGTGGTCTGGTCTCTGTCCTCAGACAACCCCCATTCTAAAGGGTGTCCAGACTGGGACACCGAGGAGGGGGGCACTCACACTTGAACACCATGGCAGAGAGGGGAGGGCAGAGCGGGGGCACAGCCTGTCACAGGCACAGAGACATGGAAACAAACTACGCTTGGAGACCCGTGACTCCATGACTCCTACAGCATTTCTTTGCACTCACTCTGTCTAGATGGTTCTTCGTGTGTTTAATGTCATGTTCAGCTCTAAGCCTGTGGGACTGGGGCCTGGCCTTCCACCCTGCTTCCCTCACCAGGCAAGGCCGGTGCTGGCACAGTTGTGGGGGTGAGGGTGGGGGGAGATGGGGTGCAGGATGCAGGCAAGACCACTCTCCCCGAGGGGGGTTGGGGGACAGGACAGGCAACTCGGGGAGGGCAGTGAGACAGAATAAGCGGGGACACCCAACCCCCGTCCCCCACACCCGACGCGGGAGCCTCCTGTGTTTGCTGAACTTCCTTCCTAGAGCAAGGAAGCTTCTCAAGTCCGTGGATGCGACTGAACAGACACAGTTATAAATAAGGTGACAGATACCATAGCAACAGGGGGAGCAACATGAAATGCATCATCTTCCTGCAAAGGACAGAGCCCACGCTTTGTATGCGAGCGAGCGAGCGGCGCCTTCCTGTCCCGCGGTTTTCCGCACAAGCGTTTCAGACTTGTCACGAAACCGGCCGGCTCCGCACACCAGGCGCTCGAATATGGGGCTCACACACCTCTATTTGTGGGCTCGAGTGTCTGGTTATGTAAATGCGCCTCTGCGCCTCTAGCCCTGTGTCTAGAGACACATTAGGTTGTAGATGTGCGTATCCGATGTCGGCAAAGTACTAAGAGGGACGGGTGCAGGCTCTGCGGCGGAGTATTCTTTCCAGAGATGAGGGTGGTATCTCGCATCCCATATGTGTCTACACTGAGACTTTGACACGCTTCTGACCTGGGGGCCCCTGCCCTCTCCCCCTGAGCCGGGGAGGGCTTGTTACCCCTTCACCCAATAGAGTGTGGTGAGGGGAAGTTGCGTGACTGTGGCAGGAGAGGTAGCTTCTGCCACGTCTCTTGGAACCCTGGCTCTGAGGGAAGCCGGCCCTCTGTAAACATCCAGTCACCCTGAGGCCACCACGCTGGAGGGACAGGCATGGTGTTTCAAGGGAGGGACTCCACTGAGCTTCCCTTCCAGCCGCACACGCCCAAGAGCCAGGTGTGCTAGTGAAGCTATTTCGGATGTTCCCACCAGCCGGGTACCAAGAGCAACCCCAGGGGATGCTGCAGAGGGTGAAGAATCAGCCATGCCCTGTCCAAATTTGGGACCCCCTAAACATGTGAGGCGCAATCAAATGGCTACTGTGGAAGCCACTAAACTTGGGGGTAGTTACTGACACCACACTAGGCAACTGGAACAGGCACCCACGTCAACACCCAGACTGCCACCCTTCACCGGGGGCTGGCGTGTGCCATGCTCTCTGCTTAATCTTGACACCCACCCCCTCACTTCATCCTCAGGTCAACACAAAACAGTAAGATGGGCGACCTCTGCATTTTAGATGAGGAAATTGAGGCTGAGGGAGGCCAGGAACCTGTCCAAGGTCTCAGGGAGGAGCCGAGAGTGGGAGCGGGACCCTGGTCGTGGAGTCCTCACGCCTAAGCATCCTTTCAGCCTTTTCCTACGCAGATGCCTACCTTTTAAATGTTTTCAGAGGATGGCGATTCTGTTGGGCATACTCCTGTGTAACTTGACATTCTCATTTAATGTATTTCCGAGTCAATACATTCAGATCTGTACTATCACTGCCAGGGCCGCAACCCAGTGTGTCAGGTGGGTTTACTCTAATGCATTTATCCAGCCCTCCTGGGGGTGGGCATTTAGGCAGTTTAAATTATTATTTTTAGCTGCTACAAATAACGCTTTAGAGAACCACTTTGCACACACGTCTTCGTGCCCTGGTGTAGCTGTTTTCCTAGAACAATCCCTACGCATCAGTAAACTGAGCTCTGTAAAGTGAGTGCCCCAATTTCTCCAGCCGCGTGTCTGAGCTCCTCTCTATCTGGGCCCCGACCCCATGGAGCTCTCCCACTGCTTCTCATTTCTGCCGTCAGCACCCTGCCAATGCGGGTTGGAAAGTCCCATGGGGGCTGGTTTCAGGGTTAGAGTGGAGAGCTCGCCCTTTGCTCTATGGAGGGTTAAACTCACATTTCAGGAAAGGCCTTGGAGTGGAGTGGTTAAAGGTCTGAGCTCCATGCCAGACTGAGCCGGGTTGAGTCCCAGCTATGTCTCCTGCCACTGTGACCCTGGACAAGTCACCTGACCTTTCTGAGCCAGTTTCCTTATCTGAAAAATGGGAATAAGATAGAACCTTCTGGTGGGATTTGTGTGCGGATTTTACAGGTTGGTGCCAACAGAGCACCTGGCCTCATCTGTGCCGCCACAAGCTAAACTGTTAGACAGTGCTATTCTGTGTCAGAGGCGCACCCCTCAACCTTTCAGAGCACAGAGTTTCTGAAATTTTCGGGAACATAAAAGCAGATCTGGGTGTGGAAGCAGGTGGTTCCAGCAGCACCACCTGACTGCCTTTCCTGAGGTCCGTTCCCAACTTCTGGTACTCCCTAAGGCCCTATTGGTGTCCAAGGTGGCAATAATACACAAAGTTTATAATAGTTGGCAAGTTGGAAACTGAGAAAATTATATGAGTTTTCTTATGGAAACGCTGGGGTGTGAGAATGGATATTGGCTGTGTGAGCATACCTGGCTCCTATCCACCTCCCTTTGAACTGAACTTGGCCACCCCCACCTGCAGGGGGCACAGGGAAGCAGGGTGCCAGGGGCCTGCTCCCTGGCTCCCCAGAGGGTGAGTTCTCTGCCCCTCTTGGGCAGGAACACTGAGGAGCTGGAGGGCATGGAAAAGGAAACTTGAGGTGACAGGGAAAGTATCCCCTTTGGCAGTCACATGGATGATGCCCAGCCCCTTGTCATGGATGGAGCAGCAATCTGTGTCTCTAAACCATGAAGCTGTGATGGGAGAGCGTATAAGAGCAGGAGCGACCAGTCCCGAGGGTGGGGTGGCTGGTCCTCCTGCCCAGCGTGTCCACTTTAAGGTCTAACCTTCCTACATTAGCCTCTTGCCCCTTGTAGAATTTAGTCATTTTCCAAGTGGAAGTTCTGGTTTAGAATCCTCACTGAGAAACACAGTAAAAGCAGTAAAAAATTGGTCCTCCCACTGTCGACTAAAAAGCCATAAATGGAAGTTCTGCCTAAAAGACTCTCCCGTCCAATAAGCAGATGCTCGCCTCACTGGGGTTCGCTCAAGTCAGAATCAGCCAATGACCCCTGAGGATAAGAACTCCCTGATGGTCTGGGTCCCATGTCACTTAACAGTCATTTGAGCAACCACAGTGGAAAATCCCCCAAGTCCAGAGCTTCCCGACACCCTCAACCACACCAGAAGCAATGTCCCTCTGCACTATTTTGGGCTCCTAGTGACAATTCCAGTGCCTTTGAATGTATGGGACTTTAGGGGGCAATAAATCACACCTATGTGCCCTCAGAGTTTGGAATAAATCAGGAAATGACATGCAGGAGCCAGAGAAACGGAAATAAAATGTCAACTCAGTAACTGAACTGGCTGGTCTGGGGAGAGTAGTTCAGGTGTGCAGCCGCAGACTGAGCTTCCGACTCTCCCCACCCCTCTGCCACCTTGACCCTCTGGGTGTCCCCACTCCTTTGAGTTTATCGCATACAGAAAACACGGGTCTCCTGAGGCTGCCAGGAGGCTCAGTGGCTGCTCCCATGGCACTCATCAGGCCTCTGACTTCCTCTCCTGAGTTCCCTAGAGGAGGGGCTTGGGGTTGGGGAGAGTCGGGAAGATGCCCGGAGCAGAACCTCCAAGAACAGGAGTAAGGGCTCCCCAGCACCAGTCCCAACAGGCTGCTGGTCATCTATGCCTGGATGAAATTCCAGTTCTGCGCTCACAGCTCAGCTGAGCCACAATGCGATGTTCCAGTTACCTTCAGTAAGTTGGCGACAGGCAGAGAAACAGAAAGAATTCAGGAAGGATGTGAAAACTTTCTGACTTGCACGCCTGAGCCTGTGCTCACACCACAGGGCTCCTCTGCCTTGCTGTGTTCTACCAGAGGCCTGCACCCGCCCCCAAAGACCTGGTCCCTCTGCTTGGGAAAGCAGGAGAACGGAGAAACCTGGGGGCAGCGGGGTTAGAGGTCAGAGCTCAGAGCCACATGAGAACAGGGCGGGAGAGGAATGGGAGACGGGCTGGAGGCGGGTGACAGTCCCTGCTGGGGCAGAGGGCTTACTTTCATTGACGGGGGGGCATCAGAGCGGGTTTACTGGACTCGCTGAAAGAACCCTTGTTTCGTAGATGCAAAAAAGGAGACCTGTTGAGCTACGAGAAGCTGATCAAGGTCACACAGTGGCTGAGCTAGGATTCGAATCCTTGTCTTCTGACTCCTAAGCCCTTGCCCATTAGTAACAGGAGGCCTCTTTGGGCGACACTAGGCAAAGCCCCCCACTCTTCGTATCATCCCAGGGAGGTTCAGGGCAGCCCTGGTCCCTGCGATGCGCCGTAATTGACATGCGCCACCTCCCACCCCCGGAGGGCACCGCATGGTCTTACAGAGAGCACACGCGTGTACACACACACACACACACACACCCCGCTGGAGTGGGTAAGAGGCTTCTGGCACAAGCTTACAGGTAATAAACAAATATATGACATACAGCTTCATCAGTAATGGGAAACAAATTCTGAGCTGGATTGAAGAACAAAATCTCAGAGCAGAAAGCAAAGCCACTTGAAGAAAATGTCATAAAAACAGCATCCGCCCACTGCTCCGCTCGCACTCCTTCCTGACAGCCCGGCCAGCTGGTGCCTCCCGGCTCCCCTGCCTCAGCCTCGGGGCCACGCAGTCCTCTGTCACATTCTCTTCTCTGTCCCTCAGCCCTGTGCCCGGGGACCGCACGTCCTCGACACTGCTCTTTCCTTTGACTGACCCTTCTTGTCACTCGTGTCTTACATTTAAATAGCATCTCCTCTGAGCAGACATCACTACCTGTCCAGAAACATTCGGCGACACTGTATTCCACAGATTTGGTGGGGCGGGAGGTCTGTAGAAGAAGCGGTCATCCCCGGAGCCACATAACCCCTACATCAGGTAATTTTCCAGGACAGGCGCTGTTACTGTAATGGAATGAGTGGGCTCATCACATCCATTTTCAAGGGCAGCCTTGTGGGCAGTCCCTGACCCTAATGCACAGAGGCAGCCTCTCCTTCAGTATATATGTCCAACAGACAGACTTGCAGCTGGGTGAACGTTTGTGCTCATGAGTACTGACTGCTCATCTCGACCCAGAGTGAGAGGCCCGTGTGGTGGGCTCCAACCACCACCCAGCTAGAGGCGCAGGAAACACTCTTGTTTCTGACCCAGTGTTGAGAGGGATAGGCCAGGTGTTTGATGGCGGTGGCAATCTAAAGGACATCAGGCTGTAATGATGGACTAACTAGCAAGATTACATTTAATAGGGACATAAGGGTGACCCAAAGTGCTCAATGAATATAGGCACACAAAAATCAATGGAACAGGTAAGGGCACAGGGGAGACCTGGTTAGACAGCAACCCAAATGCAAAGCATTGGAAGAAATTTAAACTCATAGAGGTTGGAGCACTGTTTCTCAAAGATTTTACCAAAGCACATCTCTACCAGCCTCAGGACTTTTGACCTAGTAATCCACTTCTAGAGCATTGTCCTAAGTAAATTAAAATAGATTTTGACAGAGATGTGTGTATATAAAAGTGTTAAATCAGTGCAGCATTCCAGTAGTGAAAATAGAAATCATTGTAATGCCTAGTAAAACAATTATTCAGTGGAATACTAAGCACTCATTAAATGTCCTATTTGCAAAGTATTTAGTGACAGAGCATAATCTTCCAGTTTACAATGCTGTCTTTCTAACTCAAGTTTTGCCTCCACTGACAATATTTTAGTCTTCATGGAAACACCAGAGGGAAAATTGGGGTGTCGATCATATCAGTCTGTCAATCACTTTCTCTGTCTCTGTGTGAGATCAGCCCCTGAAGCATCCTAGTGTCCCTGAAGGAGATAAAGGTGAGGAAAGGGCATTTGTTGGGTAAATAGAGTCTTGAGCCTAGCCTCAGCCACCTGGGTAGGATATCGCCAGTCTCACATAAATGTTGTACCACCCAAAGCATTGCTATGGTCAGTGACCCCAGGGGAAAAGATGCTCTGAGGCACCATCCCCTTTAATATATATTCCTCAAAAGTGAACAATAAAAAAATCACTTAAGAAGCCATCTGTTTTCTAGATGCTTGTTTGCAGTTTGGAGATTGCACTGAGAAAGGGGTGCCCCTGTGACTCTCCTTGCATCTGCCATCAACACTGGTGCAAACCAATTCCCCCATATGTTCCCCCCAGTCCCTCCAGTCACATCCACTGCTTCAACCCCCAGGCATGTAAAGTAAATGGAGTTCAAGAGGCATGAAACCTCTAATGACAAACCGTCCATGAATTCCTGGAGCAAGGTTAATTAAGAAATGCATTCAATCCTAAGACCATACGTATGGCCACAAGAATCCAGACGTTTTCGAGGTAGAAGGGAAGGCTTTAGAGTCATCTGTTTGAGGTTGGTTAAGGAACTTTCAAGGAATGGCTTAGGTCAGGCTAGCACGTGTTTGAACCGACCAGCTCTGTAACCTTAGATTAGAACTTGACCAACCTGTTGCTCACATTTTTTTAAACTTCATGTGAATAATAACAGTGTCTATCTTCTAGTGCCATTGGCAGGATTCCATGGGATCGTACATGCAGATGTTTGGCTTACTGGCCGTCTATTCAGCGCTTAAGAGCTAGGAATTATTTTATTATTATAGAGGACATTGCAGAGCCTTTAGAATCAGCTAGACTTGGGTTAAAATCCTTATTCTGTTTACTAGTTTTGTTTCAATGTGCGCAATATACTGGACCTCCTGAGCCTTGGTTTTCTCACCTGCAAATGGGAATGAAAACAACCCATCACTTCTTCCAAGAACATCACTCTTCTGCAGCATTTTTCTGTCCACCTCGACTATCTGTCCATCTCATACCTGTTTTGTGCCCTATTCTCTCAGAGCCTCAATTCCTGGTAAAAACTGAGAAATCATTAACTTATTAATCATTCATCCCACAAACACCTGAACACTTGCCATGTGCCAGGCACTATGCCCAGTGCTGGGGGTATAAGGTGAACCAGACAAGGTCCCTTTCCTGTGGGGTCCAACAGCATCTCGGAAGGCGGGTGGGGCATAAGGAAGCGGGGGGAGGGGAGGATTTGTCCGCGGCTCTCGGGAAGCCATCAAAATGTCTTGGAGAAAGGAGTGACATGATCAGGTTTGCTCCCAGATGCATTGCTCTGCGGCTGCAAGAGGGGTGGGCACCAGCAGGGGCTGGCAGTCAACATCTTGTATTAAAACCGGGCAGGAGGCCACGGTGGGGGCCACGTTTGGAAGAAGAGAAACTGGAGGATGAATAGTGGTGACTTTCTCTGAACTTGGATACGTCTGAGGATGCTCCAGTCCTGCTGAGTGTGCGTGCATGTGTGCCTGTCTGTGTGCGTGTGAGTGTGCGTGCACCTATGGAACAGGGGCACCAGGGTGTGGTTGGGGCCACTGTGAACGTGAAGCAGTCAGGTAGCCTGTTTCAGGGGCTGCAGCCCAGGCCGGAGACACAGGCTTGTGAGTCACCAGGGTAGAGACGTGGGTGGATCCATGAGAGTGGATGACATCACCCAGCGTTGATGACAATAAAGAACCGGGAAGTGCCGAGAGAGGGAGGTAGAGAGGTGGACTCAAGACTAAACCCACGAAGAGTCCAGAACTCCTGACCTTGACTTTTCCTGGGTCACATTCATTATAGCATCCTTGGAAGATCCAGCAGGTCCTTGGTCCCCAACCTTCTAACAGCTGGGGAAGAGGACAGGAGTGTGAGCAAAGGGTGTGCAATGGTGAGAAAAGTTTCTTTCCCACGTTCCAAGGCATCAGACTCAGAGATTTACGTCACCTTTTCATGGCATAATGGCAGTCACTGCCAGTTCCAGGGCCCCGCTGCCCCAGCCAGGACACTCCCTCCCCTGGGCTTTTGCCAGTGGGCCTTGCTATCCGTTTAGGGCTGGGGGTGGGAGTCGAGGGAGGAAAGGCGCACAGGACATACTCAGGCAAATGGCACCAGACTGGAGGTGTGAGGACAACGTGCTTGAGAAAAGTTTGCATCTTGGCTGCACTTCTCGCTTTTTCAGTATGACTCAATTTTGGTGAGAAATAAGCATTTTGGCCACTCCTCAAGAACAGAGCGTGTTGTTGATGACTTGGAACAGTGTGCTCTCTTTCTCTGAAGACCCACTGTCCTCTCCTCCCAAGTCTGTCCGCTCTGGCTCAGGAAGGAACACTGAGTGCGACACGTGTGTGTCAGATATGCTTGCAGCAGCGGGCCACCTGCAGGGGGCCAGGTTGCCAACTTGTCCCCAGGCAGGGAAATCCATTTCACAGCCTCCCCCATGTACTGGTTGGGAGTTCTCTTTTCTCCCATGAAGCTTTCTGGGGGTTTGTGACCAGGGTGGCCGTGTCTGTACAGTTAGGGTTGCGAATTCCCGTTTCAGCAGTCAGCCCCTTCGTGGGAGTTGAATATTTACTGAGGATCACGCACACAGGCCAGGAGCATGGGGAACCTTCATATGGCAGAGACTTTTACTATGAGCGATGTCTGCATCCCCCTCAGAGGCCTTGGCATAACCTGCGGAGGGAGCGCCTGGGCATCTGCTGAAATGAAGGTTCTGAGGCAGCAGCCTGGGACTGGCCTGAGACCCTTCATTTCTTATAGGCTCCAGGGGGAGGCTGCTGCTGGCCTGCAGACCACACTTCAAGTAGCGAGGCTCTAGATTAGAATATCCTTCCCCCCTGAATAGAGAGTCCTTCTTTGTCTGCTCAGAAAACAAATTCAAGGCTCACCCCAAGTGTCCCTTGAATCTCAAAGACCTTCTTAGTTGGGTGTGCCATTTCCTTGCCCTCTCTGTAGAAGGGACCACCTCCTTCTAGGTGCCCTTACTTAACCTGTCACAGCCTTGCTCTCCTTTCCTCTCAGACCCTGACCCCTGGAAATCCGATGAGTTCTCGTTCCTTTTGCATCTGCCATGTAGCTGGTGCTTATCACTGTTTACTGACTGAATTCAGAGTATGAGTCACCTGCTCTACTTACTTTGCTTTGTTTGTTGCCTGTTTCCTCCCACTAGACTCTGTGTTCCAAAAGGAAAGGGGTTTTTATCTTTTTGTTCACTGTTCTATTTCCAGGGGCCTGGAGCATGGTATATGCATAATAAATATTTGTTGAATGAATAAATGAATGAATGAGTAAGTGTGAGACAAGGTACCATATCCAATGTAATGCAATGTCTAGCCATGGATGATTGAGCGGTTAGCATTTATTGAGCTGGGGGAGATAAGTAGTATAGATTATTCCAGGATCCCTGAGGGTGGATGCAGAGTGGGAATTAGGCAATGCAAAGGGGTCTGGGCCTACCTATGCGTGTTGAGAGCTGTAGTGTGGTGTCTGGCA
The DNA here is from genome assembly GCF_964146895.1 of Miniopterus schreibersii. Lineage (NCBI taxonomy): Eukaryota > Metazoa > Chordata > Mammalia > Chiroptera > Miniopteridae > Miniopterus > Miniopterus schreibersii. Next base: position 39,791,237 of record NC_138117.1, on the reverse strand, counting down.
CATATAGGCACTCAGTACACCTTAAAAATGACTCTAGTGATCTTCTAATAAATTTTCTCTGCTTCAGTATAAGCCTTCAATTCTTCTATAAACCTCAAGCTTAATACACATACATCATCATACCAACCCACTACTCATGTCTATCCATCCATCCATCTATCTGTATAGTTTGGTAAATGTTCAACAATAAGCTTTTTTTTTAAGCAAGGGAGTTCACTGATACTGTCCAGTTGTTAAACACGACAAATGTATAAAAGAAATATCTCCCTCTTTGCTCAGTGAAAATGTAACTTCCAAGATCAATCAGAAAAACATGCGTTAAAGGTCAAAGACACAGAAACAGCTCCACTCTTGTCTATATTCTCCCATCAGCCTTAGCACAGACGTACATATCCTTATTTAGCCTGAATGGGAGTCAGTCGGGAATAAAATACTTTGCCCATGGCAGAATTCACCTTGGAGCTTTCCTGGGCAGAGTGGGAGGAGCGGGGATCAGAGGAAGATGTGCCTTAACTCCCCAGGCAGAGCCCACTGGGGCCGTGGGGAGATGAGATTGACTAGAGGCTGTACGGAGTCCTGGCAAAAACTGGACTGGGGGTAAAAGGGATGAAGGCTTAGCCATACAATCATCCTGTATTGCTCACTGGTCCAAAATTGTTCCCTGAGATGTCTTTCCAGTTACTTGCCCAGATTTCTATGATCTTAACAGATCGCTCCTGGGTAGAAAATAGCTTGACTTCCCCAAGCTCTGACAACCCTCAATTCAGCCTCGTTAATTCTTTTGTAGCCTGTGTGGCTTCCAGATGGAGACACACTTCTCTGCTGTCTGGTTCAGTGGCTGATTTCCCCAGGATTGCCCAAGAAGCTGCACTCAAGGAATCTTAATGAGCAGAGTGGCTGGAGGCAGAGGCTTTTGCTTCTCATGGGTGCTGAGCCTTCGGAAAATAGCAAGGCCATGCCGATGGTGTCTCCAAGGGACCAGTCCGTGCACTCTCACCCACAGAAGCTGGCAGCCCAGGGAGGAGGCGTGGGAAGGCAGGGGACCATGGAACATCAGTCCCGCCTGGTTAGTGGGGAAGACTTTGCAGCTTCCAGCAGCTGTGAGGTGGAGGCTGGCCCCACCTCCATTCCTCCCTTGCCCACCACTCACAGACATCTTTATGTGTTCCCTAAAAATTCCTAAAATCTTTATTTGATCATTTTGACTGCCTAGACAGAGAAACTGAAAACTTGCCCTTGCTCTGTCACTAACCAGTGATCTAGATTGGCTAAGTCCCTTCACCTCTCTGTACCTGTGGCTCCTCAGTACATCAGAAGGGACATAGAATAGAGGGACATAGAATAGTGATTACAGATACAGACTCTGTGTTCATGCCAGCTTTACTTCTTAGCAGCTAGGTGACCTCTGGGAGTTTTTCAACCTCAGTTTTCTCATCTCTAAAATGAGGATCTCCATAGTATCTACTTCATTAGGTTGTAAAAATTAAATGCATCAATATGTGTCAAGTGCCTGGCACATGGTAAGTGTGACATAAACATTTTTTTAAGAACAGAGGACCCCTATTCAAGGTTCCTCTTAGATTAAAAGGGTGAGGCACCATCTTAGTGGATATTTTTGGCTGCCTACGTAGCACCCATTTCCCTATTTTCCCATTCCCCAAAGCCCCCAGAGATCCTGTGGCAAATACCCGTATATTCTCCCCCGAATGACAGTGTAGCACTGCTATAGACCACATGGGCTCTACTGCAATGACAGGGAAACATGAGTAAGTAAAATAGGCATCCTTGTTGAACTTGGAAAAAATCTCCCTCCATTCTCTTATGAGGTTGTCTCTGATGATTTTGAAAGCTGTGCCAGGTCAGGAAAGCTATCCCTTCAGTTCCCATAACTTTGTTATGGTTTCAAGTGGGAGAAAAAGAAAACATAGCACCATCTAGACACCTAGGTTTCCTGGAGGGTGTAACACTCTTTCCTCCACAAAGCAATTAACAGAGACTCCATACTCACTCCTTGGTTTTACTCTGATGACAACTTCCAGGGTCCCAGTTTCAGGAGGAAGAAATGATGCCTCCAGACAACAAACTGAGATTCTCCGAAGTCCGGTGTCCCGTCTCACTGGAGGGGAAAGGTGCTCGAACACGACTTCTGACCCAGGGAGGCTGCCTCCTTGCTGAGGCGACCTCTCCTTTCAGTTTCTGGGAAGCACGTGCTCCCCGGGCCCCCGCCTGTGCCACCCGCAGCCCCCCGAGCCGGACCCTCTTCCTTTCTCTGATCTCTACAGCTGAGGGTCAGGACCCTGCTCCTACCCTCTTCTCCACGGTTCTCTCCCATTAGACGAACTCGCTCAGTTCCATGGCTTTGCAGACTGCTTGCTGGCGGGTGTATTTATTGTCAGATTCTCATTAGGATGGAAATTTCAAGGTGGAAGGATTTTGACTGTTCTGTCCAGCTGTGTACCCACAGAGTCTAAAACAGCGCCTGGGTTTCATGTCCTCTGAATGTGTGCCTGGAAGTGAGATCGCCGGGTCATGGGGTAGCCCTAGTTTTAACTTTTTGAGGAACCTCGATACCCTTTTCCATGGTGGCTGCACCAATATGTATTCCCATCAACAGTACTCAATGCCCTCTTTTTTCCACATCCTCACCAACACTCATCTTTCATCTTTTTGATAATAGCTATACATATATATTCATAGATCGATATTATCTACATAAATAGAATATGTAGGTATTCATATATATGAAATACCATTCAGCCTATAAAAAGCAGTAAACCCTGTCATTTGCAACAACATGGATGAGCTTGGAGAACATTCTAAGTGAAATAAGACAATTCCTGCGTCATCTCTCTCCAGAAGCAGAGCTCACAGAAGCAGAAAGTGAAACGGTGATTTCAAGGGGCTGGAGGGTGGAGGAAACGGGAAGATGTTAGTCAAAGGGCATGACATTCCAGTTGTGCAGGATGAGTGAGGTCTGGAGACCTCGTGTATACAGCGTGGTGACTATAGTTATTAACACCCATTGTGAACCTGAAGTCCGCTGGGTGGAAGGGGTGTTCCTGCATCAGCTCCTCCAGTGAGACGGGTCGCTGGGCCTTGGAGAATCTCAGTTTATTGTCAGGGGGTATGTGGGAGGCAGCCAATTGCTGTTCCACTCTCACATTGATGTTTCTCTCTCCCTCTCCCTTCCTCTCTCTCTAAAAATCAATAAAAATATTTTAAAATAAATAAATAAAAGCTATAGGGTCGGCTCACACTCACCATTGCTCCTGCACCTGGGGCATCCATGAGCCCTGCTCTGCCAGGTGGGGCAGGGCAGTGACGGGCTGGCAGCTGATGGTGGGTGCTGGGCATTTGCCCTGGTGGGGTGGAAAGGTTGGCTGAGCTCACTGGCTGAATCTCTGCAGCAGTCCCCGAGGATGGTGCCACTGTCCACACTAATGAGCTCAGCACTCAAATAGCTTGAAAACAAGCCATGATTCCTGGCCCAGCATGAACTACAACTCTAGCGGGGAGGCTGGGGGAGTAGGAATCAGCAAGCAGCCAGATCCATGAAGCTCTGTGGTGATGCGTAAGCCTCTTTTCTGGCAATTCCATTGCCACCCAATTAATAGTCCCCTTTATGCATTCTGATTTCCGTCCCAAAGTGCTTCTCACATCCATGACCTCATTTGGCCCTCATAGCATCCCTTGAATGGATAAAGGGCAGAATTAAATGTCCCCATTTTAAAGATAATTTGGAAACAGAGCCTGGGAGAGTTAACATGATGTGGCCAAGGCTACGCAACCAGGAAGCATGAGAACCGGGTTTAGAATCCTGTAGCCAAGGGCAAGGTTTGTGTGTGCGTGTGTGTGTGTGTGTGTGTGTGTGTCTGTGTGTCTGTGTGTCTCATGATCTAGAAAGAATGGTTTTACATCTTTGTCCAAACGGTAGTCACTTTCGGATGCACTTTTGAAAAGTGAGGCAGACGCTTGTGGATACAGCAGCTTTCTGCCCCCACACAGCCTTAGCACCTCGGAGCTCAGTGAGACCTACACAGCAACAGGTCCAGCCACCTTGTTCTATGGGTAGGGAACTGGGGTCTCCGACGGGCTGAGCCACTGAAGCTCAACAGCAAGTTCTTAGCTCAACCTGCTGCACCGTTACCCACCTCTCCCTCACACTGTGCTGTTTCGTGCAAGCCTTTCTGGCCGCTGGCTTCGTGGAATCAAAACAAAACAAGACAATGACCACGTTGGGGCTTGGCTGGAGCTCAGGGCCCAACTCCCCATGAGGCTGTAGGTCCGTTTGACGGGTCACCGTGAGAGACAGCCTTTGTGAAGAAGGTGCTTGGAGACACCCGATCGGTACCACGGTTTTGTTAGTTTCTCTAACCTTAAGCCGAGTCAAGCTGTATTGATTGGAACCAGTTGGGAAATGAATTACTGAGGCTGATCTATAAAGAAATCCAATCTGGAGATGAACAAACTACGGTCAGGATTCCTGATTAGGCACGCCACCCCACCAGCTAAACAAAGCAGACAGACAGACGTGCGCACAAAAGGCGAGCTTTCAGAGGGTGAAAATGATGCCGTGGTCGAGGGATGCGGGTCCAGCTCATACCATAGTAATTGACCATTTTTTAATAACCAACAAATCGATTTCTCTCTAACAATGCTTCCAAGAAACAAGAACAAGAGGGGTTGTATTAACAAAGAGCGATGGAAATGAAATTAAGCCCCGAGTGTGACTTTTTTGGCATCCACAAGATAGGAGCACAGTTCTGCTAGAAACTGCAATCTACACACATCCACAACCCTTACCTCATGGAAGGAGGAGGGGAAGAGTGTGGAGAGAGGGGAAGGCTTCTGGGGAGGGGAATGCCGGCAAGGAGATCGACCCTCCATTTCAAAAATTGCTTAGCAAAAGTGATTTTAATTGCTGCCTTTGTTATAAAAGATTAAAGGTAGTTATGTCCCCATGTACCTCACTTTAAGCAATCGATATGTTCCTGAATAGTTATGTGCAAGTCAAATTTTTGTAAATCAAATCCAATTTTAAATGCCCTCAGAGAGCTTTCCATTTCAAGGAAACTCTTTGGTGAATCCTTTTGTAAGGCCTAAAACAATCCCTTAATTTATTGGGTTAGTAGGTTTAAATTTCTTTAGATGATGAAAAATCAGGTCAATAAAAAGTTGTCCCCTCTCTCATACTCAGAAGGAAGGGCTTGAAAATAGACAGGATTAAGATGGCTTCGTGGCACACTCTAACAACTAATGGTACCCCCATGATGGGTTCCCTTGATAAATGCTGAGACTGCCTCTAGCATCTTCTGTTTGCACCTGTGATGTTGAGCAACAGTGACTAGTGTTTATCCTTAGAACACTGAGACTAAGAAAGAATCCAAAAGGGTTACTTGGAAGGAGCATTAAGAATTTTCTAGTCCAACTTCTTTGAAAACAGATATTCCTCTTTGCAGCATCCCAGAATGATGACTTTTTAGGCTCTGCTTAAACACTGCTTGCATGCTCTGTGAAATTCACTCATAAATTTATTCATTAAATATTTATTGAGCATTAACTATGTGAGGAACTAGGTCTGGGAAAATGGGAAGAGAAAACTAGATACAGTGTTCGTGTTCTATAGAATTGAATTTAAGTGGGAAAGCAGATGGTCAATAAAATAGTAACAAAAGCCCAGCCAGGTGTGGCTCAGAGGTTGAGCATCAACTTAGGATCCAGGAGATCGAGGTTCGATTCCCAGTCAGGGCATATGCCTGGGTTGCAGGCTCAATCCCCAGTTAGGGGCGTGCAGGAGGCAGCTGATCAATGACTCTCTCATCACTGATGTTTCTCTCTCTCTCTCTCCCTTCCTCTCTCTAAAATCAATAAAGATATATTTTTTAAAAATAGTAACACAAATAATTGATTCATTCTAGTTCTAATAAACATTATGAAGATTAAATATAGGGTGCTATGAATGTGGTCAGGGAAAAGTGACCTGAGGAAGCTGCAATTAATCAAAGATCTAGAGGATGAATGGGGGCTAAGACAAAGGGGGGCATTGGAGGGTACAATACGTGGGACTGACACGATTCAACTCGTGCTTTGAAATGATTGCTCTGGTTGCCATGTGAAGAAGTGGACTGGAGCAGGGCAAGAATGGAAACAGGTAGACCTGTAGTTGGGTGGAAGATGTTGATGACTTGGGCCAAGGCGCTAGAAGTGGAGATGGAGACAAGAAGATGGTCCTGAGTAACTCCTGGAAGCAGGGTCAATAGTACTGGGTGACTGACTGTATACGGGGGTGAAGGAAAGCGAAGGTCAAGGACGACCTTCGCATTTCTGGATTGGGCAAATGGAAAGACAGTGACACCGTCTACTGAAAATGAGAGCACTGGAGAAAGAGCAGATTGGGGAGAAGAGATTTGATGCAATCAGTTTGGGGCATGTTGAAGTAGAGGTGAGATGGGTGGAGCTGTCAGGAGGGCAGTTTAGTAAATGAGTCTGCAACTTGATGACTTTAGCCCATCCGGCAGATTACGTCCATCCTACAGCAAGGCCAGCACACAACAATCCCCAACACTGGCTCAGGGGCTCAGGGACACAGCTTCAACTTCTAAAGAAACAAAGTCCTAGGGGACTGATGTGCCAGGTCAGCAGCCAAAACTATAACTAGAACATGTGACCTAGACAGGAAGTGAGTGGTAAGAATGGGAACCCAGGTCATTGGAAAGCAACAGGGGCTTAATTATCCGTGTTACCACTCAAGATGTATGGCTTCTCCTGTGTCACTGAGACAATGAGAGAACCAGGAGACTCCTTTGACCTTTGATGCCAACCAGCATTTTGGTAGGAAACGATGTAGTATCAAGCTTGGTGCTCAGGAATGGAATTCTACAAAATATTTAAATCCCAAGTCCATCTGCTCACCAAAGGGAGCATGGGGTAACATTTCACAGAACTTCCCACATATTCCATATTAGGTATCTAGTCCCTTTGTCTAGAGAGATGAGAAAAGTGAGCTGGGGTCAAGCTCTATCTTGTTTATCACCTTTCCAAGTTCAGCTATGTTTATGTGTTGGTGTGTCTTCTGGTAGCCTTACCTGCTCCCTATGGGCTCTGGATATAGCAAGGTCTAAGTCAACAGCCCATCAGAAAGAAATGTAGTATTAGTCCATCTATTTCAGCTCCATATGACAGAACTCCACCTGAAAGTAGCTTAAGCTCTTGATTGGAGTTAGGAATAGTCCAATAGACACAAGATGAGCAAGTGAGAGTTGGTCCTGGGAAGTTCTACTTCCCCCAGATCGTCAGTGTCATAGAGCCTAACCCAGAACTGTCAGTGGGCACCTTTTCCATCACCTTAGGAGAGGGTGTCTGACAGGGAAGCTAACACAGGGAAATGCAGACAGGCCTGGGTGAGGGCGTGAAGACAGGTAGAGTCAATAGAGAGATGACAACCCAGTGATGACCTGATTTGAAATCCTTGATTTAAATTTCTCCGAATTGCATCTACTTTTGGTTTTCAATTTGCATAGTCCCATACATTCTATTTTCCATCTAAACAAGTTCAGGTTGAAGATTTTGTTACTTGAAACTAAAATTCTTCTGGCCAATTCCATGCCAGTGATTGGATTGCTCTCACTTTAGTCACGTGCTCATCCCTTGGAGCTCTCCTCACCTGATTTCCAGGGGACGAGTAGATGAATCATGTGGTCACACTGAATCTGGGAGGTGGAGAAAGATGGGTTACTATAACTGGCATTCCCTAACAGAATGGCATGGGAAGGGAGAGGGGCATGACAGAGAAAAGATTTTATGACCAGGACTCTGGTGAGAAGGGAATACCGAGCAGAGGCCCTTACCTAACCAGGGGACCTCTATCTGCAGGAACAAGGGATTCTTCTCGAACAGCGTGCTTCCTCCCCAGAGAATGGAACACCAAGATTACATGGCTATCTAGAGCAAAGGAAACACAGACCACTACCAAACACTTGAAGGTTTTCAGATGCCAAAAGGCCCTGTTCGGGGCATATAAACTATAGAACAAACTGTTCAGGTACATTTCAAACATCTAAGGTGGATGTTTGCATCAGTGCTCTGATCTCCAGACAGAAGGACCCCATCCCCTTCAGAGTTCTGCAACAATCTGAGCTGAGCCAAAAACGCAGAGATAAACTAGCTGAATATACGACTTTTTCTAGACTTTCTCAGAAGCCGTCCACTTGAGGCAGGATTGGCTCTTTTTTGCTTGTTTATTTTTTCTTTATTTTTATTTTTTAATCCTCACCTGCGGACATGTTTAGAGAAAGGAAGGGAGAGAGAGAGAGGGAGGGAGACAGAGAAACATCAATGAGAGAGAAACATTGATCAGTGTCCTTCTGTACATGCCCTGACCAGGGATGGAACCAGCAACTCAGGTATGTGGTCTGGTCAGGAATCGAACCAGCAACACTTCTGTGCACAGAACGACACTCAACCAACTGAGCCACTCTAGCCAAGCAGGATTGGCTCTGGAGTCTGGTGCTAGGTGCCATATTTAGTTGAGGGAAGTGGTCCATGCCATTGCTATGGGAGACGGAAGGAAGGCAGAGGCTGGCAGCCACGTAACACCTGGCAGAGGGAACAGGGGACCAGCATCTTAAGAGTCCAAAACTACAGCTCATTTCATGCCCTGGGTATCCCATTGGCCTGCCTCATTACTGCCATCCTTTGTACATTGTTAATCACGAAGACTGCAAAAAGGAATGTCATTGCAGAAAAGCCAGCCCTGAAGTCAAGTTCTCCGATACATCGTGTCTCCCTTCCTTTCTGCCGCTTGTCTTTTAGCACGTCTTACCAGAGCTATTTCTGTCTATGGGGAGTTAGCAGTAAGATCACATATTGTACAGAGAGTGGAGTGTTAAATTTATGCAAAGGAAAGGAATGTGTTATGGCAAAAATTATTTACTGCATGGCATCTCCCTTGAGGGTTGGTCTCCTGTTCGAGTTTTAAGGACAGCAGCTCTATATTTGTCGCATGGCAGAGCCACACTCCTGCCCGCCTCCTGCTGTCCACGCCAAGAGCATATGCAGAGTCGTGAGGCCAGCCTGCGCCTTGAGGAGGCACGGTCTGGGCCGGCACCAAGTGTCCTGCCTCGTAGCCATTTGTGCTCCGAGAGGAGTGAGCCTTCACCAGTGAGAAGGAGGAAAGACAGGAACAGAAAGGTGTTGGATGTGCTGGCCGGGGGCCATTATTCTGGCAAAGCCACTACTTAAACTAGTGGGACAATTTATCGAGATTGGAGCATTTTAGAAGGCAGCTCGCTGTGGTCTAGCATTAAGAGCCCATCGAACCTACAGCAGGACCCTGTCTCTCCCATTTACTGGCTGTGGCTCTCAGGAGGAGTCAGTTGGCATCTCTGAGCATTCATCTCCTTAACTGTGAAAAGGAAACACAAATAACCACTTGCATTGTGTTGTAAGGAGTAGCTAAATAAGTATATGCCTAATAGTAAGTGCTAAAATAATATTCGTTTTTTCATTCCTTTTTGTGGAATTAAATATTAGTTTAGCATTTTTCGAAGCAGCTCTGATCCTTGGATCATATGAGTGGTTTTCCCTAGGATGACAAATTCTTGGTAGGCATAGGACAGCTTCCTTCCTACTTTCTTTTAGCAGATAGTGCTTGTTGACTATGCCACTCTTTCTCAAGGTCCCTGAGGATCCTTCTCAACACAGCCCTCGAGGTGGTCATTTATGAAACATCAGAGATGACATATAAAGTAAAATATGTATTCCATCTGTGACCCAGATCATGTCCATAAATTACTCTGCTGATTGTTACTCCCCCTTTACACAGATGGTTTTAATGCACATTAAATGCACAAATGGACCTCCAGGTGCTTGGAGGACACAGTGCTTCTGAAAGACCTGCCAGCGTGTTCATATCTCTGCTTCCGATGCAGAACCACAGAATTCCTACCTCGCTCTTGGACATTCATGCCCCTCAGCATATGTTCTTACGACTGGAAAGGTGTCGGCTCGTCCTCAGCTTCTCACAGGTGTCCAGGGAACAGAGTGGCAGGGAGGCAGCGTGCGCACTGGAGGTTAAGAGCTGAGCTTCACAGTTCCACAGCCTCTGCCGCGTACCAGCTGTGTGCATTCGGTTAAGTTGTTGAGCCTCAGTTTCTCCATCTGCACATTTGTGCTTGAGCACAATATCGCCTGCCCCGGGCTGCTATGGGGATTATAAGGATGAAGCCAGTCAAGAGCGAAGCCACAGGCTTGTAGCTCCCAGTTGTTGTTATATTATTGTTGATGATTATTAACTGGAGCATATTCAGTGAAGGGAGGCCCCAAGAGACTCAAAACCATGTCACAGAATAACAGAAAAGGAATTCCTCTAGAATAAACTTTCTGATAACTCTGTTTGACTCCAGAACTCAATTCTCCCCAAATACCAAGAACTATTGGCCTTCAGAAGACGGTTTGTTATAACCCTGTATATTGGAAACAAGCACTTATTTGACTTGTTTTGAATACGTCATTGTCAAGGGATTCAGTGCTGACCAAGGCAGTCGTCTCTATTCTTAGACAGCTTTTACTCACAGGAGATTCTTCAATATATTAAAAGGGAATGTTCCATCGTCTCCCCGCTGGCACGAACCCTACCCCATAAGGTGATGAAGAAAAGCCTTCCCCCGGGGAACTCAGACCTCAGGAAGAAACGCCGCCTGGAGTTCAGTGGTTTACAGCAACAGGCATGCGTCTTGTTCATGTAACTCGCCTCCGGGTGAGCTGGGTCTCTGCTCCCTGATCTTCATGTCAGGGCTCGGGCTGAAGGCCGTCCTCGCCTGGGCTTTGGAGCCGAGGAGAGTGTGATGCGGGAAGCACGCGGGATCCTAAAGCTCAGCTGAGGCTGTCACCACTCTCTCCCCTGTTTCATTGGCCAAAGGGAGTCACCGACCCAGCCAGTCATCAAAGAGGATGAGCAGGTATGACCGTCCCCTGGAGAGGGGCCGATATTTGGGAACCGGAATACAATGGGCCATCTAGTCAAGGGGCTCGGGCTTAGGGACTCCTCCTAATGGTCGGATGCAGGAGTGTGCGCTGCAGGAAGAGAGGGAGGCGAGCAAGGGCAGAGAAGGAGGTTTCATAAACGGCTGGGCGTCCTAGAGGTGGGTGGGTTTCCCTTTCCCTGAGAGCGAAAGCCGCACCGCACCCGGGGTAGGGGGCTGCTTCCCGAATCCCCTCTGCTCCACGGCTCTGGTTTAGCGTCGGCCGAGAGAGGGAGCTGAGGGAGGAAAGCCGTCATTGGCACACATGGCAATGAACAGCCACACAGGAGGCGGGCAGGCCCCCACCTGTCGCGCTCTCCTCTGTGACCAGCTCAGCCCCCCAGCTGAGCACATCCTAGGCCCTGGGCTCCAGACCCTGAGGGGCAGCAATTCCACAAACTCAACAGCTCCCTGGAGAAAACAGCTCCAGAGACCCCTCCTGAGATCCCCCTTCGCAGTCTCACTGTGGGGACCTGACGGGCTTATGATTTTGGGTGTCCCCACAAGCTCCACCTCGCTCAGGCTGTAGTGACTGTTTCTCTGTTCCGCCAACTCCCTCCTTGCAGACACCCACTTCCCAGCACCTCCCACATGTGCGAGGTCCAAGTCCAATAATAAACCCTTATTTCCATGCCATGTGCAGTGACTCCACTTCTCCAGCTGAACCTGGAAGGCTCTCCTGGCCACAGAGCCCCGACGGCGGGGCCCAGCCTCACTCCGAGCCATTTCCTCATCTCCCTCTACCTCCCTCCTTTGGAACACACCAAGTTCTTTGCGTGTTTAAATTATCTCATGTTGATACTGTTTTTTTTATATTTTGAACATTCCTTGGGCTTGTTCCACTGAGAACAAGAAGATGGCAGGACAAAGCCAAGAGCTTGGCAAGAAAAAGGACCCTTCCTTCCATCCTTCAGGTTTCTACCTAAATACCCATCATCATGGGCCCTTCTTACCTTCCCATGTTCAGAGGCTTCTCCCATTTCCCACCACAACACTCCATTTCCTTCCTGTCACTGACAACCATTTTTCTATTTACATGTCTGCTTTTAAATTGTGCTTCCGTGCACCAGAATGTGAGATCCATGTGGACGTGTTCTGTTCACCCTCATATGAATGACAGCAGAGAGGAAGGCTCTGAAAATGTTTGTTCATTAAGTGAATAAATTAACAGATCTGGGCCACTGAACCAGCTCTGAGTGTCACGTGATATTGTCATCTTAGTAGTGATGAGGGTGGTGATCCCAGGTGGGTAGAACTGGGTCAGAATGTTCTTCCCTTTTCTACTTCGTGTTTTTCATGGGCTGAGTTCTCAAAACAGTGTGGGGGGTGGATTTTACTGAGAAAGATAAAGGGCTCAGGAGGAAAGAGCTGCACTGTTCTGGATGACAAAGGTGAGATGAATTTGAAGGATCTGGAAGCATATGGCAGAGTTGAGAGAGGGCTCGGGGAGCCTGGACATAGTGGGAGGAAACAGAAGAGGCACAGAACTCTCTGGGAGCCTGTGGAGAAGAGAATTTGGGAAAGATAAATGTCTAACAGGGGATACATATATTTTCTTAATTTTGCTGAGGGTGGTGCTATGTAAATTTTCTCCATTCCATAATTGTCAGTTAATCCACATTGCTCACTAATGCTTTGGTACAAGTGGACTCTTTGGGGAAAACTGAACAGCTGTTGAAGTCTGCAGCCAGGTGGGTAATAAGATAAACTCGGAGACAGGACATGTGGGCAGTGGACTTGAAGGATGGGCTTCCCGCTGACATATGGTTTACCCTCCTAATGCTGTGCACTGGGGAGAGTTTGAAGAAATCTCCCATTGACTTATACTCTAACAATCTGCCAAAGAAAACAAGCTCATCAGGGTTACACAATGCTTTCCCAGTCCAAGTGTCCTACTTACTTTGAATCTCTGAACCAAAGAAGAAGCCCGAGATGTGGGAGCGATCAGATCCCAATGGTGACAGTAAGAAGACAGGACTCGTTGTGCCTACAACTCCCTGATGGTTCCCCTCAGACTGATGTTTCAGGGAGAGTACAAACGCAAGCTCTGTAAATAGTGTGTGTCTCAGAAGCCAGCCTCCATGTAGAAAGGCTTGGTCTACATTCCTGATTGATGAGAGACCATCGGGACAGAAAGAGATGCCTGGTAGAGATGAAGTGAGGCTCCCAGCAAATAGCCGGCACCAACACCCCAGACCTGAGAGTGAGACTATCTTGGATGCTCCAGGCCCAGGCAAGCTGCCTGCACTGACTCCCCATGGAGCAGAGATGAACCATCTCTGCTGAGCCCAGCCTGATCCTCTGACCCATAGAAATTGGGCAAAAACATGGCTGACGTTTTAAGCAATTAAACCAAAAAAATTAGAGAGCATCAACAAGTGCCATAAGGTCATATATATGTTTCCCCTAAGCATCTTTTGTTGTTCTGAGTTCCTTCATATCAACTCATTTGGCTCTCATTTGCCCTTTGCCCTTTAAGAGGAGAGCTCTGAAAAGTTTACTTGAAATCAAGCGTTCTGTTCTATTAGGTGTGCGTAAAGTTAATCAAGAGTTTATAGGTTCCTCCTGATAATGAGCTCAAGGAAATTGAAATAACAAAAGAACAACTCTGGAGAGTTGACCTAGATTACAGAACCAGCTGTTGGCCGGGCCTCTCTCTCCTTTCCTCAGGAGGATAATTAGCACGAAGAGCTGTGATGTGTCCTTCACACAAGGATGCCAGGCAAGAACATTCCTCAAGACATCACAGAGGAGGCGGTCTCCAAGGAAGTCCAATTAAAAATGTGTGTGGTTGTAAAAGCGCCAAGATTTAGTCATTAAGATGCCTGTCAACACCTATGACTTTGCCTTCATAATGTATTCTTCAGGAAGATTGCTCACAGCATCCGGACTTTGGGTTCCAGGTGACCTTCAGGCGCAAATACCTTGAGATGGATGACTCATGGTGAGGACACTGGGAACAGCAATTCTAAGCCCGAAGGAAGCTTGTGATGGTGGCACTAATCTAGTGAGAAGAAAATGGAATTATCAAAATGCTTTAACACAAAGAAACCTATTTTTCATAGAATTAAAAAGCCTCTTTGCACTGGAAGGAATTTTTGATATTGTTGACTCAGGGATGCCCAGGCCATCTCTGGTGAGGTTCCCCGAAGGAAAGAGTTGAGAACGGCTCTGAGGTACCATCCGGGCCTGATGGGAAAGAGTGCCCTGATTGGGTGACCATGTCCATCTTTGGAACAAGAGGACAAATGTAGGAATGCATGGTATGCATCTACCATATTTTATCTTATACCAACCCTTTACAAATGGGCAACCTGAGCCTAGTGTGTGGGGAGGACTTGCTGAATGTCAGGCAGAATTAGTGGGAGAGCCAGATCTTGCCTAAAGGATCCTTCCTGATTCGTTTGCAGTATTTTTCCCATTCACATTTTGCATGGGGTTTGGTTTTGTGCCCCTGCACTGACCTGTTGCACTGGGATGGAGATCCCTGGCTTTGACTTACAGCACATCTTAAGGTTCTCGACACAGGATCTCTCCTCAAGTCCTGGGAGTCAGGGAAGACAGCTCATTTATCTCCAACCTCGGTTACCGTCTTGCTTCCCCAAAACCTCACCAGGTTTTTGAAAAGGGAATGTGGACAAATTTCTGTCTGAGGCTGTTTCATCTCTACGCTTAGATTTTTGGAAGCATTGTTATAATCTCCAGATGAGCCAAGCAATGGTGGCTGGATTTTCTCTAGATGTATTTGACATGTCACCTCAGGGAGGCGCAAAGGCTCAGAAATATTGTAGGTTGAACTGCTTCAATTCAAGGGCTCTGTTCCTCCACTTGAGGACAGCTCAGCTATTCACTGTCCCCACGTGGAGGGACCAGACCCAGAGTGAGAGGACATTAAACTAGGATCTGATTTCTCCTGGACTCCAAGCAGCATTGGAGAAGGAAGTATTCTTGCCACCTTTGTAGTCTGAGTTCTGGACAACCAAGCTGATCCCGTGGACAGCCTACCTCTGGGCAGTTGACTCACTCTCAGCCTTTGGGAACCTGCTTCTCCTTATGGAGGAAAATACTCTGGCTGAGAAAGAACTGCAAGCCAAAGGCCAGACAACCTTCCTTAGGAAAAGAGAGCCTCTCCTTTCTCTAAACCCTGCAGCTCGGCTGGTCTCACACTCACTTAAGCTCTTGCATCATTTTACTTTTCAGTCTTGACACACAAAGACACACAGCACACACATATACATTTGGTGGGTTTGTGTGTGTAGGGATGCTGTTATACAGAGAATGTTAAAGCTAGAAACTTCACAGAATAAAGTATCCCCAGTCAGTCTCTACTTCAGTAGTCTCAGTTATTTGGAGCATTTGCCACTCATAGGCATTATGACAGGGACCATTATGAGGACAGTGCCGGGGAAATAGTGAGAAAACAGCTCATGTCAGCGGCAGTGGCGCTGCTCGGGTGGGGATGTTTCTTCTCCCCTTGCCATGTGTCTGAGGGACCTTGTTACATCAACACCCCGAGTGAACCAAAACAGCTCAGCTAGCAGAAAAGGAACCAAGGCCCAGGAGTCGCGTTATTGACCCAAGTCACACACCTTCGACAAAGGAGGCCAGGGTCCAAGTTGTTTGAATCCCAGCCTGTCCCACATGTCCACCCTCCTGACGGCTTCTCAGAACTGAAATGTAATTACTGTGGACTAAGTTTCACCTACTGTCAATCATTTTATAATTACTAGTGAGAAATGATGATTTGTATGAATGAAGGTGTAAGGTTAGTGGAGAGTTACTCACAATTAGAAATTGCAATAAGAGTTATGAGTTAAATATTTATGGTGATTAAAATTGTCATAGTAACAAGCTGGTAACTGATGCCAGCCAGCAGCCTACATTTCCCATGTGTCTTCCAGACATTCCATGGGAAGAGGGTTCTGCTGTCAAATACGTTTAGGAAACACGCGAAGACGTCACTGGAAATTCACGGCACTTGTGAGTGTAGTTGCACAGAAGTCGTGTGACCCTTGGGCAACGCTGTATTCTCTGGCTGCAACTTTCCAGACCCGTGTCTGTAGATGTTTCTTCCTCCCTCTTAGGTCTCTGTGCAAATTGAACAAGGTAATGTATGTTCAAGTACTTTGCAACGACAGATAAAAACGTAAGGGATTCATTATGATTTCTATTACTGTCCTTATTACCATTCTGGACTTTGAGTCCAATTCCTCGCCCTTTGTCTTCTGGGAGGCTCCCTGCTTTGCCCAGAAATACTCATTCATTAGGCACCGAAGATAATTCCCAGATGGACAAAGGAGGCGAAGCTTCCCGATCGGCTAAATTGGAAACATTTAAATTTTTCATCTATTCCCTTGTCTGTTCTTTGGTCAATAGCTTATTCTGACAACTTCATTACGTCCTAATTACTCTAGGTTCCTTTGCTCATTTCCTGTGTGTGATAAAAAGCCCACCAAGAGCTGGATCTGACACGCGAGGTCGCCGGGCCCCTGACTGACGGCGCGGCTTCCCTGCTCACGGGAAGGGCCTTCCCCTCACTGTCAGGAACATGTTCGAAAAGCCCTGCCGGTGCCTCGCCTGACGGTGGCCGACCCCCTTTCGGCACACGTCCCTTCCACTGCAAGAGGGGAGGGAAGAGCCCATGTTTCTTGAGTTGAGCTGATTCATCCTCTGTCCATAAATCTTTGAGGAGCCCTTCAAGAGGCCGGGTCAGAAGTGCCTTAATCTCTGTATTACTCGTTTCTTAGAGACATTTTAATCTATTGGGCTTCACTTATATGCCCCTTAGGAAGGGCCGGCCTCTCCTTAGCCAGGCTGGATTCTCTCACCGCGATCGCTCTCTCGTGAGGCACATGTGGAGCGCGGGAGGGGGAGGGGCCTTCGCGTCACCCGGCCTCCCGGGTGCCCAGCCTGGCAGCTCCTGCTGCCCCTGCGCCGCTTGTTAAAAACACAGACTTCCAGCCGCCGGCAGCCCGGAGCGGGCCCCGGCAGGTGCGTGCTAATGAAGCCAGGCGGGCGGCTCTGACGAACAGGTGGCCGAAGGAACCACACACCTGGCGCGTGGATTTCAAGGCACAGATGGCTTCAGGGTGGAAGCAAAGAGCAAAGAAGGAATTTCGGGGATGTAGGTTCAAATACTGCGACCTCCTCCTACCAACAGCGCATCCTGGGGCGAGGCCCTTGTCCTTGGTGGCCTCAGTCTCCTAAGCGTGCAGAGTGGGGGTCACTGCGCTCTACAGAATACTTTGGGGGCTTAAAGTGAGAAAACATAGTAAAGCACCTTCCATAGCCCCTGCACTGGTAGGAACCTGAACCTTTCTCTCTTCCTGGGGTCCCTATTGTTTCCTATTTGGACAGTCTAATGAATCTTGTGCTTTGCTTCTTACTGACAGGTCCTTGGATGTCATCCGGCAGCCCCTGATTCAGTCCTCACAGCACCACTGGGAGGGCAGCGTGTTACTGTCTCCAGTTTACAGGTGAAGACAAGCATGGTAGTTACGTTACACGAAACTGCACAGCTCTGGTGGTGGTGCTGGAATCTGAATACAAGAGGCCTGACTCCAAGGCCCAGGCCTCATGTGTCCCCTCTGGCAGGGGATGTGGTTACTAGATCCCTCCCCTCCCGCCGGGACCACTGAGTGTGCTCCATTTAAGGAGGGCCTCGCTGTCACATGCACAAGGGGTCTCCCTCGGCCCCCTTACACTGTGAGACCCGGGAGCCTCCTCTCATCCACCTGCTCAGCCCCAGTGGGATCCACTAGGGAGCAAGAAACGTCTAAAAGGCTGGGAACCACCGGCCTCTTCTGCTGTCTCTCCCTGCAAAGGGATATGTAGTGGGGACATGTACTCCCTTGAGGTACTGAAGGAACTGAACAGAGCCCCCAGAGTTTTAAGGAGCATTAAGGAGCATCTGGGCTCTGGCCTCCACTCCCCCCAAACACACACACACACACACACTTTGGAGTGAGACCTAGCACTTTGGTTTGCTTGAAGATAATGACCCTTCCCCAGCCCAGTCTGACTGATTCTCAAAACTAGCCAGAGGATGAAAGGGAAGCTGAGGCAGGGTGGCCCTTCAGCTGGGAGCCACTTGGCTTAGTTGCAGGGAGAGAATGATGAGGGTGGGAGTCAGGACCACAGGGATTCCTAACTTCAGATTTCCTCCCTTGGAATGAAGTAGAAACAGCACTTGGAATCCCCAAAACCACCTTGGGAGAATGGCACTGATAATATTTTACAGGTGGTGAAACAGCATCAGCGGGAGATCTGTTTAGAACTAGATGAGAGGGGGCTAAAAGTGAATATTTATTAAGCACCTACTATGTGCCATGGAATCGCTTCTGTAATATTACATAGTATTTATCACAGGAAACCATGGACGCAGGTAAAAATATATTCTGGCTGGTGTGGCTCAGTTGGTTGAGTGCCATCCTGTGCACCAAAAGGCCAATGGTTCCATTCCCAGTCAGGGTGCATGCCCTGGTTGGGGGCTCTCTCCCTGCAGGGTTGGTGTGGGAGGCAGCCGATCGATGTTATGCTCTCACATAGATGTTTCTCTCTCCCTCTACCTTTCTCTGTCTCTAAAATTTAAAATTTTTTTAAATATTAAAAGTACATATATTATATATAATATATATATTGTTATATGGAGGCAGAAGATTTAAGGAGAATGTTGAACTTGCTTAATATGACATAGGAACCAGGATTCCAACCACACAGGCTCAACTCCAAAGCTGGGCTTTATCTCCCCATATGGCGCAGGGGCTATGGCTGCTGGCTGACGGTCAGCGGCCCCCAGGCCCTGTGTTGACAATGCTGAGGCCGCATCTGGGCTTGATCGGTGATGTCTGCCAGGGGCTGGCTGGCAGCGTGAGCACCCGTGCCATCCCTGCACCACTGTGCTCTCTGGGAAAGGAAGCATCCCCCGTGGCCAGAGCACAGACACAGGTCTTCTGGAATAAAGCTCCACGCCTTTTTCCCCCTTCCACATCATTTCATTCAATGCTTTCCACGAACTTTGTCTTGGGCGTCTCTGCAGCTGCAGTGCCTGCTATTGACAGAGTTGTGATGCGTTAACTGAATTCATTGTCTGAACTGACACGCTGACGAACTGGCTGCATGGCAGACGGGAGGACAGGGACTTTGGCACTTTTTCACAGATATGGAAACCAAAGCAGAGCGTCACGGAGCGAGCCAGCGGTGGGCCAACACTCAAAGTGGGCGCTGCGGGCGCCGCTTGGTGCCCTGGCACAGGGAGAGGGAGAGGGAGGCGGGGAAGGAGTGGCAGCTGTTCCAGGGGAGGCAGCGGAGAGAGAAACTGCCTCGGGTCTATTTGTTCACACTTCCTCCAAATAAGGGCTGTGTCTCAGCACATAAACAACTAGATAAGCTGCCTGGGGTAGGCTCAGGAGGGGGATAGCACTGTGAGGAAACTGCCTTTTTTAGATCCTTGGTCCCCTGGAGGATCAGAGGAAGCACAGAAGGCCCAGGGAAAGGACCTCTGACTTGGGAAGAGAGGCCAGCATGAGTTTAGCCTATTCTCCACACCCCTCCTCTCTACTCTCCACTCTCCTGCTAGTGATGCTGGATCCTGAACAAGTTTTAAGTCTACAAGGAGAGAAACTTAAAATGCCAACATTTCTGAGAGGCAGGCAATGAAGTCAACTTTATACTAAAGTGTAAATGACCCACAAAAATAACTTACATCTGAAGCTCTTCATTTACTATTTTGAGAGCCACGTTCTGTGCAGAGCTCTGTGCTCAGCAGCTGCCGTGGATAAATTCCACATCCTTAAGACATTTACAAACACAGGGAGCACGTGGTGGGTACTCTGTCCTGTGCCCTCACAGCCCCCTGTATGGGGTTGTGAAAGTCTCACAGTTCAGACTCCTTGAGCACTGACTCTGTGACTGTTGCTCTGGGGACACATAAGACAAGGCTCTGCTCTACTTGGAGCTCCCAGTCTTGCCTGGGAGATAGACGGTGATGGGAAAAGAGCATCAGAGTCCGGCTTGAGGTGAACTAACTAAAGGACACCCCAGGAATGTAGGAGGGGAGGGCAAAGGTGCATGGGAGAGGCTTGAAGGGCTTACGAGGGGTGGAGGCCCCAATAGGAATATTAAAAGGACAAGGGAAAGATGGATACAGGCAAGGGGAGAGATGAGAAGCTGAGAACAGCTCATGTGAAGATCTGTCTTTTTAAATCAAGGTGTGTGTGTGTGTGTGTGTGTGCACGGGTGTGTGTCCAGAGTACAAAATCAGAGGAGGAGACCAACATGAAACGAGGCTGGTGAAACAGACAAGCTCCTGAGGGGACCTATCCGTCTGGAAGTTTGAGGTTGGAGATCGTGGGGAGTCACAAGGTTTTTCAGCAGAGGCCTGAAAAAATAGAATGTGGGTTTTCTGCTGGCTGATGAGAAGAGTGTGGCAGATCAGATTATCATTCCCAACTCCTCCCTCTCTCCTCATATTACAACAAGTACACACTAGCACCCTTAGCTAGGCTGTTTTGCAGTGTCTGCCTGCAGGGTGGGGTCTCCTAACTGTGATCTAATGGCACTGGGTATGGGATCATCTTTGCTGTGAACTGTCCCATGCACTGTAGCATGTTTAGCAGCAGCCTTGGTTCCCTTTTTGCTTCTCCAGTGGACTCTACATCTACCATCTTCATTCCCAACCATTCCCGCCCACAGCAGGATAGCAGGCACTGACCCTTCCATCCACCCAATGCACGCATACTGGCCAACCACGGCTGCCAGGAATAGCACCAGTGCTGGACATTCAGGACAGGCCAGTCTAATCGGTGCCCTCTAGGAGCCTGTCCACATTAAAGATTACAAGCCAGCAGCTCCTGACTGAGTATGGCCCTAGATATATATTTTTTTTGGCTTACACAATATGGGTTCTTTTGAAAAATCAGACAACTTGAGAACGGTGGCCCCAGGTTCCACCAGGGGTTAACTCTCTGGAACAGAAGGCTGTGTGCGTGTGTGTGTGCATGTGTATGTACACGTGTGTATATGTATGTGCCCAGTGTGTATGCAAATATTAGCTGGGGCCATTTTTAAAAAGCTTTCTGAAAACCTGACTCAAGATAAATCGTTTCCTCTTGAATCCATGCACTTCCCTGATCTCTCCCACCACGGTTTTGTCTGAGCAATCATTTCCTCTCTGGGACAACAGTAGAGCATGATAAATAATTCCCCCCCTCCCATGACCACAACCCCTAATTCACCCAGCACAGAGAAGACTCAGTGATGTTTCGGATGCTTCCTTGATTAAAAATCCCATCACACTGATAAGAAGACCCAGATTCAGAACCACATCCCACAGAGCCTTGGTGACCTGCCCCCTGCCCACCTCCCCCCTCCTGGGCTCAGGTGCACCACCGTCCCCTTACTCCTGGGGCTTTGACCACAGTGGCCTCTTCCAGCCCACTCCCCTGCCCAGAACACGTTCCCTGCTGTGAAGCGTCCTCTGGAGGGTAATTCCTGACCCCCTGGATGGGACACCCTTTAATTCTCCCTCGTAGCACCCTTTCCATTCCTTCCTTATACCAAATAAACATCACAGCCACACGGGTATTCCTGTGATTACTTGACTAGAGTCTGTCCCCTCCCACTGTGCTGCCAGCTCCATGGGAGCCACATTGGTCTGCTCGCTGCTGTTCTGTCCGTGCTCAGGGCGGCGCCCGGCCCTCAGCCCTCGGCAAGGGCACCTGTGGGCCGGTGACAGCTCAGTGAGCAGGAGAAGGCAGGAGCCGCAGCCAGGCGGAGGGTGGGGACGCGAAGGCGCCCAGCCCCTGACCGCAGTGCTTCCTCCAGGCCCCGCCGAGCCCCAGGCCCACAGCTGCCGGGTCTGAGAGCAGCACCACGGGGGGACCTCAGAGGCCCCTGCTTGACCTGCCCTTGCTGTCCCCCTGGAACTGGAGTTCACAGAGGGCCAGGCGCCCGGTCTCCCTGGCCTGGCCGGGCCTGGCCCAGCCTTTCCCACTCTCCTCACCCCTCGGGATGGAGGAAAGAAACCTCCGGCTGTAGGCAGCCTCTCTGGAGGCTCCGCAAGCAGCAGAGAAGAAACGGTTTCAGAAACCAATTTCTGTATGAAAAGAGGAAAACAATACAGACCTTACGGGAGAAATAAACTTGAGTGCGGAGTGCTTGGAGAAGAGAAAATTAGAGAAAAAACCAGACCGCTGGCAAGAAAGGGAGGGAGCCTGTAAGCACCGGGAAGAGTAGGTGAGGAAAATAAGACGGAACAGGACCAATAGCTGTTTATTCAAGAATTCCTATAGCTGTGACCAGGCCAGTCTCCTCCTCAGACACCATCTACGGCTCCCCATTGCCTGGAGGACAACACTTTAGGACAACAGGTAGATGAATTAGAAGCATGCATAGTTGGGGAACTGGGTGAAACGTAGCACAAACTGGCAGTTACCAATAGTCAGGGGAATGTAAAGTACAGCACAGGCAATATAGTCAGTAATAGTGTAATAACTATGGATAGTAACAGGTGGGAAATAGACCTATTGAGGGGATCACCTTGTAAATTATATAAATGTCTTACCACTATGCTGTACACCTCAAACTAATATAACACTGAAGGTCAAGTGTAATTGAAAAGAAGAAACAAAAAATAATAAAAATATTGTTTTTTAAGTGCCTAAAGAAATACATAGTTGTATAGAGAAATTCATATCCTACCTAAGTAAAAATCTTCCATCTGCCTTCACCATCTTCACCTCACTCCCTTCCCCAAAAGCAGCCACTGTAATAGTCCAGTGCGGTTCCTCACAGTAAACGGCCAACGGAAGAGGCGAGTCAAAGGACCAGAGTTAAAGACAGACTCTCTGTACAGGCATTATAGCTGCAAATAAGAACAACTACCAAATAAAAATAGGCAAGGGCCATGTTTTTTGCAGAAAGGTACAGAGGAGTCTGTCCTTCCTAACCCCATGGCGTCCACTCGTGTGCGGTGAAGGCCAACGCTACAGGGTGCCAGGGGTCAGCTGGCACAGTGCTTCCCACAGGGCGGTTCGGGGCTCATGGTACATAGATTTATGATGTGATGATACATGAATGGACTTTTTATTTTCACAGTTATGTCTTTATTTTAGTGAGTATAATAGGTATTTCTTTTTTGGTGTTTTGTTTTGCTTTGTGTGTTCTTCACTGTCCACCTTTCAATCTGCCCTCCCATTAGCACCTTGCCCTCCCCACTGGGGGGTCTCCCATTCCGTGTTGTCTGGGGACCACGGGCCACAGGGGAGTTGAAGGACTAGCCTTTCTTTCTCCCCACCCTGTCCCAAGATAGGCAGGGTCTAGATGCTCTCCCAGGATTTTTAATTCTGAGCAGGCAACACAGTGACGGCTGGGGTGGCTGACGGTGGTGGCGTGGGCAGTGGTGTTTGTGGAGACCAGAGTGGTCATGCTGTGGGGACATTGCCACGGTCCTGCCGTCTGGTGAGGCGGGCATCCTTGACACCCACTGCCTTCAAGCCCAATCTTCTAGCTCCTGACAGCCGTCTGAGGCCCTGATATCCCTCCAGTGAAAACTTCCTTTGCTCAAGATGGCTGGAATTATTTCCAATTGCTTTCAGCCAGGGACCTTCTAACTAATACCCTGTGAAAACATGTCATTAGTAAATGAAACCTGTGATTTTATGAATGCCATTCCTCAGGAAAGGGCAAAGCTTTAAAATTGGATTGATTGAAGTCAAATGAAAAGAAACGCATTACATTAGCTCACAAGTAACGTGTGAACACATTAATACTATAGCCCTTAGAAAGACAGTGAGGGGGTCCCATCTCCTTGTTTTTTAGAACAAAAATGTGAGTCTCAGAGAGGCAGGTGCACCCAAAAACCCAAGGGGCTCTGCTGCAGACTTGGAGCTGGGCACCTTGACTCTAGGTGGGTGTCTCCATGTCCCGTTCATGTGGTGGGCAGAGCCCTGTGCCCACACTCGGCCCTTCTCCATCAACAGCAGGAGTGTGCTGGGTTCTAAATTCACAGAAGCCTTGCTCAGCAGCCAACATTTTCATTTTTAATAATGTCATCATGACAAATTTCTTTTTCTGTTTGTTGTTTTGTCCTGAAACTTGGTATCGATAAGCTGGACAGCGTGGTGCATTTATGACATGCCCATCCTGTCTCCCTGAGCCGTTCACCACTGAGAACAAGGCTGCTCCCCACGGGGAAACCCTCCACAGAGGTGTCCCAAGGGCTTCGTTCCCCAACCCAGGGGCCAGGCCCCATGAGAGCAACGTGGAGCACCCTCTGCCCTGTGGCTCCGTGGGAGAGCCTGGTGCTTCCGAAGCCATCTCATCACCATGACTCATTAGTGCGATAATTAGTCTGACCAGGGAATCGAGTCCTGTTTCCTTTACATTTCAAAAATTAAATCTTGAAATAATTGCACAGAAGCAGCCAACAGAGGCCTATCCCTTCACTTTAACTACCAGCGAAGCAGTCCCCAGGCTGGCTTCCCCAGCCTCTCCAGGCCAATCCCAGCTTCATCGCCAGGAACAGAGTGACTGGTCCACGTGGAGGGAGGCGGGGCTCTGTGGTGTAAGTGAGAAGAGACTGGAGTGAGAAAGTCCTGGGTTCTAATCTCAGCTGCTGCCTGATGGATTTGGAAGGAGAGTTGAAAAGAGAAAGGCTCTGCAGAGAGGGGCAGCGCATTGGAGCCGTGGGATGCACAGGCCCCTGCAGAGGTGGGGAGCGGCAGGGGGGCGCAGTGCCTGTGAGCGGGGGGGGGGGGGGGGGGGGGGGGAGTGGCAGGGAGCAAGCCTGCATCTGATGCCAAGGAAACTGGGTTTTATCTGGGAGCTGGCGGGGTGCAGCGAATAGACCACAGCTGTGGGTCACACCCTCCTGAGCTGGAGTGAGAGGACCGGGGACTGGGGATATCGAGACTTCTTTTGTAGAGTTGTCTTGAGGATTCGGGACGTTGTGTGTAGAGACTGTGCTCCATGCCTGGCTCGGAGATGTTCTGCTGTAAAGCGTTGCTTTTCTTAGGAAATGAGGGGCCATTTAAAGTACTTCCTATGGTGTTGAAAGGTCAGCTCGCTGATGCATGGAGCCACCTGATTCAGGGGAAACTCCCCAGAAAGGCGGCGGAGAAGGAGCCTGAGGTGGGCAGTAGCTTGGGGGAGGGGAAGAGAGGAGGGGTGAATGACTGCAAGAGGTATTTTATAGAGCCAAAGCCACAGGACGTGGGGCTCACTGTCAGTGTGGGTAGAGGGTTGGGTGTGAAGAGTAGGAAGCTTTTAAGACGATTGCCAGGCTTTTGCTTGGAAGCTGGGTTGATAGCGGTAGCCCCAGGGAAGACGGACAATGACAGAAAGAGCAGGCTATATATGAAAGAGGGTGGCTCTTAATTTCGGTCTAAGCAAAGTCAAAACCAGAAAGTAAACTCCGTGATTCTGTGAGTCACGAGGACTCTTGCAGTTTGAAAAGGCAGGAGCAGGGTTCCAAATTCTCCCACGCCGTCCCCCACAAGGGACTCCGGGGGAGGACAGTGCACCCCCTTGTGGGGACCAACACTCCCTGCCATCTGCCTGGGGCAGAGGGACTTGGAGACAATGTCCTGTCCTCTGGTTCCATCGGGAAGGGTTGGAGCAAAATCTGTTCCCTCCAATCCCAAGAGAATGACTCCTGCCGGTTCTCGAAGCTCCACTGAAGCCAAGATGAGGGGAATATGGGACCTTTCGTAGGAAGGAGGGAAGGGAATAAATATGGAAGCTCAGGAGGGAGGGAGGGAGGGAGGGAGGGAGGGAGGGAGGGAGGGAGGGAGGGAGGGAGTTCAATCAGTAAACTGACCTCCACCTCCTGTATTTGTTGTTGCTGTTCAGCCTTCACCTGGGAGGAGCGCCAATATACATGCACTGTTCTGCCCCAGGGATATACTGCAAGTTCCACTTCTTTCCTCACATATTAAAAATGAATGTAGATGACCTTAAATTTCCAAGAGCTTCTATACTGATTCAACATTCAGATGATCTGTCTGTGATCTGAAGCCCTGTCCGGCTCTAAGATACTACTGTTCACTTATTGCAGCAGTTGGCCCCAAGGGAGCACAGGGTCTCTGCCGCCTCCTGAATGCTGAGGGATCAGGACCTAGTACTAGTCAATGTGGCGCCAGGGGCCAGACTAGTGCCCTGCCCTTCACCCACTTGCACCTGTTCCTTCATGACTCAGCTCAGGTGGCATCCCTGTGAGGAGCCCTTCTTAGCCTTCTTGGCCAGTGGGCTGGTCCTCCCGGATGCGCCCATAGTCCTCTCTGCCAGTGGACTCCCTCCTCGTATCGCATGGTCTGTTTCTGTGCCCACCTTCCTCACGAGCCTGGGAGATAAGTATTATTTCCACGTCCACCACACCCAATTAACAGACAAGACTGGTGGAGCTCAGAGAAAATAAGTCACTTCCCTAAGGTCACAGAGCTAGTATGTGGCAGATCCAAGATTTAAACCTACCTTCCCTGGGTCTCATTCCAAAGCTTTTCATGTTTCCCATTTTAAACTGTTTCCTGCAACAAATAGATGCTTAAAGTGCCCCCACAGGAAATGTGTTTTCTCTAAAATGAACCTCGAGCAGGACACTCAAAAGTGGTCCCAATGGTCTCGAGGGAGATGGGACAGTCTCCTTTCAAAGAGAACGATCTTATAATTCACAAGTTTGCCTTTCAATTAACTGAGGACTGTGGCTCTTTATCTAATGTTATTTCTACATAATCTAATTTCGGCTGCAGGTTAATGGACCCATGGGGAGTTACTGCTACTTCAGTTTCTAAAGCATTCAGAGGCATGCCCAGGTTATCGGTGGTAATGGAATCACCCAGCTGTTCTGAGTTTCTCCCCATTCTTCCTGAGGTGACCCCAGAAGGGGACAAACACAGCGACAGTGGGACTCACTTTTAGGTCACTGGAACTTGCTGAGCACCTCCTGTGGCCCCGTGGCCACCCCTGATCCCAGCTCCCAGAGAACCACGTCCACACCATTATTCACACGGCCCCTGAGCACTCAGTGTGTCCCGGGCACTGTGCGAGGGCCGCGGGAGACACGGAGGGGGGACAGGTGTGGCGCGCAGTGAGAGTCGCGTTGATTGGGCCAGTCACCAACTCTCCGAGCCTGGCTTCTGTAGGCGGTGTCCGTCCGCAGCTTCCTCGGGGTGCTTACCTCTGTGATTTACTCACTCAGCACGGTGCTGTGTTCACTGCACTGCCGGGTACCTCCTGACAGCGCCTTCGGGTGATTCCAACCCTGTAGGAGCTCCTGGTCCCATAAGGGATCCTGATAAGTTAATAGGCTGTGACAGTTCACGGGATGTCTACAGTGGGGGGAGGGGCGTAGGACAGCATGGGAACCCAAAGGAGCCACTCCTGAGGAGTCGGGCAGACCTTCCGAGGATGCCAGGGTGGTGTCGGAGTTCAGATCTGCGCAGGAACAGGAGGCGGCGGAGGTGGGGGAGGGACGCTGTTTTCACCAGAGGGACCAGCACAGCAGAGGCGCGGGGGGCAGTCAGTCATGGGGGGAAGGAGGGTGGCTAGGGTGCCTTGGTCATTTCAGAGTAGAGACACCTGAGGAGGGGTGAGGCTGGAGAGAGACGCGTGTGGAGCAGAGGGGCCTGGTGAGGCTGCGGGAGACCGACTCTGTCCTGCGCACAACAGGGAGTGTGCGGGGTCCTCAGGGAGCCACAAGAGCAGGTGGGACTTCGGACACATCATCTGCTGCACTACGGAGACTAGATTTGGGCATCAAAGAACTGGAGGCTGGAGCAATGGAACCGAGACGCGAGCAGAGCTACTGAGGCGGCAGTGAGGATGGAGAGACGGGGACCGGTTCGAATAGGTGCCAACATCACTTACACCGAGGCGCGATGAGTCCCTGTAACTGCGAACACTGGGCTCCTAGAAAAATTCAAACTACAAAGTCAGCTCCAGCGCACCTCGAGCCCAGATTTCTCCTTCTCTGTGAATTAGCCACACATCAGTTAATGAGGGTTTTCTGCTTTGGAACACGAGATCAAAGTCCTTCCACTCGAAATGTGATAAACTTCATATTTCAAGAAGAAGGCGTCTGGGATCTGATAGTGCAGACGGCTTTGATTGTACGCTCTGGGATGACTCAGGACCCAGAAGGTCCCAGAAACTCCTCAAATGATGACACAGCTAACTAGCGGCTTTCGCGTCGATGAGAGCCTGAGCCCCGACCCCGCGTTGGTTACCTGCGGCCCGGGGTGCGGCCTGGCACCCTTTTCACGGCGTCCGCACGTGGAGCGCCCGAGCTGTGCAGACGCTCCTGGCGGCAGAGTGTCTTACGCGCTGGTAAAGTGTGAAACTTCTTCAGTCTGGTGAAGGCGACGTTCAGGTTTTCCGGAGACGCACCCGGATCTGTGCAGCCGCTGTGAGCGGAGCGGAGGGAGCGGCGTGTGCAGGCCGACGGCGCGGTGGGGCACCTGCCTGCACCGCCACCAACGCACGAGTTTCCCGAACTCACCACCTTTCCCGCGTGGCAACAATCCTCCTCGCACGGGACACCCTCCTCACTTCCCTGACACTCGGTTCCCGGGACGGGGAGAAACGCCCCTGCCAGGCTGCTTCCCAGGCTGCTGGCGCTCGGGGGAGGGCTGAGCCTCAGAGTAGAAAAGTCTCAGGTCACAAAACAGACTGGCAGCGGAGCTGGAGCTAAGACCGGGTGCCCCACAGCCCAGCGCCCTCCTCTGCGCCAGCTGCGCCGTCGGCCCTATCAGGAAGCGCGGAGACGAGCTCAGCACCCCTCATGACCGACAACCCCCGACTCTGAATCCCAACCTCTCCTCCCACTGCGAGGCCCCTTGAAGAGAGGAGTGTCCTTCCCCAACCTGTACGCAGCAGCTTCCTCAGCGCCCACATTACTCGACACCCACCTTCCCAAGGGCCTCGGTCTCGTGGCCTGTCTGAGGGACCCACCTGAGCATCGCCATCACCATCCTGAGCATCGCCATCGCCATCCTGAACACCTAGAGGGCGGGGACTCGGTCCCATCTGTACACCCTCCTCTCATCAGCTCCTGCCTGGCTCCTACAGCCACTC
This sequence comes from Miniopterus schreibersii, assembly GCF_964146895.1. NCBI lineage: Eukaryota > Metazoa > Chordata > Mammalia > Chiroptera > Miniopteridae > Miniopterus > Miniopterus schreibersii. The sequence continues at coordinate 39,762,147 of NC_138117.1, read as the reverse complement.
AATCAAGTTGCCAGAGTTAAATCCATCGAAAGAAATCTGACTTCTGACCTGTTTGTATGTGAAACTTAAAACACACTGTTTTTGGAAAAGACGGGAAACCATCATCTGGGAAATCCTCCCTCTGAGAATGTCCCCTGAGACCCCCCCAACCCAGCTGGAAACCACTCAGACTCCAGGAACCCAGGTTCTTGATGTCCAGGTCCCACCCCACTGTGGAGCCCTATTAATTGGAACATTCCCATCCTGACTTTCTTTCACCCCGAAGAGTCCTGTACTGGCTCATGGGGAGCCCTCTTCACATCCTTTATTCCAGGAAACAGTGGGGTCTCACCCAGCGGGGTTCCCCAGGCTCCACCCAGAGCAGCACAGCAGCCCCCACCCCACCCTGGCCTCTGCATTTCCTGCTTGGGGTCAGACCTCAACTGCAGGAACGGACTTCGGAGCTCTCGGAATTAATCCATGGAAGGCGCTCACCAGGCTTTAGCTGCCCCCAAAACTGCAGCGGCATCTCTGGAAACTTCCTTGATAATTTCCCTCCTTTAATCCCCTTAACTCTCTAAAGCCCTGGGACAGGTCTGACATTTCCTTTGCGAACTCCAAACCCGAGGACCTGGCTTGGAACTTCATACCCGTCACCTCGTGGTACTTAGCAGTTTCCACATCCTATTGCAGGTTTGTATCAAGATAATTTGTGTGCAAAAAGAAACTTTTCAATTTCTCCTCCTTTGGTCTCCCATCCAAATGTTCCGTGCCTTTATGATTTTCTGACTCAGTCTCAGACATATTTTCTGTCACAAGCTGGAATGACTCATGCCTGGGCTGCGCTGTCCCTGAAGCCCATACCATACAGATGGCTGTGCCAGAGCGAGTCTGGAGAGTCTAGAATTCCAAGTGGAGGAAATCCAGATAAAGAGAGGACTGTGTGCTCAGAGGGGAGGGGAGAGGCTTTTGCCTTATTCTGGAAAGATGGTGACTAGATCCAGATAAAAGTACTTGACGAAATGAAGGTAGGACACGGAATCCTTCACTGGGCCTGTCCCTGCTCCACACAGCACGTAGCCCGACCCTCAAAGCAGCTCCGCATCCTTCCTCGCCAGCATCACTCCGGGTGGCACTTTCCCTAGGAAGGCTTCGCGGACCTCAGGCTATTGGAAGCCCCTGCTCTGTCCTCCCACAGCAGCCTGTGTTTGAGTACATGTCGTGCTGTGCTGTGATTGTCTGGGTATTTCTCTACTTCATCATTAGTTAGCTAAATGAAAACCGGGCTCATGGGCATCTTACTCATCATTTACCCTAATGGCCTCGTGTAAGGCCAGCAATGGCAAATGCTGATAAATGTTTCACCTACGTATCAGTTAGCATGGGTTAGGTTGTGCTGTAATAACAAACAACCCCCACATCGAAGCAGCTTAACACAGCAAAGGCTAAGTGCTCAGTCATGCAAAGCCCCAGAACATTCAGGAGTGGGCACATCAGGGTGAGAAGATCGTGTGTACAGCTCTTCCACTGCCGCGTCCATCCTAAGCCATCTTCAAGGTCTCTGAGCTCCGTCTATTGCCGTAACTTGGATTTAGTTGAAACTCTTGAGTTGCCCCATCTACACTTAAGTCTTTTTTCACCACATAAACATCAATAAAAACAAACCAACACATACACACGCGAACACATACACACACCCTAAACTACCTCCTGCTCTGCTAAATCACACAAACCCATTCTTAAAACCTAGAAGAGAAAGGCAGTTTGTTGCCTGTAAGAATTATTTCTGAAGGCTATTCAAGGTTGCAGAGAAGAGGAATGACCCACAGACCTATGCCCAGACCTAAATTTCTTCTTCAGGTATCTTTGTCTTTTCTCAAGTTTTCCTTTCTCAAGGCAGCTGTCATTTCTCTCCGTGGGAAACCTCCTCCCACTCCACAGCCCATCTGCTTACATACCCTGTACCTCGATCCACCAGAAAAAGCCCCAGCATTTAGCCAAATCTTGACCGGCTGCCCTGGGCTTGCCCTGGGCCTCTCAAATTTCTCAGGCAACTCCAGGTACATTCGGGTGGTAGGTGGGGTGGGGTCATGAACATCAATAAGGCTGAGGTGCTTTAACCCCTTCTTCTTTCTCAGATGGGACTGCACAGCTGCTCTGGCCCCTCCTGGGATTTCTGAACATGCAGAGACCCATGGAAGCTAGCAACTTCTTTCTAACGTGTCAACTGCATTCAAGAATTAAACACACCTTGTCATTCTCAAAAGTCCTGCTCCCTTGCTGCCGACTAGGAAAATGGAACTAACTTATAAATTAACACCAGCTGCCAAATATATATAATAAAGTCATGAATTCTGTAAGTGCATCCTAATTTCTGACCTTATTATGGGGGCCGGTGACAAATATTCCCGCAAACTTTCAAGGAAGCAAGAGAACTAAAAAACAACCAAAAGAATACATTCAGAGAGATCAAATTAAAGGGTATTTCATTATATGTGGCAATCTGAATAAATTCAGACCTGGAGCATCAGTCTCCAAGGATTTCAAAGGTGGCAATAAAATAAAATAAAAAAATGAAAATCTGTACCCACTTATAAGCACTAAGACAATAAAAAGTCCAGCAAGAAAACAAAAATTCAGCTCCTTTCTCACCGATGACAAACTCGGTTCTCAGAGGCTCTGTGAAGCAAGGCTGCCACAGCTTGCATTTTGATGAGGGGCGCATTTTCAAAAAACTGTGAAACCTGGTTTTATTACCTAATTTTACCTGGTGACACCCCATCTTGCCACCCCTGCCCAAGCAGCCAGTATTGACTGTAGAAGTTGGAGTCAGAGCTAATCATCAGGAGAAACTTGTGGTGACAGACGATGGGCCAGGGGTGGTGACAAGGTGATGGGCTGGGGTCCAGGACATCCCCCCCACCTTCGAAGAGACGCCAGCTCATCTGGAAAGCCGGGCATGCTGGGAACAGTGCTGTCAGTTGTGTGTCTTACATCAGCTCTACACATGTCCTCTCTGCCGCCCCACTGCTCCTTGAAACAAACGCGACATTACTAAGACTCTCTGGATGGCTGCAAAGGGTAGAAATCGAACAGCAGGAGGCATCCCCAGGGGAAGAACATTAAAGCTCAATGGGAAAAACAGGACTGACTCTGGGCTTGGAAAGTGTTTCCACCAAACAAGTTCAATTTCCTAAGTAATAAGTAATTGTTTCCCCTCCCTAAATTAATCATACACGTGTGAAAATCCACAGACCATAAATGCAAAACAGGAAACAGCAATAAAACACTGTTAAGCTGAGCTTCCCCAGCAGACACTGCCGGCCGCCAAACCAAGGCGGCGCTCCTGTCCTTCCTGGTCCCAGTGAAGGCGCCTCTCTCCACGCGGAATGAAAGCTCTAGATCCTCGCTTTCAGGCTTTCCCTGCAGTGGGGGTGTCTGTGGGAATCGGAGGGCTAGTGAGACATAAAGAGAAATTTGCTGTGTTTGAGGAGACTTCCAGAAACACTCCTTCCTCCATGATACAAATAGATTTTTAAAATTAAATTTATTAGGGTGACATTGGTTAATAAAATTACATAGGTTTCAAGTGTATATTTCTATGATACATCATCTGTATATTGCACTGTGTGCCCACCACCCACAGTCAGATCTTCTTCTTTCACCATATATTTAGATTCTTTTTAAGTGCTGTGCCTCCCTTTGCCTATTGGTACCGTCACCTTAGAAAGTCAGTTCAGAGAGAAGGGAATGCTTGGGCCCTCGATGGGTAAACTGTCCAGCTGGTGAGTCAGCATTGGGACCACCTGTCTCTGGACACCTTGTTCCTGAAAACAACACACCCTATTGTTTAAGTCCCATCTGGTGCACGCCTATCCTGCTCTTTTTAGCTAACGCATCCTGATGGAGCTGCCTGGTGAGTTAGCCGTTGCTTTGGCCACCGTGACACTCTATTGCACAGGGCTGACCGCCCCACAGCCTCTGGGGTGTTGAGATTCTTGTGCATCTGCGTTATTACCTTCGGGAGGCCCATGAGAGAAACCAGTGTTCTTGTTTTCCAGAGAGACAGAGGGAGACAGGCTGTTTTGTTGGACCTGAAGGGACCAGATGCCATCTCAGCTACTTTCTGGCTCTGCGGCCTTGGGAAAGTACCTCCCATCCTGAAACTCGGCGTCCTCAACTGTTACGTGAAGCGGAGTAGCCGGACTCACTCCAACTGGTGGGACAGAAGGACAGAGCCGGTATAAGGCCCAGCACTGTCTGGCCTGAGGTCAGAACTCAGTCTGCTCTGCCACCGTTTCTTCTCCACCTGTGCAGGTGTGAAGGAAGATCTTTAGGTGCTTTGAGACTGGCTAGCTCTCGATTTCTGTTAGAGGAAGGTAAGGACCACCCACCCACCTGGTCCTCATGGTGAAGGAAACAGCCTGAGTTTTTGGAGAGACTGAAGGGTTATGGATAGAAGTTCGACTTTCAAACCATCCCTTAGGAAGTCTACCCTACTAGGGTAGAACTCGTCTGCTCTCACTTCTAGGCGCTATTTTAAAAATGACTCGATGCTCTAGCCATTCCTGCATCGTAAAGTCCACCTGGTTCTCTGTGCATTCTCCCGGGCTGCTCCCAAGCCTGCAGAAGGCTTCTCCACCCCCCGCTGACTTCCACTCCTTCCTCAAGGCACAGCTAAGCCGTCCCCTCCCGGGAGCCCCTGTGCACCCTCATTTTCACCCGGCGTCTCTCTGGGTCAGGCTCCCTTCCCTACTCCCCCTACCCTCCCTGCTGACTCCCCATGGAATTCTGCACATGTTTGTCTTCTGGTCCCAAACACACTCCTCCCATATATTGAGTGGTAATTAAATATTGGTTGAATAATAACATACCCATAAAAAAATCATATTCAACCCAGCGGTAAATAAACATTACTCTATGTAGTTGTATAATTGATCTAAGAACATTATTTCTTCTTTTTTTCTATCAGATAAGCCTGATGTGTTTATCACCTCCATCATGTTTTTTACAGAAGATGCTGCTTTATTGCCTTAGCAGAATAGGCTGCTGCCACCTTACTTGAGTGAAATCGTGCAAAGAAACACAACATGTGTTTAGAAACTGAAAAACCACAATTACTAATTCATGAGTGAAAGCAAAGAGCATAATGGAAACCTAGAGTGGATCATGACGGAGGCATCGCATAGTAAAACCTGTGTAATGCAACTAAGAGACTTCTCAGAGGGAGATCCTTGCCTTACATGAAAGTCTTAGGAAAAAAATGAAATCTTAGGAAACTACATATTTAATTCAAAAGCTAGAAACAGAAGCAAAATAAACTGAAACTTAGAAAAGATAAAATCAAGATGAACTAAAAAAAGCAATGAATTAGGAAGTAAGGACACTTTAAAAGTGGCTCATTGAGAAGGTTCATAAAAAAAGCTCTTATACAAGATTGCTCAAGGAAAGAGAAAACACAAAGGGTGGTAAGAATGACAAAGAAACATAATTGTAGTTTCACGAGACATTTTAGCAAGCATTGAACATAGCTGTGAATAGTATTATGACCATGACTTTCATTACTAGGATAAAATGAACGCTTTCAGAAAAATAAAAATCACCAAAACTGACTCAAGAAGACATAGAAAACTTAAGTAGACCATCCAGTAAATTAAATTAGTGGTCAAAAATCTTTTCCCCACCCCCAAAGAAAAGCAACAGTATAAGATAATTTCAAGTTACACTAAACCTCTTAATGTAGAAAATTCTTATCTTGTACAAGCTCTCCTAGGGACTAATAAGAGAGAGACTAACTGACAGGAAATGGTTGTAGAAGAGTCCTGTGCGAGTTAACCCTTGACACGTGGTAAAGGTGACGTGTCAGCTAAGTCCAGCTGTCATCACTTCTGGTTAAGAAAGAAAGAACAAGCCCATGGCCGGGGAACCCTGTTCCCATAATAATGTGTGCCTGTCGGTTGCTGTGGCCATGTTGCTATGCTCATGCTATGCTGCCAGTGTGTGTCACCTGCTAGACTGTCCACTCCTTGAGCTCAGTGAGTGGGTTCTCTCTGCCTGGGATGTTTTCAGTGACTAGAACAGTGCTGGGCACTGAGGGGACCTCCTGCATGCAGACAGCCAGGAGCAGTTAACTAAGCATGCAAGTTCCCCGAGATGTTCCTCTTTCCTAGAGTACACAACGGAGGTCTTGCTTTTATACTTGCATTTGGGCCATTCTTTGGTGTGGTTCTTGGCCAGTGGATTGGATTTGGGGAGAGACAATACTGTATTCTAACCCTCCTGCTTCTCATTACTAAGAACGCATGATTTAGCTCCTTGAACCTTAGAAAAATGAGAATAACAGCATCATCCTGGGGAGTTATTGTGAGGGCTCTGTGAGCTAAAACATGCACAAGCTTGTCGCATCTGGTAAATACATCATGAATCATTGCAGGAGGTGTGGCTGATGTTCAGTACAGGCTGGTGAATGGAGATAAGGCCTAATGATGAGGATCTGATGGGTCTGGAAGATCAGATCAAAGAGGTGGATTGTGAGTCATTTTATAGAAAGAAAGACATTCATGCTGGAGAAAAACCCAAAGGACTTCCAGATGAAGAAAGGGGCATTTATATGAGTCCACTTAGTAGGAGCCAAAGAGTTACAAAGATTTAATTGTCTCCTCCCTATCTCTGAGCACATTTGTAAGCAGCTTTGGTTTTGGAACGGCAGGAGCAGTGAATGTCTGTCGAGTCCATGCTAGATTCTAGGGGTGGTGGGAACCCACCCACTGCAGCCAGAGTGGGAAATGGGGAGGTGATCCAGAGGCAATGGCGTGAAGCAGGAGACCTTTATCTCTGAACCTCAGTTCCTCTTCATAAAATGGAAATAAATTGTCTTGTGTAGTTGTTTGGAGGATTCGAGATCATATGTTAAAGGAACAAAACACAGTGCCTGGTCCAGGGCAAGTTTAATAATTGGTACCTAGTATGATTATGACTATGACTGTGCGGCACCATTGGACAGCGTGGTGTGGTTTCAACGTATCTGAGTCCCATCTGCTTCAAACATGTCACCTGAAATGGAGCCTGCCCCAGTGCCCAGACTCCTGAGCACTCCGCAGCCATCAGTGTGCCTCGGAAATCCCACTGAGCTTCTAAAAAACCAGCCGAAAGATGCCCTTCCACAGAACCGCTGATCCAGAGCCTGGGGTGTGGAGCCTGTGTTCCCCTAACCTTGTAAGAAAGGCAAGTCCAGCACATGGGCAGGGCTGAGGGTCAGTGGACTGAGGCGCTACATGTCCACCCTCATCTGTTGGCAGGTGATCACCTTGCCCAGGTAAAAGTGAAGGCAGAGCCAGCCTCTCACGTCTGGAATGAACTCGGGATGATTCGTTATCAGTCAAGAGAATCAAGAGGAGACTCCTGAGATGTGTTAGAGAGAGGATGGAAGCTGACACATCCTCGCCCATCAAAGATTATTAAAGTGGCTGATTTCACAGAGCTGTTGATAAACTGAGTTACATGACACCCAGCTGCTCAATATATTAGGTCTCCTTCCAGAGGCTGGGTGAGTGGGACATGGAGGGCGGGAGGGACAGGAAGACATGCAGGCAGGACACTCCCCTGGATGGTGGGCTCACCTGGCCTGTCCTCTGTGTAGGCGGCAGCCTTGCACAGCAGGTGTGTGGTACAGGTGAGTTAGGGGGTGGGATCCACGGGAGGCTGCGGGGCCTGAGCGATGGGCAGAAAGGCAGAAAACAGGCATAGATCCATGAGGTAGCCTTACATTAAAGTCAAAAATTTCCCTTCAGCAGCTCCCCTTAGCCTTCACGATAAGACCAAGTCCCTTCGGGTAATGGCTGAGTGTCCTCGGGCTGCCGTAACAAAGTACCCCAGAGGGCAGCTTACAACAACAGACACGCATTCTTTCCGCTCTGAAGGCCAGAGGTCCAAACTCCGGGTGCTGGCAGGGTCACACGCCCCTGGAGACCTGGGGACGGCCTGCCCGTGATTCCCTTCGGCTTCTGGTGGCCACGGGTCCTTGGTGATCCTCAGACTGTAGATGCAGCCTCAGTCTCTGCCTCTGTCTTCATGTGACTTCTCTCTGTGTCTGTCTTCACATGGACATGTGCCTGCTCATAAGGACACCATTTATTGGATTTCTGGCCAGTATAACCTCATCTAAACTAAATATATCTGCCAAGACCCTCTTCCTGAGTGAGGTCACATCTGAGGTTCTGGTGGACATGACATTTTTTGGAACACTTATTCAGACCAATGATGACAATCATGGAAATCCTCATAATTCCTCATTTTACACCTGGCTGGGTTCTTCACAGTGTATAATAATCCATTGTTTACAAATCCACTGTTTACAAGACCTACCAGACTGTGAGGTCTTGAGGGCAGAGCCCATTTTTTCATTTTGTTTTTTGTGCCTCTTGCCATCCAGCCTGTAATACAGGGCCAGGCTGTGACTGGCCTTCAGTAAACGCGTGTGAAATTTAACGGGCCATTGACATCTTCGCACTTGAGGATATTAGAATCCAGGAGGACATCTGAAGGCCTCCAGAGGAAAAACACTCAGGCCAAAGCTTCAGAGCTCAGCTGCCACCCTGCTCCTTGCTAGATGGAAATGGATCACTGGGTTCTGATCTGTTGCTCACACATTATGTGACCCTGGGCCAGTCATTTCCCCGTTCTGACCTCAGAGTCCGATAAACAGTCTTTTCCCTCCAACCCTTCCTTTGGATCCGCTTTCTCTTGGCATCTCAGTTGGTCACAGAGACTTTGGGGTACCCTGCTGAGGAGGTGTTTGGCAGATCATAAAGAGCCTGCACTCTCCAGAAAGGATATTTTCCCTCCTATCAGAACCTTTCAGACCAGCAGGAGGAGAGCAGAATTGCAGATGGGCATCCAACCCGCTCCTGTCCAGCAGAGAAGACGCGGGGAACACATGCTCGCCTTCAGGGTCCACACAGTTTGCTGTCAGCTTCCTTCTGAAGGAAGATTGGACTCGGATGTCAGTCTCCACAAAGACTTTCCTGGTCCCCCCACCTCCCCAAGGCTGGGCTCTTCTTCCTCTGTGTTCCCATAATTCCTGGTTTCCGAGCTGCTCTTGATACATGGGGCTGAAATGTTTCCCCTTGCAGGCTGTGCTGTATAGATCCTGTTTGCCCTTCTGGAACACTCGCCACACATCTTAGTTTGGGTTTTCTCACACAGAGATCTGGGGACAAGTTCTAGGAGGAAGGTAATTCATTTGGAAGGTGATCCCAGGAAGCATATGGGAGGAATGGGACCGGTGAGAAAGTGAGGGGAGAAAGGTGAGGTCAGTAGAAGGGTGTGTTAGCCCCACCCCGGCTGGGGAACTTCTGAACAACCTATGGACCTGCTGGGGCTGACCAAGGCCGCAGCATTTACCTGCGACTCCTCTCCCCATGGGTTGGAAGTTTCCCTTGGAGGCGTTAAATGCCCTGCAGTTTAAGGGCTGCCCCGCCTACAGGCAGGCTGGGTGGTCACATGAGGTCAGTAAAAGCCCTTGAGCAGGGAGGAAGTAGGGGACACACAGGACAGCAGGGGTGCCAGAGAGAGCGGTCAGAGTATTCGTTTCCCAGCTTCCCTCTTTTGTGTAGCTGCCAGAGGTACATGTCCCTCCCTCAAAAGCCATGTGTCCTGTTGAGTGGTCCTCTACATGTGGCTCCCTGCCTGGAATCGGGTAACCTTTCCTCCCCCTGCTCCCAGCTAGGGCTGGTACCCCTGAGACATTGCCAGCTCTAGGCTACCGCACCCTTCATTCCGGAGGTTTCTCCTGTACCCTGTCCACACCTCAGCAAACAGAACCTTATTTCCCTGCCACACGCGCCCATTGTGCGTGGGCCCTGTCCTTCCCGCCAGGACAGAGCTGCACATCTGTCTGACTCCCCTCGCCCAGCGTCCCTCTCATCACCTCCAGTTTCTCGGGCGGTGGTAGATGTATGGAGGCGTCTCTCCTCATCGCTCTGTCTCATAATTCCTGCTTCCATCTTCTGCTTTAGCTCCTCGGCTGGATTTTCCACAGTTCCCTGTTTTCTCTCCCAGTTCCTTCATTTCCCAAATGGTGGGCTCTAGGGTCAGCCTTTGCTGACCATTCGGGTCCATGGAGGGGGTCAGAGCACAGAGCCACGGACCACCCAGCGCTGGAATTAGCGGCCCTCTCCTTACCGCTCCTCCAGCTTACTCACTTCAGCATTGCCTCTTCCAGTCCCTCAGTTCCTACTGATTTTGCCTGGGGATCCATTCATCTGCCACTTATTGAAGTTCCTTCTCCCATCTGCTAAGGTCTGCACTCCCACCGCCCGTGTCTGGATCCCAGCAGGGGAAGACCCATGGAGCAAAGCCAAGCAGTCGCAGTCGAACCACAGCTTACATGTGATGAGACCCAGACAGACATGTCTGTTGTCATAAGCAGCTAAGATTTGGGGGGCATTTGTCACTCAGCAAAGCTGTTTAATACAGTGTGAGCACTTCATCTTTAACAGAGGCAAAGCATAATGATGATTTTTAAACCAAATATCAAAATACCAAATATCAAATATCCTGAAGACCTCTTGAAATTAACTGGTCTTTTTAGAAAACCATTGCTTTGGTTGGGATCCTAAATAATCAGACTTTTACCTGCAGGGAGAGAAATAACATCAAGTGTCTCTAACTCCATAGAAGCTTTGCATGTGTTTTCTCAGCTTATCTTCTTAACTATGCAGGAAGTATTTCTATGCCCATTTTTTAAAAATATGTGTTTTTAAATTTACTTTAGAGATGGGGGAAGAGAGAGAGAAATATTGATGTGGGAGAGAAACAGCAATCGGTTGGTCCCGCACATACTCCAGCTGGGGACCAAATCACACCTGGGCATGTGCCCTGATCAGGAATTGAACCGAACTGGTGACCTTTCGGTGCAAGGGACAACAGTAAACCAACGGAGCCACACCAGCCAGGACTCTATTCCCATTTATAGAAGAAACTGAGGCTCAGAAAGAGTTTAACTGGCTTGTCCAGTCACGGGGCGGGGGCCAGGAATTGAAGTAGCTCTGGAATTCAGACAAAACCTGTATTCTTCCTCACATCATGCTAAAGTAGCCCTCGTCAGCTACTGGGGATGCTAACAAAGGCTTCCTTTGAGGGCCTGTCAAGAGCTACATTCAGTACAAAAGGCACTTCCCTCCTGACAGTATTAAAATATTTCTCCCAAAACAATTCAGTAAAAATGATTTCCCTTATTCCCAAATTACTGAAAATATTTCTCCCAACCAAAATGAAAAATTTCTTTTTGAATTTTTAAAATATAATTGGGTACTTTCCCAGGGATGTAATGTTGAAACAGGGGATCTTTGAGTTCCACCAGACAGGAAAGTCAGTGTCTCTGAGCCCTTCAGTGAAAACAACTTCTGCTGGCCAATGCAGCCTTACCTCTGGTCTTTCAGAAGATGCCCAGCGGGCCATCTGCTCAGAGGTTCTCAGCCAATCAATCAGCGTTCATTGGAAGCCTCTTCTGTGCCAAACACCACGCTGGGCACCGAAGCTAGAACAAACCAGCACCTCCTCTGCTTGTCCTGTTTAACTTTCATAACCACACTGTGAACTACTGTAAATCCCGTTACACCGAGGAACCAAGCATATTATGATTTTTCCAGAGTCTGATTTGCTTCCTGAAAGCCGAATTGGGATTCTCACACAAGTCAGAGTGGCTCTCGTCACCCCGCTTGACATCCTATTTTAAATCGTTGTCTGCTGGGTACCACTTTATGTAACGCCGAAGGCCACTTGCGGAGCACAGTTCACACGGCCTGCCCGAACTTGCGATCTGGGCTGTCCCTGGGCCTGCTGGAAAAGTCATCCCTGACTACTGTCTGGGAACCTAGATTTTGAGAGGGTGCCCACCATTCCCTAACTGATAAGAGTGACACATGGTGCCCAAACTGCTGAACATCTTTCCTTCAGGGAGGCTGGAATTCTGGCAGTGGGCAAAGGGTGCCTATGGAACTAGCCCCCCATAAAAACCTTGGGCACTGAGTTTCAAATGAGCTTGCCCGAGTTGCTGGAGGAATTATGTGTGTCCTGTGTGATGCCACCAGGACGGGACTCTTGAAGCCTGTGCATGGCTTCCCCCATGGACCTTCTCCCTGTGCTGACCCGGCTTTGTATTCCTTCCTGTGATAATCATAGTTTTGAGTATGACTCCATACTGCATCCTTGGAGGGAGTCTTCCAGGGAACCACCTGTCTGTTGTACCCCACTCTACAGAAAAGGAAACGTGGGCTTGGGCACATTGTAATCTTCCCAAGGTCACAGAGCTCAGGGTAGAATTAAGACCTGGATCCAAAGACCACCTTTTCATCACAACACCAAACTGATCCACAAAGGACTCATATTTAAGCCATGTATCAATATATTAATGTGCATTCATCAAAGGAAATCTCAATCTTGATTTAGTGCTGTCTTTTAAGCACACCTCCATCACTGGGATACTTTCACACCTGGGAAATGATGGGATGATGGGCTTCCTGCGTGTTCTGGGATGTGGTGGAAAGCACCTGGAGCCCAGGTATTTGATTGCATTGTTCCTTAGCCCAAGGTGACCCAACTGGTCAGAATTTGAGCAGAACCTCAGACCCAGGCTCACTGACCACCACACCACTGGCTCCCTCCTACCACACTGCTCCACCCCCTTGAAAAACTGTATTATTATTGCAAGCAAATGGCCCAAATTTTGTGCTGAGATTGCTCCAGGATCAGGGCACTCGAAGAGATGCTCTTGCAGCAGTGACCTTTAGCTGGTCTCCTCCAGATGAGACCCAATCAGGCATAATGAGCTTAGAACAGTCTTGGGATTGTTTCCTACTCTCTGCCTTTCTCCTCGCCCAGCCTTTATCGGCATTTTAGCAGAAGGCTGTTTTTCCTTCTGCACTTATTTATATTTAGCCTGAGCATCCTGTTAATTACAGAGCAGTTACGGGAGAATTAGGGACACTATATATAAATTTGCCACTTATGCAAATTGCAAAGAGAGAACAAAGAAAAATTAGCTTAATTAACGTAATTGCTAAAAAAGCGGGAGGTGAGGCAAACACAGCTTTAATCAAAGAAGAGGCGACGGAAGTGTCAGGAAACGGTGACCCAAATCAGCACAGATTGGAGGGCTCTGACCTTTCATGATTTCGAGGCCTTGCTGAGACATCAGGAAGACAGGAGGCCATGGAGGAAAGGGGCAGAGGGGACGGTGTAAAATGCCACACGGTTGCTTAAGGCATGAAGCAAACCCTTGCACGCCAGGCGTGCTCAGGTGTGAGTGTGCACACCTGAGGTGGAGTGGGAGCAAGATGCTCTTTGTGTCACCCAGCAAGCACATCGCTAAGCGCCCATTAAGGGCTGGGGACTGCTTAGAGGCTGGGGATACCCAGGTGAACTACATGCAGTCACTGCCCTCATGGGCCGGGGTCAGAAATAAGGAGGTAGGTAGTAAACAAACAGCACGTTAGGAGCAGAACAGAAGGGCACGAGGGAGGGCTGCCAGACTGAACAAAAAAAAATATTGAGTGCCCAGGTACATTTTAGTTTTAGAGAAACAACAAATGTATTTTTCGTGTAAGTTTATTGCATGTAATAGTTGAGACATAGTTATGCTAAAAAGCGTACCTTATTGATCATCTGAAATTCTACCTACTGAGCATCCTGTATTTTTTTCTGGCAGCCCCCCTGAGGAAGTACACAGGAGAGTCCTTCCCATTTCTTCCCCAGGACCGCAGAAAAGTCCAGGCTTCCCCCGAGAGCAAAAAAACCATTCCCTGGCCAATGCAGGTCCCTCCAGCCCGGCATCACAGCAATGGAGAGGTGGGGAGGGAAGGGATGTGAATGAAACGGAGCTGGGGAACCATGGAGCCGGTGGACAGGGCAAGGAGCCCCAGGGAGTACTGGGCTCTTCATTTCTGCAGTCACCGCTGTGTCCACCCCAGATCCTCAGGGCTTCAGTGCAACCACCCGACACACAAATGCCTGTGTGCCTGTGGTATCTGTGTCCCCAAGGAGGGGCAGACTTCTACATCTGGGCAGATGTGCGAGGCCCTGGTCTAAGGTTTTGCATGTCTTAACTCAGTGAATCCTCGCAGCACCCACATGAGGCAGATCATGTGGTCCCCATTTCACAGATGCACAGACAGGCACCGAGAGAGCTGGCGGACTCCAGGGAGAGTGGCTAATGAGCACTAGGGCTGGAGTTTGAGCCAGGCGTTTGGCTCCAAAGGACCTTTGAGCTGCCTTCCTCTCTTCATTAGGATTCTCTTTTACAAGAAACAGAAACAGATACAGAAACGTAGCCAGGCCTATACATACATAATGGAGGGGTTCGGTTGACACGGCTGCTTTTCCCAGGACTGAGAGTTTTTCCAGAACGTGGGCCTTTCATTGCTAAAACCAGAACAGAACAGTTGTAGGTGAGCTGGGACACACTGGTCAGCCTATGGTTGAGTAGCTTTAAAAATGCTTAGCATCCTGCCTGGCTAAGAATAAATTTTATAAACAGGTAGCGGCTACGCCCACTGCCCACCTTCCCTGTGCCTCGACTTCCTCGTCTGTGCATTGAAGACACTAGAACCTACACAATGAAGTTTCGTGCCGATTAGAAAGATGCTGCTGCCACGTGCTTAACTGGCACATGGTAAACACCCGGGGGCGTTCGTTGCCGTGACTGCGGTGACCATGTCACAGTGACGATGACCAGGACACCGGCGGGGAGGAGTGAGACACACAGCGATGAGGGAAAGGCCCGGGCTGTGAGACCAAGTTGGCCCTTCTCCAAGGCTCTTGACTTTTTCCCTTTGTGCCACGTTGTAACCAAATTCAAGAGATGATGAACCAAGGATGTGGAAGTTTAACCAAGCCTTCAAGAATGAAGGGGGGTGACATTTATTCATCTATTGGTTTCATCAACAAATAGTCATCAAACACCGCCTTGTGTGAGACGACGGACAGAGAATAAAAGTAGTGTGTAATTACAGTAGAGCGGGTTATGGGACTTGGGGGGCCAGGAGGGCACCCTGGACAGAGAGAGGGATGAGCTTGGTTTCATTCTTCCCGCCCTCCTCCCAGGTCAGTGCGAAGATTCTCGAGAAGGTAAACCCACTCTGCAAGTCCCCAGGGAAGAATTGACATCTAATTAGAGCGTCCTCTTGTTTATTAGCTCTGACCCAAGCAGGACATTTCTCACACGGTCCTCAGGCCCCGTCTCCCTGGTCATGTCAGCCCCACCTTCTTTCCAGCCTGGCTCGACCAGGTGTTCTAATTCCATGCCAACAGCTCATAACATGCCCAGAGAGGCCAAAGACAAATAAACAGCGCTATTTTCAGCCTCTTTGCAGTGGTTTTTGGCAGAGCTTCACTCTGAAATGCTCCTTTAACAAATATAGACAATAGATCGGCTACGCGATGTGAAACTGATGCGCAAGGACAGTGAGCTCCTAACTCAGGAGTCCTTTGACCACACACAGCCCCCTCTAGCGCCACCTCCCGTCCATGGAGGCAGCTTCGAGCCCGCAGGAGAGGAGGGGAGAAGGGTGGGAGGCTGCCGTCGCAGATCCTGAGTCAGAATGGGTCACTGGAAAGGAGTTTATTACAACAAAAACTCTTTCAAGGATCAGTCTGTTCTAGGAAAGTCAGAAAAATATGGGCAAAACCAGGTGGGTCAGCAATGAAAGGACAAGCAGGCAAACACTGGAATCCCTCCATAGAACACACACCAATAAGCTGTTCAGGTGCTCACCATCCCCCCAACACCCCAGCGCTGATGGCCTGAGAACAGACGTGCCTCAGGCCTCAGGCCCAGGCCTGAGATGGACCCGCTCCAGGCTCCCAGCACACCTGGTGCAGCAGAGCCTCTCGCCCAACAGGTAGAGACCTTACGGCCCAAATGGCTTTCTCCAGAGGCTGGGAAGGACCCTGGAACAGATATGCATTCAGGGTCTGGATCCTTCCCAAGGCACTCAGGAGCAAAGACCCGAGACTCAAGCCTGTCGCACGTTCTTAGACACCACGGAGAGCAAGCCCCAAAGATTGGTCAAGGTTGGTTGACAAATCCCAAGAACAAGAATAGGTCACAAGCCAGGGGCCAGGTTTCATCCGCAAAATGAAATAAAAAGACAGCAACTTGGGAAGGCAACCAGGAGGATCCTGGGTAACTGCGCCGACGGGTCTAAGGTACTTGGGAATGTGCAGAGATGGAGCCGTACAGGGCCGGGGGAAGTTGTAGCACTGGGATGGAGACATGGCAACTTCAAGGGCAAGAGTTCCAGTGAGGCCCTCCCTCCTTCAAACTCACTCACTCAGTCGTTCAGTCACTCAGTCGCTCACTCATTCACTGTAATCAATCATTTTGTTGTTTTAGACAAGCATCACTCAGTCAGGTAATTCAGATACACACAGTAAGACCCTGAAGTTCACCCTCAGGCATCCATTCCCTCGTTCACTTAGTCATTTACTCAGTTTTCAGTCAGTAATTTAGACAGTGAGATGTTGTCAGTCACTTAGCCTTTTATCCATTTAGTCTCATCATTCATTCATTCATTCATTTATCCAACGCACTGAGGCCTGGGTAGTCCTTTGACTCTCTCACTCATTCATTCAATTACTCCATTAGCCCTTGCTTCTGTCCACCAATATCAATCAGTCATTAAGAAATTAATTATTTTACTAATCTACTCATTCATTCACTCAGACTTTCCAAGCGGGTCACTAATTCACTTTCTTTTCTTTTCAGTCCTCGCCTGAGGATATGTGTTAGGATGTGTTCTTATTGATTTGAGAGAGAGAGGAAAAGAGAGGGAGAGAGAGAGAGAGAGAGAGAGAGAGAGAGAGAAATATTAATGTGAGAGAGAAGCACCAACTGGTTACCTTCCATAGGCACCGCAACCAGGGATCAAACCCGCAACCTGGGTATGTGCCCTTGAGCGGGGATCAAACCCGTGAACTTTTGGTGTACAGGATGATGCTCCAACCAAGGACATTGAGGCTCAGAGGTTCCTACCCACCCTCCATCGCCCTGTCAGTAAGTGGCCTGGCTGGAATTTGAACCCAGTGCTGCCCTGCCCCCAAATCTGAGGCCCCCTCCCCTGAGGGACACTGCCTTGGAATTCCTTGGCCAGGCAGTGCTTCCTTCTGCCAGACCCTGCCCTGAGCGCCTCGTGCTCCCGGGTCCTCTCTTCCGTTTTCCCTCCGCAGGAATGCTCCCCACTAGCCTCCTCTCCTGATCCCAAAGCTCCCTCTGTGCCTTGAGTTTGAATTTCAAAGCACTAACTAAGGTTCTACTACCTTCCTGAGTTGCAGACATTTTGCCCCAAAACTACTGATGTCAGTCCAAGAACAAAAGCCAATGAATGTTCTTGGTTTCTCTAAAAAGGGCTGTGGTTGCTCCTTTTCATCTGTATTTCCCCAAAATACAATGAGGAGAATAGCAAACGATGGCAACCCTCATCCTTGATAGATACATTTGAGCACCTTGCTGGGTTTGTAGGCAGGTGAGCTGATGATAAGAGTGCTCTCGAGTGACTCAAAAATGCCCCCCTCCTACAAGTCCTGATGTCTCAGGAAGTGACAGCCAGCAACCTAAAGAGACCACCTGCTGGACTCTCCAATCTCTCACCATAGGGTCTACCTGCTTCTCTGAACTCTGGGCAACCTTACTTGACAAATGAGTCTTATTACATATGACTTCTATCTTGGCACTATTTCAGCCCCCAATTTGTGCTTAATAGTAACATGCCCTTAAACTACTCTCTTTGGAGGTTAGCAGGGATGGATTTATCCCCCAGGAGTATGAGTGCGTGCTGATGAATACAAATGCTAAGTGACTTCATAATTTTCACACTCACAGCCCTACGCCACGACACTCCTTGCCAGAGTTGGAGTCCTGACAAGTTCTGTAGGTGGTCAAGAGGGGGGAGATGACAGAATGAATGAGGCTTGCCCCTCGGATTCCTCTAGCTTACCTCACCTGCAAGGTCAAAATCAACACCTCCCTCCGCTGCTCTCTTGAAGTGCTTCATTTATATTGCTGTTTATATCTATAACAATAGCTATTAATAGTTGAATGTAAAAGGGTTGTCTTTGTTGATTGTAGCCACTTTTCACAGGTATATCTACAATCCTCTATGGCCATAGTCTAGTAACCAGAAAGATTTAATAACTGAAATACTATAACCTCTTATTATGCTGAATCCCTGAGATATTTTCAGGTTATAAACCCATTCACCCATGTGCACACATGCTACTAATTCAGTCCTTTCACCCTTCGAAGAGAGTAAAATATTGTGGGAAACAAATTTGAAGGTCCTGTTGGATAATCGCAGCATATGGTGACTTTCTCCAATGAAGCTTTCTCTTACCTCTACAACCAGAATAAATTGCTTGGTTTGGGGAAGAGAAAATCACCTCTCTTCCTAAGCATACAAGTGTCCTTAAGCAGTTTTATCGTTCAATTTGTCCTAGTTTTTATCATCCTTCTCCTAGACTCCTAGGATACATGTATGCATGTATCCATCCATCCTTCTGTCCATCCATCTACTAATCCACACACTCACCATTTCCCACCTCTTCCATAACTAGCTATGAGACCCTGGATGTCCAGTGCTTGACTTGCCTTCGAACTATAGGAGAAATCACTTTCATGTGGGCTGAGGTAGATCCCTCTCCAACCCGCTCCCAAATGAGAAGAGCTGAAGTGTGTGAAGTTTTTCACTCATACATTATTCATGGCAAGCATGGATGGGAGCTACAGGATCAGCTGCGTCTCTCGTTTAGTTTAAATTCTTTCTCACTATTAACATTACCACCTGAGTCCAGGGTCAAGAAGAAAACAGTGGCAGAATAACCTCCATTCACTCATGAGGCTTCCCCTGTCCTCTCTAAGTCACTCTAAATTGTGCTTTCAGGCTGATTCTGATTCTTCTAAGTTGATTTTGATTCTTTACCCAGAAAATCTCTGATAATGGGTATGGATTTCAGAAATCTAGAGTGTGGCTCCATCATAGTGGTTCAGTGGAGTCCATCAATGAAAAATGAAGAGAATGGGGCCCTTAACATAAAGAGGCTCTTACACTATCCTGGATTGATCTTTAGCCCATCATTCATTCACTCATTCATTCATTCAACAGACAATTTCTTTGATACCTAGAATATACAAGGCACGGTTACATGAACTAAGAGGACAGTGATGGACAACATGCCAGACCAGTCCTCCAGCAGCTTCCAACATAGAATAGAAAAAAGGGAAGGATGACTCATAGCAGAGAATGATAACTGCTGTGATGAGGTGTCATTGAGGAGTTTGTGAGAGGACAGAGAGGGACTTGCATCTGAGTTGAATCCTAACAGAATTAGCAAGATATGGGACAGGTGAGGGAGGAGAGGCACCATCCCTGGAAAGGTGGTGTTAGAATGAGCAGAAGCTGGAAGAAGTATGGCAGGTCCAGGGAACTTCAAGGTGCGAAATAAAGAAATGTCAGGAGCTGAGCTGGGGGAGTTTGCCAGAGTGTGGTGAGTGTCAGTTGCCGTGCTAAGATATTTGGACTTCATCCCAAAGGTAACCGTGATCTACTAAAGCATTTTCAAGGAGAAATGAGGAAGTTTCTAAGGTCAATGTTGTTAAAAGAAGATTCGTGGGCAATTTTCTATCCCAAATCTCAAGACTTTAAGAGGACTCATGGATTTTTCTCAGTATGGGAGAGCCCTCGAGAATCCCAGGTTGGCCAAAGGGACCATCAAACCAAAAAGTTACCGAGGAAGATTCTGCAGAGCTGAAAGTCTTCCGCACGCACATTCCGCATCACTATGCCAATGTGGCCAGTCCATCCACAAACAGAGACATGCCTCTTTTCTGCTTGGCATTATGCCAGCTGCTGTTAAGGACAGAAACGGGAAGCAAGTAGGATCTAGTCCCTGCCCTTAGGAAGCGAACACATGGAAAGTTACATCAAAGTGTCAGCATTTCTGCAGGTCCCCTGTTCGGTGCCTCTTCCCCATTCTCTGTCAGCTCTCCACTCTTCAATTAATTTCGTGTCGGATTCCAGGCATCTCAGCAGTTGCTGATCGCAGCCAGGGCCTCTTAATCACTTGAGCCGCCTTAGATCTTCAGGCTGCACAGAGCTCTCCGTTTTTAATGATCTTGCAGCTGAAAAGATGCCTCAGAGCACACGCACTTGCACAAAGGCGCTAACGGGGCAATGGTTGGGGACGCTTAGAGGATTTAGACGCGCTCTCTGAAGGCTCGGAGCTTCATAACGTGGGGAAATGGATTACAACAGCCCATTTGTCAAGTGTCTCCACCGAGGAACGTCATAATCTCCATTTGAGCATCTTGACCGTTTCCTCAGCTGACTTCACGCTTTCTTACACTGTTTTTCTCTTCTCCCTCCAGTGTGTTCACTTTATTTGACTCTGGAGGTCTGAACACCTTTTATTGGTCTTCCTCTGTGGCCTGTAATATGTCCCAGGATACAGCAACCTCTTTTCTGTGGACCTTAATATAATTTTTTTTTTTTGTCCCTAGAGATGATATTTCTTCAGCATCCTCTGGCCTCTGGTGGGTACCATGGCAGCTGAAATTTTCCCGACACATTACCACTGCCATTGGGTGAGGCCGATTGGGATTAGAGAATGGGGTTGAAGGTGGGTTAACCCAGTGGGAGCACAGGGTAACTTGAGTAGTTAGCAGGTTACAAGACATGAAATGACAGAATTGGGAAGCACAGAAATACTTGAATCCAGGGCTTTCATTTCTCAGATAAGGAAAATAAAAAGACTGACATCACACTGCTGATTATCAAAAGCTACCTGACTCTGGACCCTTGTCACATGACCCCTTCTGCTGAGTCTAATCCACTCGTACCTGAACCTGAGACTCTGCTGCCTCCTGTATCAGAAATCACTGGACTCTGTTCAGATAATGAAAATTTCTCTTCTCTGGAAAGTTCCCATGGCCATCCCACACTGCGGCCTTGTTTTGGCCTCCCTCTCCTGGCCAAAGCTGATTGGACCAGTGAGGGACAAGTGAGGGACACTTGTCTCAAATGAAAATAATCACATTCCCCACGTTGGAATTTGGGACCAGGCTCAAGAAAGAGCTGCATGTTCTCCTCACTGTGGCTGGGCCTGGAAAGGTGGAAGCGGCATCAGCATCTGGCAGGTGGGCCGCTGAGCCGAGCAGGCGAACGGGGAGTCCCAGAGGCAAGGAGGGGAGAGAGCTCACTCACCGGCCTGTCGTCGCTCTTCGTTTCCGAGCTGCTGTCCTCTCCACACTCCAGCCCCCGGGGTTAATACATATTTACTGGGCAGCCGTGGTGTCGCAGGCTTTCTTCCAGGCACGGGGCTACGGTGTGGAGCAGAGGGGCAGGGTCCACGCTCCTGCGCAGCTCACAATCCTGTGCGAGCAGATAGAAAGCAACAAGTAAGTAAATGATCGAATGAAATTTCTCTGGATAGTGGTTAAGTACAGTAAAAAAATGTAAAATGACCGGGACTGGGTTGGGTTATTAGACTGCATGTCAGAGGAGACGAGGGCCACCCAGAATTGCCGTGCTGACGGGGACGGCATGGCTCCAGCAGACAGCGTGCGTGTGAAGTGCGCTGGAGACGGTGCTCCAGGAGCCGTGCAGGGCACAGCACAGGCGGCACTGGGCGGCGGCCTGCGAAAGGGCTCGCTGGGAAAGGCACGCTGGTGTTAACATCTTTATGAGAAAAAGGAGGCGGCTAAGGGAGAGTGGGAAGAGCGTTCCATGCCGTGGAGGATGAGTGTTCCACGTTGAGGATGAGTTGGGCTTGTTCAAAGAACCAGAAGGAAAATGCCTCTGCAGAATCTGGAAGGGTCGGCTGAAGTTAGCCAGACGCCAGGAGTGTGTGGGTCAGCACGGCTTAGGCTAAGGAGCACCTCCACGGGCCGGAGGACGGTGTATCTATGACTGCGGGGAGTGGACACAGAGACATCAGAGCGGGGAGCAGGGTCAGACCCTATGGCCCACAAATGCGATGCTGGAGTATGGAGTTTGCTCTCAGAAGCATTAGGCACAAGAGGACTCACAGGGTGGCCTTCGTAGGTTGCATTTTACTCAAAGCAGGAAAGACGGGAAGATACCGCCTCACAGAGAAGGAAAAGTCCCCAGCACGCGGTGCACACAGCACTAACTGGATCGCTAAGCCAGCTGGATCTTTGCAATTCTGAATCACTTGGGCGTCATTCAAAATATTGTTTTGCAAGAGCAAAAAGGTCCAGAAAGTCTGATAATAAGAGATGTTTCACCCACTCGTTGTGTCCCCACTTGCCAACTATTAGAACTAGAGATGGAAAAGCCTGCCGCTGAATTGGAAATGTGGAGCTTGAATATAAGTGGGCTGGAGTTTTGGCAAGAGACATGTTTCTGTCCCAAGGATTTTGTTATGCCTGATTTTTCTGACAGTTGCCAAGATGGGATAAAGAACTTCGATTTTTTAGAAGGTTTGGTTGCAGGGCACTGCTGAGCTATTAAGGACAGTAGGTGGGAAAATAAGAATCATCACAGGTCTACAGGGCCACGCGATTCAGAGCATTGTCACACAAGATCTCA
Organism: Miniopterus schreibersii; assembly: GCF_964146895.1. Lineage (NCBI taxonomy): Eukaryota > Metazoa > Chordata > Mammalia > Chiroptera > Miniopteridae > Miniopterus > Miniopterus schreibersii. The sequence goes on along the minus strand of NC_138117.1, from coordinate 39,739,567 downwards.
CGGGACGTGGCAGGAGCTCTGAGAGGAAAGAGGCGTGCGAGGTTACCCCTGTCTTACAGTCGACTAGACCTCTTCCAGGGCCCCCTGCTCAAAGGTTGGCGCTCCTGCCATCTGTTTGGACAAGCCAAAATCTACGAGTCCTCCTTGATACCATTCCCCCGTCACCATCCCATATCCAAGCCCTGACAGTCTTACCTTGGGAGCGTTTCTCACACCCGCCCAAACCAGTCTTCTCCCCTCTGAACAACGCAGTGCTCCCCACACCTGACTCCCAGGCTGGCCCCTCCGAGCTGTTCCCCACAAAGCAGTCAAAGTGATCATTTCAAGGTGCCAACCTACTTATGTCACTCTCTGCCTAAAACACTTAAGTGGCTTCTCACACTTGGTGTCCATGTGAATGTGGTTACCACCAACGAGAGCGCCCCTGTGGAGTCTGCTCCTTTTCCCGTCTGTCCACTTCTCAGAACCCTTTTCTTGATTCTTTCTGCCCGAGCCATCCTGGTCTCATTTCTGTTCCTAGCAAGCTCCAGGCTCCCTCCAGCACCTTTGTACATGCTGGTCTCTCTGCATGGAAGTTCTTTCCTGCCATCTTCACCTAGTCAACATCTCCCTATCCTGTGGCTTTCAGCTTCATTGCCGCTTCCTCCTGGGGGCCTTCCTAGATGGCCCTGATTAGGTCAAATATCCCCACTATACACTCAGAGAGCAAGGACCCCCCAACGCAATCACGTATCAGCACAGTGGCAAGCATTTGTTTCATTGTGGTAATTGTACGATCATTATTACATATAATAGAGATGTATCTATTTGATATATAGTCGTGTTATGTATAATATATCTTTTAGATAGATGATATGTAAAGATACTTATCTAATTATATATCTATTATTATCTATCAGTTCTATGTGGGCAGGGTCAAGGTGCCCTATAAACCGCCTAGAACACAGAAGGTGTTTGATAAATACTTGATAAATGAATAGATAGATTGAGAGATGAAGAGACAAATGAATAAAGGATGAGTCTAAAGTTCGTAGAGATTTATTGCTCAAGGTCCCTCAGTCAGAACATGTTTCAGAAGACTCTCCGCTCCCTGTCTTGGTTTTCTCTTGCTATGTTCCCAGTGTCCCCACTGCTGTGGACCGTGCTCTGGAGAACTGTCCCAGCCTCGCTGCTGTAGATCCCATCATATGCAGACTCCCCCCTGTCATCACAATTGAAAACAGACCCCTACCTTCCTCTTCTTAGATATTGTTTATCTCTGAGGGCACCAGCGCCTTAACACCAAGAGCAGCACAAACCAGAGAAGCTTAGGACACCCTGTGAGGCTCCTGAGGGGGCCGGGGCCTTTTCAGTGTCCCTCCCTCATGCTACAGAGCGCCTGCTGCCTGCTCCCCTGGGAGGAACTTTGATCGCCAGTTCCCGGACTCAAAACAGAATCTCGGGTCCTCGGAGCTTTGCCCTTAGGATTTCCTTCCTTCCACACAGCAGCTATTTCTAGGTATCATCCTTGGCAATGACCTTCCAACTGGTCCCCCGGGCATTGGTCGGGGTTGCTGGTGACTGGCATTGCGTTGTCAAAGGCTTCATTAATAATCGTTTCCATTGGTGCATTTACAACTGTTCCTCTGGCCCATGTCCTGATTCTGCTCGTCCCTCTCCGCCTGCTGGATTTCCACACACCTGCATGACGGTGCTTCCATGCCACCTCCAGGCAGGCTCCTCCTGCCCTTATCACAGGGGACGGTCCCTGTCTCCTCAGGACCAGCCGTGAACACTGCGGGTTTCTAATGTGGTGCTCTTTTGCTGAGTAGGTATATAAAAGGACAGCTCATTACTATTTTAATTTGCATTTATCCGGTTAACTCAATCAACCCCTCATATGCTCATATACTCACTGGCTTTTCAGGTTGTTATATTTTTTAATTACTTATTTATATTATTTTCCCAATACTCAGTGAAAAAATCTGAGGTACCTGACATTTTTTGGTGATTTTCAGAATGTAGATATTAAAAATAAAATTGTTGGTAAGTTATGTACTTTAAAAATATATTCTCAGTCTTCCATGAGTGTTTTTTTTTAAACTTTGGCTATGGTTTTACTCTTTAACAGCAACTTTTTGCATGATATAGTCAAATTCATTTATTTTTCCTTACAGTTCCTTTTGGGGATTTTTTAAAGAAACCATTCTCCACCTCAAAATCTGGCAGATAATGGCCCATATTTTTCCAATATATTTATAGTCCTGCCTGTCCTATTTAGGTTTTATGAAAACAAAAGTTTTCTGTAAGGTATGAGATAGGGATCTAATTTCATTTTATAATATATAATGAGCCAGTTCTCCCAACATCTTTTATTAAATAATTCATCCTTTTAACACAGATTCGATTCCACCTGTATCACATGTGGGATGCTTTCAGTACTAATGACTTTTCGCCATGCGCTGGAAGTGACAAGAAGCTGAAGGGGCTTCCCGGGCTGCATGTGTCCCTCAGTTCTGGGCACAGGACTCCCTCCTACGCCGCGGGGTGTTCATTCTGAGTCGGCTGCCCTGGTCTCCTCTTCTCTTCCCAGCCTCGAAATGTTGGGATATCCGAGGGCTCAATCTTCGGCCAACTTCTCTTGCTTACCAACGCCCTCTTTCTAAGTAATCTCCACAATTCCTATGACTTTAAACGTTAGCTATACCCAGGTGGCTTTTCAAAATTGTCTCTCCAGAAAGAATTTCTTCACGTGCTCTAGACTCATGGAGCCATTACCTACCTCACATCTGCTCTCAGATGCCCGGGACTCATCTCACACTTACCTGGGCCACACTGAACTCTACTCACTGACCCCTGAAGCTGCTCCCACCCAGTCTTCCCATCTGAGTCAGCATCGCAGGCCTCCTGCTACAGGCCTAATCCTAATTTTAGGGGGAATCCTAGATTTGTCCATTTTCTTCACCTTCCATATCCAACTAATTGGAAGGCTTTATAAATCTCCCTTCTAAACACCTCCCAATCCATACACTTTTGTTCATTTTCACTAATACATCTCCCATCTAGGTCACCAGCGCCTCTCACCTGAGCTTGGGGAGTGATCTTCTAACTGGTCTCCTGCTTCTACTTTTGTCTCCTTGTAATCAGTTCTGGAAACAGCCAATCTGATCAACTGGAAATGAGATCACGTCATTCTTCTGCTCAAAGCCCTACAGTGACTTCTGACAAAGTCTCCCTTCCTGACCAAAGTTCAGTCACACTCCTCTCAGTCCTCTCTTGACTAGAGTTTGACCTTGACCCGCTGCCCTGTTTGGACTGCCAAATGCAGTTATAGCAAAGAATCATTCTAAGCCAATTTAATGAGAATTCCTCAAGCCCTTGATACATAACGAAATTCCTCATCCTTCATCCTTCATCTAAACCCTTGACCTGCCATTAGCAAGAATCTTGTTAAGCCAGATCAGCAAGAATCTCCCAACCCCTGGCATCTAATCATGCCCTTCTTAGTAGTTTTCCATCCATTGAACTCTGCCCTCTGTTCCTTGGTTCTAAATCCTCGGCAATCTCCATATTTGGAGTTGAGATCCCTGCTATTCTACAGTTCTCTCACCCTTGCTGCAGTAGCTCAAATAAAATTTGTCTCGTAATGCTCAGTTCAAAATTTTTCTTTTACACTTCCTATTACACTTAGAATAAAACCCAAGTTTATTCACCTGGATATCATTTCCTCTTTCTCTCTCCTCTCCTTCTCTCCCACTAGCTCCAACCAAACTGGCCTTTTGGGGAACACATGTGTCAGGCCCTTCTTATCTTAGCCTTTGTGCTGGCTCTTCCCTCTGTCTGGTCGTTCTTACACATGACTCTCACCTGATCGACTCCCTCTTGTTATCTAGACCTCAGTGGCCCCAGAAAGGTCCATTCTGATCACCGAGTCTAAAGTCACCACTCCTGCTCACTCCATCCCATCACTGTTCTGATTCAGTACTCCAGGGGTTGGCAAACTTAGCCCACAGGCCAAATATTACCTCCACCTGCCTGTGTAAATAAAGGTTTACTGTCAAACAGCCACACCCATTCAGTCTTCGGCTGTTTTTGTGCTCAACTGTGAGATGAGTAGTTGCAACAGAGACCAGATGGCCACCCCAAACCTAAAATATTTACTATCTGGCCCTCACAGAAGCTTTCCAGCTCCTGGTCTACATTGTGCATACCTCTAACAGTTTTTTCTTTTCTTATTTAGCTACTTTTTTTGTCTTTTTTCACTAAAAATTAAGCTCCATAAAAACAAAGAGTTTGCTTTTCTTTTTTTCTGCTCTGACTCCAGTTTTAGAAAGCACCTGGTACACCATAGGTACCTCCAAAATATTTGTGCCACAGAAAGGTATGGGATTTGGAGTAAAACCCTGGCCAGGTTTTTGGTTCTGCTTCTTCTGGCCGTGTGACTATAGTAGATGAACCGTCGGCCAGGATTCTTCATCCCCTCTGGATCCGTGCCTCGTGTCACGTGACTTGACAAGGCCTCTCACTAAAGGGAAGAGGTTCCCCAGTCCTTCAATTGGCTTGGCCGCTTGACTTCTTTTGGCCAAGAGAGTGAGACTTAAGTTGCTAACTGTGCCAGCTCCACGTCTAGACTCTCACGTCTCTACTGTGAGAAGAGCATGCCCAGGACCCTCCTTCCCAGGCCGAGAATGAGGCTCGGAGCAGAACCAACCCGCACCTGCGAGACCCAGTCTCAATGAGCTGACTCACAGCTAACGCAGAGCTAAGCGAGCCAAATAAGTGCTCCTTGTCGCATGCCACTGTTAACGTGGTATGTTCTGCATCACAATTGTGGCAATTAGAGATATGTATGTGAACTTGCACAATTTACATCCACCTCTCTAAGCATCAGTTTTCTCCTCTGCTAAATGGAGATTATAATAATTACTGCCCTAGACTCTTCATCACAACAGGTGTAAAAGCCACTTTGCAAGTGATGACATGTGACACACACGTGGGCTCTTGCTCGTTCTTAATGAGAAGGCTATACAAGTCTACATGCTGTGAAGATGAACTGAGCCTAATCAAAGGGTGGCTGGGAGTGCTGGCAGCTCAGTGGCTGTGGCCCTTCTGGGACAGCTAATGAGTGTGGCTTTGTCCCAGCCATAGCCTGCCCTGGACTACTCATGCCAGAGAGGGTGGGATGGGCTGGGTTGTTAGGACCAGCCTGGGGCAACTCACTCAGGAGATCTGGAGAAGGGAATGGCACTCTGGGAGTGGGGTGGGAGGGGCACACGATGTGGAGAGGCGAGGGCTTTCCCAGAGACACTGCCTTGCCTGTCACACTTAACCCTTAACTAATTGGACCGAGAGACAAACGCGAAGGGCTTCAGCATTTGATAAATTAACCAGCCAGGGCTTCAGCAAACTGCCCACTCACATCATTAATTAGACGTCCTGAAAAAGCAAGGAGAGGGCTTTTTTAAAGTGTTGATTCTGCAGCTTTTTTTAAAATTGATGGGCCAAGACTTTGATTAGGTGTCAGTCAGCAAGGAAGAAAACATCTCCACTGTGGGATCCAGATCCCAGCTGTTGCCAGGCCCAGGAGAGATGGGCGATGCCCTCTGGGCAGTTCCCAGGAGACCTGGTCCTGAGCTCAAACACAATCGAAGGACTGCCGGGCCGGGCGTGGCTCAGCGGTTGAGCGCCGACCTAGGATCCAGACGATCGAGGTTCGATTCCCGGTGAGGGCACATGCCCGGGTTGCGGGCTTCATCAATGACTCTCTCATCATTGATGTTTCTATCTCTCTCTCTCCCTCTCCTTTCCTCTCTGAAATCAATAAAGATATATTTAAAAAACAATCGAAGAACTGAACGGCCATCCGTACACACCGCAATCTCAGGGAACAAGGATGCTGTCAGTCGCAGAGCCCTGTGTGATGGGATCCCTTCCAGTGAGGCAGCGTGCCCAGCCATCTGTGTTCGTATCTATAAAAGGCAGCTTTCAATACAGGAATGAGGTCCAGGGCCCTGAGCTGTTCCTGTGACTTAGGGTTCCCTTAGAGGCTGTCCCTTCCTCCTACCTTCCCATCAGAGCTACATTTTGCACAGTTTCTGAGGTTTTCGTTGTTTCCAAAGATCCTCAGAGACCCCATAAGAAGAAAAGACAATTTCTTCAAAACAAAGAGGAAGAAAGAAAGAAGAAAGAAGAAAGAAGAAAGAAAGAAGGAAGGAAGGAAGGAAGGAAGGAAGGAAGGAAGGAAGGAAGGAAGGAAGGAAGGAAGGAAGAAAGAAAGAAAGAAAGAAAGAAAGAAAGAAAGAAAGAAAGAAAGAAAGAAAGAAAGAAAGAAAGAAAGAAAGAAAGAAAGAAAGAAAGAAAGAAAGAAAGAACCCGTAGGCTTGGCAGGTGAGGGGCTGTCTGGGAATCCCTGCCGGCCCCCTGGCCCAAGTCCATGGTGAGTATGGAGCTGCCACTTAGCGAGGCCTGCAGGCAGGGTTACAGGGTACACGAGAGTCCAGGGGAAAGCCGCTTCCCTGCTTTCAACCACACTCCCAGGCTGGCCATCAAATGCAGCAGGCAGAGCATTTCTCACTTCAAATGAGCCTGGAAGAGTCCCCAGAGGCTGCATCCAACCCCCTCCCCCCTGCTGCCTTTAAACCAAGAAATGAGACGAGGTCAGCAATTTCCTGCTTTTCACAGAGCCCCATTTGCCTTGCAGAAATTATGATGGCATTTAGGGGGCTTTGGGGCACCAATGTCATCCATTGGTGGAAGGGGAGGCCCGGCCCCTGCCCCCACCTGCCCCTGCATCATTCCATTAGGCCCCAAAAGCACCCAGCCAGGCTGGTTGTGAGGACTGAGTTTCCCGAGGGAAAGGCTCTCATAAAACAGGCTGCTGTAGTCAGGGCAGAATCTTTACCACACGGGCCTGGTAACTGCCTGCTCAAGCTAAGACACCACCGGGGGTTCCCCCTTCCAGAAGCTTCCTCTAGTTCTTACGCCCCCAGCTCAGGTCAGACACCCTTATGGCCCTCCCAGGGAGTCCTCCCCTCAGAGGATAGCCTGCACTTCATCGCAGTGGTCCTGGCACCAGTCCCCCGCCCCTAGGACTCTGAGCTACTAAAGGCCCAGGCCGGGTTTTTCTCAGCCCCACTCCTCATGCCTAATGCATGTCAGGCGACCGGTGCGGGGCCCACTGCCGGGTGGCAGGGAGCACGCAGGCTTTAGAGCCTGGCAGCTTGGCCTCATACCCTGGTTCTGTTCCTTGTGAGATGTGTGATGTTGAATTAGTTACTTAAGCCCTCTGAGCTTCCTCCTGACTATGGATACAGTGAGGATGACATCAGCTTCGGGGTGGCGACTGTCAGGAGAAAAGAAAGTGCAGGCAACCTGCCTAGCAAGTTAGACAGCCTGGTCCAGAGTAGCTGCCTAAAAATCCGCGAAGCTTTCGACGTCCTATCTCAGCATATTGCCTAGTAGTGAATTAATATTTGGTAACAAGGACAACTGGTATGAACTGGGTTGAAGACAAACACGGTTAACTCCTAGTAAGTATAAAATACACTTGGTAATAAAAAACTGCCTGCGCATCCTAGAAAGTGGCCACTTCTCCCTGCCCACGGCGCAGTGTGTGCTGGGCCTCAGAGAGGAAGACTGATTCCTGGGGGTGAGGAATTATAGCACCTAGGACAGAACCGGCAGCACTGGCCTCACAGATTCACTAGCTGGTCACCGTTATTATTATTAATTACTTTTATTATTGTCATGGAAAAATGCCAACGCAGGCTTACAGAAATTGTGGCCTGTTTTAAATGTTTACTTTTAATAAACTAACGCTTTCAGCATACAGAAATACAAAGCAATGTAATTATGATTTACATAAAATAATCACATGATTTATTTTACAACGTCAATTGGGTGTGCACTCCGGCCCCAGTGAGTGTTCGCATTTATATGAGGAAACTGACTTCCGTCAGTCCTGTCGAGACATCCCTGCAAGTGTTCATCAAGCACACTTTGGAAGAGAGGCTGCATTTGAGGCCTTTTGTGACAATGAGATCTGAGCAGACACCCTCCTGCCACCCAGACCCGGGTGATCCTCCCTCTGACCCTCATGTGGTGTGTGCTCTCTTTCTGTCTGTCTCTGTCTCTCTTTGTCACACACAAACACACACACACACACACCTCTGGGATTGTGGTTTTAGCCAACTCCGTCCCTGTCCTAGGAGCTCATTCTTGCTTTAATATTACAATACAGCAACCCCGGGTACAAGTTGTTCCCTTTTCATGAAACTGAATTAAACTTTCATGAAGGCTCCTGAGCTGCTGTGTGGCTGCCCCTCGGCTGATCTCTGTGGGCACCAGCCCTGAGCAGGCACCTGGCTGGAGGTGATGTTTGCAAAGCTAGTGTTTACTGGTTTCCACAAGAGGTTTCTTCCCCAACAACTTCACTTGAGCCAAGAGCTCTGCCTTCTTAAAATCGGCTTCCTTTGCTCAGACAGACTTTTCTTCTTGCAGAAGCATCTTTGGGGAGCAAATTAGCTTGTTACAGATTCCAAATGTACGAGCTAAATTCTCCCCTGTTTCTAACATGCCGCGTGCCCCGCCCGGGCAAGACAGGCCGTGCTGCGCTGGGATCTTTATCGCCTGAGATGCCTCCCCCTTCCTCTCTTCCTCCGCTCCCCTCCCACCTCTGCTCCCAATGCATCCAGGACACGTTCACGTAGCAGCAGGACCTGTAGTTGCTCCAAAAGTATCACTAATAAATGCCAGAAAGTGGGAAGAAAAGCCAGCCAGTCCTCAGTCCTCAGTATGACAAAAACGAGTGTGATACAGGTCACCACGAAAGGGCAGAATTTGCCCAGACACATGATGAAAATGGAAAACCTGCCTGTATGCTAGCAAAGCCCGGTGAGGGTGAGAATAGTTAGACAGAAAACTACTGCGGGACCAGATCAGAGGACACACTCAGGAGGAGTGGAGATTCACAGGACGTATGCATGCACTTGGGTCATACCTATGAACTATTTGGATCAATAGAGATTGTCACCGAAGATTCACAGAGTCATGGGACCCCTGGAGAGTCAGACACAGACAATAGGATCAGACATTCTGCAGAGCCCTCCCGAAGGTGGCAGCCTCTTATGTTCCATCATTACACATACGGGTGCAGTAGCAAGTTAGGAATGGACATAGTTAGGGACAGTTGTGGGAGAGCCTGTGCTCTATGCAGACAGAGAGAGCCCTATGTACACAGTATAAAGCCTTTGACCCAGCCCTAGCTCGTTTCTCTTAGTGGTTAGAGCTTCAGCCCTCAGACTGAAGGGTCTTGGGTTCGATTCAGGCCAAGGGCTGAATCTCTGGCCCCGGTCAGGGCACATGTGGGAAGCAATCAATCAATGTTTCTCTTTCTCGCCCCCCACTCTCTCCGAAAAGCAATGGAAAAAATATCCTCAAGTGAGGATTAAAAAAAAAGTCCGTGACCCAGGGCAAAGCCACTGAAACACAGACTGTCCTGGAACATGAGACAGGCTGAGCCAGGGAGAGGATGGCTATTCGATACAGAGGCAAACTGCTGAGGACGAATGTTCTGGCAGGAAAGGACCGAGGTGCATTCCTCAGCTAGACATGACTAGGAATTTTAGCAATCCCTCAATGAGAAAGAATTCCAGTGAGGAGTGTGTGTGTGTGTGTGTGTGTGTGTGTGTGTGTGTGTGTGTGTTGATTCGCTGTAGATTGGGCTCTGTCCTTCTAAATGAACCCTTCTGCCATCCTGTTAGAAGAACCCTTCCTGGTATTGTGTAAATATCTGCAAGGGGACCCACTTGAAAATAAAACTAATAAAACAGAGATCAAATACTTCTCAAGAATCTTAAAATGCTTTATAAACTTTGATTCAGAAATCCCCTTTATGAGGATCCTGCTTTGGGAAATAATCTGAAGATGTGGAGCCAAAATTTCTGCACATTTTCTCAATGGAGCTTCATAAAGAAAAACTGCAAACACCCAAACTGCCCAGCAGTAGAGAACTTTTGCCACATGTATGCAACAGAAACCTCCAAAAGGATACTTTCAAAGAACAGCACAGAAAAATACTATATAAGGTGGGAAAAGTCCTACTTTAAAATATCCATAATCTCACCAGGCTTGCATGTCCGAGAGTGTGAAAGTGCTTTGTAGGTTGCAAAGCCTCCTGCATATGTCTAGACTCGCTCCGACTGTGTTGGCCAGAGGCCTGCTGGGTGTCCAAGAAGAGCGGGTGGTTGTGAAAAGAAGCCACAGGGTGTGGCAGACAGAGCCCAGCGTGCCCACATGTGCCCACTCACCCCGTTCTCCGAGGAGCCCCAGGAGAGGACAGACTCTAGAGAACGCTAGCAGGGGACACGTGACCCAGGTGGACCGGGCAGTGATGACTGAGACTGTAAACACGAGGCTAATTAAGAGGCGAGCAGCCCGCAAGGGCGGCGGGGGAAACCACGCACATCCCAGGAGGAGGGGAACGCAGAGATGGGAGCCAAATTCGGGGCAGGGAGGCCAGCAAAGGGGCGCCAAATCCCCCAAAGGCAAGGTTAGGCTGCTTAGAATAAAATCAGTATTACTATTACTTTTGCTTAATGCCGTGACACCCCCCCCCCCCACACACACACACACAATGTTGCATACATCACCCATGACACGGCACATGCTGTGACGGCCACTCCTGAGATAGGGATTGCTGGTGAGTGGCATGGACACAGTGACCGGGATTCAGGCCGGGTCAGTAACTAATACTGTGAATCCACTTTAGCTTTCTTACCAGGGTTTTCATGCTCCCTTTTACCAAATAAGGGGGCAGGTTGAAGTCATGGTGTTCTACCTCCATTTTCGCCTTGGCTACCAGGAAACACAGCTAAATTTAGAACCCAGATGCAAACCCAAGCGTTGTGTTTTAATGACTTTCTGTCTCTCCTTAGACTAGGGCTTCTTGGGAGGCAGAGACAGGCTGACTGCTCCACCCCCGTTTCTCCCGTATTGATAAAATGATCGATGAATGCTGGAAGTTTTGATAAGTGATTGAATCCCTATGTTCTTAGTCCAGTTCGTTGTCATCTCTGAAAACATTTCAAGTCCTCCTTTCTGTGTAAACCCCATCACTGCACGCTTGTTTTCATGATGCAAACTGTCTCCGTTTTTTTTAACTAGGTGAGTTTGGATCTCCTTTTTGTTAACTTGGGAGGGTGAGATGAGAGAGGGGATCATAGACCCCAGGAGGAGTGGGCACTCAGAGAATTCTGTCACGTTCATCTAGACACGTTTTCAACAATCACCAAGGAGTTACTATGACCTCAGTCCAGTGCTCATCGGTTTCTGTTTTGGAGTTTTTAAAACTCATATAGTAAAAGCAGACACCAAGACATGTGCAAACATAAATTATTTGATCCAGTGGGTCATTTTTTTCATTCATTGTCCATCCATTTCAATAATCCCACTTCACCCCTGCAAAAAACAAACAAAAACAAAAAAATTCACCAACAGCCAAGGTGATGAGAGAGGGGAAAGAGCAGGTGTCTTCGTCTGAGAATCAACCAGGAGAGAGACTGCGAATCCCAGGTGAAGAGAAAACTGAGAAGGATGGGCAGAGCAGGGTCAAGGGCCATGGAGAGAGGGCAAAGCTGACCCTGGACCAGACAAGTGAGGACGAGGCGCAGTGTTTCAGGAAGAAAGTACTTTGTGAACAGTGACACAAAAGCCGATGTGAATGTGGTTTCCAGAGTAAAATCCTCTTAGCAAATCACCATGACCTATCGCTGATATAGGATGGACAGAGCTAGAGCTTGGGGCTTGGAGCCTGGAGAAGCTGGGTCTCGGGCCAATTTCGAAGTTTTGCTGGAGGCCCCTGACCTGCCTCTTTAGGCCTCAATGGGACCATCTGTAGAACAAGAGGATCTGATTAGAGGCTCCTTAGCTCTGACATTTTCCCACACTTGTCAGGTCCTCATAGAAATGAATCAGTTGATGGGTGTGATGGATTTTTATTGAGAGCCTGCTGTGTTGTGGGCTCTGTACCGTAGAGCACAGCCAGGGACAAGATGGCTCTCCCGAGCATCTGGGTCTTTTACAACAAACACATTACAACTCAGAGGACAGAATGGGAAAAAATTTTCTTAACAAGAAAATAAACCTCTGAGTTTAAAGTTGAAAGAATGATCTCTACAGACATCAAGGCCAAGACCAGTACAGTTAGTGCTTCTGACTCGGGGCATTTGTGGAGATCCCCCCTGTGAGACCAGAGGGACCTTCACCTGCTCCACAAGGACAAACTGTCTAAGGACATCAAGAGGCTGAGCAGGCAAGACAGCTGGGACAATCGTTAGGGGCAGAATTCTCAGGCACTTATAATTAACTCACATTTAGGTGTTTATGACCTTCAGCTTGCTCTCCCTTTTTGAGCTTTAAATGAAAATCCTCTCATCCCATTTTCTCTTCAATTAGCTGAATATCACCAGATCTGCTGGCCCTAGGGTCTTCTTTCAAGTCCAGTGTGTGGGGGTAGCTGGATGTGAACCATTCTGCATCCATACCTGTCCCAGTTCTCCCCAGGACTGAAAAAAAACTGGAAGTCACCTTCACTTTGCCCTTGAAAAGCAATGCTGAATTCTCCCCTTCTTGAAGCTCAGGGATCATCAACAAATACTTATTGAATGTCTACTATATGCAGGGTAGCATTCCAGGTTCTGGAGCCGGAGTGCATGTTCCCTCACTGAACGTATAGAAGCAAAACACAAAGAAAATTAATTCCAAAGTTAACCCATCTGAGGAAATGAGCGGAGCACTCAAGTGCTACTTGCTGGAATATATAATTTTTAGCATAATAACATTTTTGTGGAAAATGTTATATATTCCTCCAAATCAGTTCTCTCTTCCTCAGTAGTAATAAGTGTACTCAAGCACATGGCTGGCTAGCTGGACTACAGTGGAAGTGATGTATGCATTTCTAAGCTGGTGTCTTGGAAGTAGGGATGCCTCCCCTACCTCTTTTTTCTCCTTCCCCACTGGCTGAAATCAAGACATGGTGGTGACCCAGTTTGCTTGTGGAGTTGAGTACTATGCTGTAGGAGCTGAAGGAGCAACAAGATGGAAGGAACCTGGATCCCTGAATAAGTTTGTGGAGTGAGGCACCATTGATTAGAATGTTGTTAAATGAGAAAGAAGTAAGCATCTTTTGTCTTTAAACCATATGGTTATTGAGCTTTTATATTTTATGTTACCTCCACATAACTTTTACAGTAACTAATACAAGAAGAGAAACATGAAGCAAACATCATTAAAACTAAAAATGAAATTAATAAGAGCTGTTATTTATTGACTGGCAGCATTCATTCCAAAACTAGAGTTTACTTTCTTCTTTCAATTGCTGATGTTTTAATCAGGGCTCTGAATAAGGTGTTAGACAAGATCCTCAATCTCATTTATAAAATGAGGTTACTATAATTATATTAACATGGCAAGATTACTATTGTGAGCAATACCCTTTATGTTTGTACATTCTCCAGTAAATAGAAGGTGTTTACCCTAGCCCATTACTAGGATTTTTAAAGAAAAGAAAAAAAACCCACAACAATAAATACGATCAAGTTATCTGAGTCAGAATGAGAAGATGATTGTCAGTGCCCAGACTCCATCAGCCTTCAGGAAGTTTCTGCAATAACGTCAAGGACCTCTTCTTTTAAATCGATTCTCTTGATGACTGTCACAAAGCCGAGTTCCCCAGAGCAGACAGATGTCAAAACACAAAGGAGGTGTGTTCAGGCCAATGCCATTGCTTCTAAGTGTGACTGAATCCAAGTAGACTTCCAAGCAACTTGAAAATGTTACGAATAAAGGGGAAATGGTGACAATTCCTGTTTGGAAGGCTGATGTTCCACTGTCAAAAGTGTAGCAGAATCATGTGAATAGGAGGAAGGGCACAGGCAAACTGTTTTTAGTATTTTTAAAAGGCAGACTTTGGCTTTACAGAGGCTCTTAATCAAATCATGACCAAGCCCAAGCTCTTGGGGAGAAAGGAGAACAGAGACACCACAAATCTGTTGGGGGTGCAAGATGCTAGGGAGGAGTAAGAAAGGAATTTTCTCAGCCACAGACCAGGAGTTTAGAATGAAACCAGCCCTTTGCTCTGCCATGGTAAGCTCTGGGATCTCAGTGCTGTAGGAACATCCAGGGCCGAGAAATTCCTAGAGGGAAAGGAGTGTTAGAAGGACCAGCATCCGAGTAGGCCTATGAAAACCCTAACAAATACTTATACCTTCACAAAAATACACAAGAATTATGCCAAAAACCCACCCCAAACAACGACATTTATTTGCTTCTAATGAATCTATACTATCGAAACCTTCACTGCCTAAAAATTTCCAGTGATTTTATATTCTTAAATATCAAGAAAATGTGCAAAAATGCTTCTGGCTTTCTGGTAGATAACACTCACATGAGAAAGTCCTTCCCTTTACCCCTCCCCTCCTGTGCTTATGTCTAACGCCTTTCCCAACTTACTCCTGAGTTTCGGACTCTGCCTCTCAGGTCCTGCCACGGTTCCAGAGATGCAAAGTAACTGGGATGCTGCACATGGACAGTGGGCTGAGAAATCACGTTAGAGATGTCAAAATCCATGGGAAATGATGGCATGTATTTCTGTCTGAGAAAATAACTTTCTGTGCCAAAAACAAAGTCAAACCATACCTTTTTCTGCTAAATTGTTGGGATTGAGCTGTTATTTTGCTAACTCCCTATAACATCCTTTTTCAAAAATTATCCCCAAAAGGAATAACTCACAAGCCAGGGCTATTGAATCGTTAATCCTTGAGCCCATGGGAAAAGTGGAGCTGAATTTTAAGTGAGGTGATAGTGTAGTTCAGAGATGAGCCCTTTGCTCAGCAGCTCTATATAAAAGCATAAATTTAAAGCATCTGAAGTTACAAATTTAGCCTCAAAAACACATAAGATTGTGTTGTTCACAAAAAAATGGGATTTCTATCCCTTAGGTCATTGATTCTTGTTTTTTGGTTTTACAAGACACAATCCAATATTTACATTTGGGAATGTATGTCTTTGGAGACCAATGTATGTTTTATGTTGTATTTCCTTAGTTTCAAGATCTATGTAGAATTCATATATACTAAAATATAAAAAAATATGCCTCTGAAATTGAGGAAACAGGTCAATTATCCACCAAAACCCACAGCGTAGGCCATGCAGCTATGCCTCAAGGCTCCAGGCCCACAGACTGCCCATATTCCCAGGTGGCCATTTACAGGGTCAGAGCCCAGCCTAACCACACCGCTGAAAGCCTGCTGGAGTCATCAAAGCAGACCCCAGGGGAAGGAGAATTGCTCGGAGCTAATGAAGCATCCTAGAAGGGCAGACACAGGAGCAGGGACGATCCTCTCCCTGGTTAATGAGAGGGCAGGGATTAAAGCTCTCGGGGAGCTCGATGGGGATGTTGGCTCCGGGGGCGAGGGTTGCCTTAATTCATCCCTCATGTCCTCCATCCCCTTTGCTTCTCAACCTGCTTATCCAGGTAAAGCCAGGTCGGAACCAAACATCCTTGGGCTGCCCCAAAAGAGGGAAAAGTTCGCAAAAGCCCCCTCCTGACCTCCCACACAAAGTTAGACGCTCTCCCCTCGGTGACTGCTGAATATCCGCAGTGCCTGTGCTGTCCCGTTGCGCTGAGATTGTTTCCATGCCCGACTCCTCTAGGAGGTGAGAGGCTGTTTCTCGTAGGAAAAGCACCCCAGGGAATGGAGTGCGGACCCCATGTTTGGGACCCTCCACAAGGAACTAGCTGTGCAAAGTTCTCTAAGCTTCAGCTCCACGTCCCTAAAGCAGATTGTTTCCACTTACAGCTGCCGTCTTACAAAACAGCGGTTCTTGACCCCACTGCAGAGTGGCGATCCTGATGTCTGCATCCCAGCCCTGACATTTATACTTAATTGGGCTGGGGAATGGCCGGAGTGTCGAGGTTTTTTAACAGTTTTCCACGTGATGCTTTTGTTCAGCTAGGTTTTTCTTCTACATGGAAAATAAAACCTTTCACACAGCTGAGCTAGGCATTATTTGAGAAGGAAACGAAACAACGCGTGTGAAGTCCTTGGCACCAGCAGCTTCTGGGTGCACGTGAATTCTCTCCTCCCCTTCAGACGTTTCACAGGTTGTCGGGTAGGAGACTGAGGATGGGGTGCCGTGCCCACCTGTAACTCCTAGTGCTTCCCTTTAAGTGTTCTGAAGGTGGACAGTTTCTGGAAAAAATAACATCAACAAACAATAGCTCTGGGTCCAGAGCTGGATTAGAGGCTAGGGCCAAGCTGGAATCTCCTGCTCATACTCCAAACCCTGACCTTGAGAACTCCCCGTGGGGCCCGGGGGCTGCTCTCCAGTACAGGCCCCAAGATCGCGTCCCCGGTGAGGTGACTACAGAAAGTCCTCTCACCCAATCACCACCTGATGAGAGAGTAAAGGGAGTGAGAGGCCGGCTCATAGAGCCTTTCAAGGCAGTGGCCGTGTCTGCCAGGAGGGTGAGGTCCAGGGAAGAGCCCTCCTCTGAAGGGTCGTCTTAGTTCCTCCGCCTCCACTGCTAGGGGAGCACTCGACAGAGATGGGAGCAGGAGCCCCTTTCCAGTGCGGGGCGAGGATGTGGTGGGCAAGGTCAAGAACAGCTGCTCAACACTGTCCACCTCCTATGACATAATCAGCAGGTGATATTTCCATCCCAAATCCGGGATCTGGAGAAAGGAGTGGAATATGTTGAGAATGAAAGTTCCCTCCCTCCTTCCTTTCGTTCCTTCATCCTTCTTCTTCTCTCTTCAGTTCTTTCACATTCTATTTCTTTGTTTGTTTATTTTAAGTTTGAGATGTTTATGGTCCTTTTAAGAGGAGATAGTGGTAGAGAGCTATTGATACGAGGCTGAATTCCAGAGTCGAGTTCCTGGGTAGGGACAAAAACGTGGAACAAGAGAGAGTAGAGCAACCACGGATCCTCACCCAGACCTAATAAATGCTAAGGTTTCTGCTGCATAAAAAATGCAGACCCCACCCCCCAATTCAGTGTCCCGTTCACAGAGCTGCCTCAGCATCTGATGTCCCCCCCGGCTCCACCAATGACTTCCGTCGTGATCTACCTCCTCACTCTCCTTCCTCTCTGTTTCTCATTGGCGCTCACCAAGCAATAAACCACGAATAACATTTTTGTATCAAGAAACACATTCTTGGAGAAAGAATTAAGAGTGCCAAAAAGTGATGGCTTAATTTTTGCCATATGACTACTGGTCTGAAAAACACTCCTTTGCTTTGTAAGAACAAGGAAATTTGGACAAAGCTCTTGATACTGAAAAGGGGCAGGCAGTCATTTGCTCAATGTAGCTGACAGGCAGAGGCTGATGCGGGGCTGTAAGGAGGCGGGTCACCACTTGGCAGGTGTCATGAGGGCCCACCTGAGTAACAGCGCAGAGATCGCACTGCGGCCCTGGCTGGGCTGGAAGGGGACATGCTGAAGCCTAGAGCCTGAGAAGGGAGCTGAGAAGGACGCGGGAAAAGATCAGGAGCGCCAGTCAACTGGTCTATGATTTTAAGAGGTTCTGAGCCTGAAGGGACCACATGATCTCAATCATATGTGGGATCTAATGAACAACATGAATAATAAGCGAAATAGAGACAGACTCATAGAGAGCAGGCTGACAGAGGTCGGGGGGGTGGGAGTAAGTGGGGGTTAGGGGGATTGAGCGGAATAGAAATAAAAGAGAAAAAACTCATGGGCGTGGACAACAGCGTGATGACTGCCGGGGGGGAGATGGGGGATAAATTATGATGGGCGGAGACTTGACCTTGGGTGGTGAACACACAGAACGGCGTACAGATGATGTGTTGTAGAATTGGGCATCTGAAACCTGTATAATGTTGTTAACCAGTGTCACCTCAATAAATTCAATTTTTTAAAAAATAAAATTCCCATTAGATAAAACAAGAGAGAGAATTCAAAGGAACAGAGCACTTAGTGGTTCAAGTCAGCATCTTAATTGCTCTCTCCACAAAGCTTCACAAAAGGCCGAGTTAGAAAACTTTTCTCTCCAAGCTGAGGAGTCCTGAGGGGGTGGTAGGAAGCGCACAGACTTTGGGGTGATGTGTCCTCTGTCTGACTCGGGGCCTGACTTCACACTGCGGTGAGCCTGGTGAGTTGCGAACCCCCTCTTCACCCAGTGCATCAAGGTCTGCCCATCCTCATTTAACCAACAACATGCCCTGTTTCCAGCCCAAATTCTTGCTAGAAAATGTAACGGTAAATTTTCTACCACCTGATTCTTTTCAAAATACTAGTAACAAGAAGTGATATTTATGGGCAATTGCCTAGGATATGTAGTTCATCCATTCCTATAGATTTGGGGGTTGATAAGCTTTTTCCATCAATGGCCAGAGACTAAATAGTTTCAATTCTTTGGATCATTTGGTTTCACTTCTCTGTTGCAGACACCCACCTCTGCTGCTGTAGCCAGAACACAGCCCTCTGTGTAAGGAAACAAATGTTTGTGGCCAGAGTTGTTTACCAACCTGTCCAGGTGCCTCCCTAAAGAGATTAAAAGAGACCCCTATCCCTTTTTTCCAAAAGTCAAAGTTGAGGCTACCAGTTGAATGGAATCAATGACTCTTGGCCTAGAGCCATGGGAGAAACAAGCGGCCCCTGAAGCACACCACCTGCCCTGAAGGTTGAGAGTTCTGGACCAGTACGCAGATTCTGAACCCTAGTTAGCGGGAGGAATGAGCATGCGAGCTGGGGGCTGGGAGCCAAATATTTGCCTATGGCTTGAGCTGGTTTGAATTGGACTTCTGTGGCTCAAATCAAGAAGAATCCTGACCAGATCATCCTGTTACAGACACCGGGGAGGAAACTGTATCCATCTAATTTCACAGATGAAGAAGTGAAGGTGCAGGAAAGGTGATGAACTGTCCCCAAGATACACGGCAAGCCCTGCGCTCAAGCACATGCCTCACCGACCTCATGCTCTGCTCTTCAAAGGCCCCTGCACTCAGCTCCTGGCCCTTCCAGACTCTACCTGAAGATGCACCCCCTTTCTTGTCCCACCACTGACAGAGCCAGGTTCTGCCTGGCCAGAACCCACCAGGTGAAAAACAAACTAGCTGAAAAAAACCATGTCTGAGGATGGTCTTGCCAAGAATTAGTCCCATGGAATATTAATTTACACAGAATCAGTTTCTGGAAACAATGCCTTATTAAAATGAAATAGTTAAGAGAATGGATTTGGGCATTAGACTGAGCCAGGTTTGAGTCCTAGCTTGGCTATTTGTCAGCTTTGTGACTTTGTGCAAACGATTTAAGCTCTTTGTAACTCAGTTTCTTCATGCACAAAATAGGATTGATATTCACACCTACCTACACCAGTCAGGGCTCAGTGCAGGAAACAGACAATGTCGTCAGTGTTCTCCTGAGTGGGTAAGGGCTCAGTATAGGGAATCAGATGCTTACAAAAGTCCCCAGGAAGGCTGGGGGGACTCTAGGTTGGACCCCCAGGAGTGACTCCCAGGAGAAATGGAAAATGGAACTGATTTGCGGGAAGCCACACCCTCTGCCACGATTCAAAGTGGGGAAGAAAGGGCCATGCTGGAGTAACCTCGGTAGAACTCAAGAAGCCACCAATGCCATTGCCTTCACCACCACAACTGCTTCTGTTCCCCCAAATGGCAGCTAGACATTGGCATCCCCATGACCGCGCCCACTGGACTGTCCAAATAACCAGAACAAAAGGAACTTGGCTCCCTCCTCTCTTCCTCCTTCCCCATCTCACCACGGGGGACACATCCTGCTGATGGCACATTTTTCTCAGCTGTTCCATGTTGAGAGTGTGGACCACACCATTTCAGAGTCCCACCTCCAGGAAGATCCACAGGAGGCAGGGAGAGGTGCCAACTGACTACATCCAGCCCCCCGGGGGTGCCCTGAGTCCTCGTGGGATTGGATGAGACACTTTGAACAGTGCCCAGGACACAGAGCCACAAACGGCTGCTCTTGCTGTGGCTTCTGTTGTCATTTGCTACAGGGCTTCTCGGCACATTTACTGTGCTGACATATGTTTTTCCTCTCTGACAGTAAGAACTGTATAACTGGCTGTGTCTTCTATTTTGTTTCCCAGCCAAGAGAGAAGGTTTGGGTCCAACTGTGGCACTTACATGCACCCTACACCTTTCACGTGTGCAGGACTTCACCTCCCCGTGTAACTTTCTACCTTTATTTCTACTTGTTCCCTTTCCATTCTTTTTTATGCCTTACTGTACAGTAAATATATTCTAGAAAGGCACTTAAACTTCTTTATGGTATAAATAAAAATACTTATTAAGTGAGTTTATAAATCACCTGGGCATCAAGGGCATGACTTCAAATGACGGAAATTCAGAATGAAGGTGCTATTTTGAAGGGGGTCCCTTTTCCACATTGCTCAAATATGCCACATGGTTTCCCATGGACTTGGCCCCAGGTCACCTCTAAAACATCCTCTATGTGGAGGCCGGGGACGCCACTGTCAAAGTCAGACCGTTTCCCCATTCTGCCCCTGGGCAGCTGCTACACGGCACAGCCCTGCCTTCGGCTTGGCGGTCACTCTTCTCCTGGCCAGGCAGACAAAATCTTTATTTCTGCTTTGACTTTGGTGAAAACCTTCGCATCTTTTCCTGAGCTAGCAAAATGGCAGAGTTCCTGCCTTTAGATTATTAAAACTCGTCCAGTGAGACCAAAACCCCTGCCCGCTGACACACCAGACAGCGCGGTTTTGATATGCTCTCAGGCTGGTCCTTCCCGACCCTCCCAGCAGGTGCCAACATCCTGAAAACCCTTCAAAACGTCAGCGCCTCTGGATCTCCTGCAAGGTGACATTTCTACAGATTCATACCTGGAGAAAAATGAGGGCGTCGGTCCTGCTTCCCCGGGGCGGACCTTCATTGCAGACCCCTCTGTGACAGCCCCCACCCCCCGGTGCTTGCTGTTCTCTCTGCTCTGGGCTCTGTCCGTGTAAAGCTTCGCAGCGAGCGCGCACCCCGCCTCCACCCTCTGTGCTGTAATATTTTCCTTTGTATACACAATAATAGTAAATACACAATAATGTCAAATTGTATTCTGGAAATGCCAGAGTCCTAGTAATCCACTTACATGTGAGGACCTATGGAAGAGCCACAAGGCCACAAAGACTTGTCAGCACAAAGCTAAATGCTTTCAGTTTCCCACCTAACACTGCAAGGAGCCGCCAGGCGCTCTCCGGCTCGGGTCTAGGTACTTTGGCTGTCGCATCTTTGGCGTAGACATCTTTGCTGCGGGCATTTTTGCTGCAAATATTTTCACTGCATAACTAATTGACTGTAAGGCAATTTTGCCTTTAACAAGACAAAATCATGACAAGTAAAAGAGGGTCATTAAAATGGACATAATGAAACATGAAAAATGAATGACAAAATTAAAAAGATTAATTAAAATGTGTGTGGATCCATGGCAATGCTGTGCAAATAACTGATTTTATTGTGCGGCTCATACCTAAGCATGTGTCTTGGTTCTACGGGAAATGTGGGCCCAACTCTGAGACCCTAAAGAGACCCTCAGCCTCTTCTT
Source organism: Miniopterus schreibersii (assembly GCF_964146895.1). Lineage (NCBI taxonomy): Eukaryota > Metazoa > Chordata > Mammalia > Chiroptera > Miniopteridae > Miniopterus > Miniopterus schreibersii. Next base: position 39,717,975 of record NC_138117.1, on the reverse strand, counting down.
CTCCTGCAAATGTCGTGAGTTTCAATATAAGAAACCAACTCTTGCCCTAGCTGGTTTGGCTCAGTGGTTAGAGCGTCAGCCTGCGGACTGAAGGGTCCAGGGTTCGATTTTGGCCAAGGGCACCTACCGAGGTTGCAGGCTCAATCCTTGGCCCCGGTCGGCGCACAAGCAGGAGGCAACCAATCAGTGTGTCTCTCTCACATCAATGTTTCTCTCTCTCTCTCCCTCCCCACTCTCTCTGTAAAGCAATGGAAAAAAATATTCTCAGGTGAGAATAAAAAATAAAAATAAAAGAAATCAACTCTTGGGGCAGATCATCATCCTCTGAAATGCTGTTTTAAGTCTACACACGTCTATTCGGCACTGTGCAGGCCAATGTGAGGGCCGTCTGAGATTTATATGTGATATAAAAATGGGGTGACTGTGAGAACTTTGTCAGTGGAGAAATGAGAGCAAGCAGGGGGGCTGAGAAGGCCTGTGGGGAAGAGGGGAGCCAGTAGCAGACTTGCACAGGAGGACCGTGTGCTGTGCGCCCATAGGCACCTGCACACGGGCACGCACCGAGCGGCGGCTCACTCTCTGTTTAACACGCCCATTTCACAGTGCGACGGGAAAGAAAGAGCCCCACTCAGGGCCTGGGGTAGGGGCAAGGCTAGGGGAAGGTCAGCTAGTTACGTTAAGGTGATTTGAGGAGGTTGGTCTGGGTTAAGGCAATCTGATGAATTGTTTTGTGTGTGTTCCCGTTAAAGAATTCCTACAGGTCCTCTTACGGACTGACAGCTGGAACAGGGGAGTTCCCGAGGACCATTGCGGTCAAGATTCCGGTGCCCAGAGAGTGCGGACCAGGCCATTTTCTGACCCTCACGCAATGAGTGTCTGCACTCCCGCCCAATTCATGCTGAAGCCCCAACCCCCAATGTGATGTATTTGGAGATGAAGCTTTGGGGAGGTTGATGACAGTTAGTTGAGGTCATGGGGGGGGGCAGCTTGTGATGAGATTAGTGTCCTTATAAGAAGAGAAAGAGACTAGATCCCATCTGTCCCCCCACCCCACTCTCTCTTCCTCTCTCTCCTCCGTGTGAGGACACAGCAAGAAGGCAGCAGACCAAGAAGAGGATCCTCACCAGGCACCGCGTCAGACAGCACCTTGATCTTGGGCTTTCCGGCGTCCGGAACGGTGAGAAGTAAGTTGTCTGTTGTGCAAGCCCCCAGTCCACGGTATTCTGCTACAGCAGCCTCAACCGGCTAAAACACTAACCGGGACTCAATAAAGATGCAAAATTGCTCGGCTTCATTAGTCATCAGGAGATTCACATTAAAATTATAACACGATGTCACTACAAAAGTGGGTCAAGCTAAAATGATAAGAAAGAACAAGTGTTAGGAAAACAGCTGAGCAGTGGAAAGGGCCACGGGCTGCTGGTAGGAATATATTAGTCCAAGCACTTTGGAACTCTGTCTGGAGGTACAGACACCCTGTGGTCAGCAGCCCCCCCTGAGTGTGAGTCCCTCAGAACTGTGTACGTATCTTTACCCAAAGAAATGAAATGTTCATAGTAACACTTTGTAACAGCCACGGGCTGCAAACAACCCAAATGCCCACCACTGCAGGATAAACTGTGGCATATTCATATAATAGAAAACTGTCAGCAATGAGAATGAAAGCCCTACAACCACAGGCAAGAATGTGGGACGACCTCACCAACATAACATGGAGCGAAAGGGCCTGCCTTGTTCCACTATCTAAGGCAGAGAAACTAACTCGGCTGTTGGAAATCAGAACAGTGGCCACACTGGCCGGGGCTCCGGAGGCTTCCCCGTGCTGGTAGGTTTGGTTTCTTGACCTGGGTTCTGGTTACATAGGTACGTTCAAGTTACAAAAATCCATCCAACCTGTACACTTAGGATATATGCCTTTTTCTGTATGTGTATTTTAATAAAACAATTTTAAAAACATATTCCTTTTTGGGGCAAAATCATTCTGAGAACAACTGGCTCATTGATAATAAGTTGAAAGAGACTTCACCGGCCAACAGGAATTGAGCATTCTACAAACCCAGGCTAGGTGACTTCACCCCTGTACCTCAGCTTCTCAGTGGTGACAATATCTACAAATATCTGTAAATGCTCTTTGGAAAAGCCAAGATGAACTTTCATTATTAGAGGAGGTGAAGGAATACTAAATAGAGGTGATGTTCATAAAGGGAAAAAATGCAATTTCAATTTGAAATGTGCCCTCCTGGGGGATCTCCAGAGCTTACGCAGTTGAGAAGCCCTCCAGTTTTCCCTTCTCAACTGCCTCAGGTGGCCTCTGCGCCTGGCACGGGCACCAGGAAGCCATCTCTAGCTTGGACCTGCTGGATTCCTTGATCTCCCTCTAGCTGTGTTCCAAGCCTTTTACTAGTGACTATTCCAGCCCCTTAATTACCCTCCCTTCCCCGCAATCAATCCATTAGCTCTCTTGTGATGGCTTTCACTCATGAATGTTGCGCCTCTGATGGCTGGAAGTGAACATAGTTCTTGCCAACAATTAGCCTCCTGAGGCTTCTAAGACTTTGAATCAATTAGCTCCACGAGAGGGAGAGTGCTCAAACTTTGTGTCTCTCATCCTCAGGAGGTTTCCAGAACTCCTCGCCAGTGAATCCCAGGAGCTTCCCAATCCCCCTGCCTACTAGGGCCTGTCCATTTTGTTTAAGTGAGAAGAACTGGCTGAAATTTCAGAGCCCCTTTCCCTCACTGGGCCACCTAGAATCTTACCTTGGGTGTTTTAAAGACACTTTCAGCATCCAGAACTGATAGGCTGTGACTTTCTGTTATTTTAAGCCACCCAGTGTGTGGCCCTTTGTTGCGGCAGCCACAGGAAACTAAGATGTGGAGAGATCATGGACAAAACCCCGTACCCAGTGGAATGGGAGCTAGGGTGGGGACGGGAGGACTCCGGGAGGGACAGGTGGGAAGGGGACGTCTCCATCTATGGCTTAAGTGATGGTGGAGTCATTCCACTTACTAAGATTAAAAACCAGTCAGGGAGTTTGGTTGGAGCAGGAAAAGGTACAACTTGGCTTTGTTCTGTGGAGCCAAGGTGCCCAGAAGGCCAAGGAGAGTGACTGATCAGGATGTGTGGAAGGACTCGGGTTATTATATTTCCAAGATGATGGCATGAGATTTTCTTGCCTCTTCCTTCCCCAGTCCTCCTGAAAAAGAGTTGATTCCAATGAATCTTGAGGTAGGGTGAGGCTCCAGGCTGGCTTGCGGGAGCAGCCCCGTGCCTGCCTGGGATGGTCTGGTGGAGAGACCAGGGCTACCACCGCACACACGAGAGAAGAGAGACCCCGTCCCCCACTGCTGTAGCTCTTGCTCCTGGTGAAAGTCCAGCATGGGTGGGATGAATGCACTGGTCATGTCTAGATCACATACCTGGGAGCCTTGAAAGGTGACCTCTGTTTTTGATCTTGAGAAGATGGGACTCATCCCATGGGAAATTCTAAAAATCCACATTTGGAAATAGTAATTTCTGCCTGTTAGGTCTCTCCCTGGGGAGACTGGTCATTTCCCAGACATGGCTATAATGTTACCTCTTCCAAAAAGTGTTCCTGCCCTCGTATTTCTGTATTTGGGTCTATATGCTTGGGGGTAAGTGTCTCAGACTGGCTTCCCTTACAGTAGACCTTGAGGTGAGGACTTGTGTACAAGTGATCATTTATGAGCACTCCAAGGAGAAACTGGAGGGAGGTAAGGCAAACAGGTGGAGGGGGCAGCAGCCAAGTGTGGGTGTGATTCCCAAGAAGGCCAAGTCCTGAGGAGAGGAGAGTCATGGTTGCCCCAACTGAGACAAGAGAGCTGGGCTCTCATGCTCTCAAAGGCTTTGGTCACAGTCACGAAGTGAGGGCCACTAAATGCCCAGGTCCTCCAGTCCCCTGAGCGTGGGGAGCAAAGTGGCTCCAGTAGCCCAAGGCCTGTTCTCTGCTGTGGCAGTTCCCGGCTGAGGAAGGAGCCCATGGCAGAGTACAGGGGTCCAGGAACATCTAGTAGAACACCTACAGTGTCCCCTACAGTACATATAAAAAAGGCACGTGTATTCCACTCATGCCTGCATTTATTCACTCATTCACTCACTCATGCCCGGTCATTCCTTTACTCACTCATGGCTGCATTCATTCACTCCAGTCTTCTCCACTGGGCTGTGGATTCCACGGGAGCCATAACTATGTTCTTCTCATCACTGAACCTGCTTTGCTGGGCCCACGGCAGGGCAGAAAGGTGGTCACATGGAGTGTCCTGCTGGACCTCTTCCCTCTAGCTTCCTGCCTTTGATGAATCACCCAGGGGTAGCCACCAAATCATAAGCTTATGCTGGAGTCTTTAGGCCAAAGGAGAGAGAAAAAAATTGATGAATCAACAACTTGAGAAGACTTCCAGGCACCCACCCAACTCATTCATTACTGAGAAGAACAGATCCTGTAAGCCCAGGGCATCTACCAAGAAGAGACGGCCAAGGCTGGGAAAGGTGGGGCTTCTGGGAGCCCCATGGCTGAGCAGATGCCTGGGATGCCTGTCCTGCCCTCCAGGAGCTCTGGGAACCTGGGGACTGTAGGTGCCCACCAGTGCTCCCTCAGGGACCTTGGCTGGAACAGGTGTGTGGCCCGACGGACAGCCCGGAGCCAAGATCTGGGAGGAGAGGGAGAAATGCAGGGCAGGGAGGAGAGCACAAAGGGGAGATGGTGGGGAAAGGCCAGGGCTGTGAGGGAGTCTCTTTCCTGGGGTTGTGTGTGAATGTCGTCACTGTTAAGTCCAAAGAGGTTTGGAAGCTGCCTGAGTCTCATACACCAACAGCCAAGTGCGGGACAAGGGCCCCCAAGTTTCAACTCTCTTTTCTTCATCTCTTCACACAAACTAGCCCTGGGAGCCTGTGTCCATCCCCCTAGCTTTACTCTGAATTCAGTGAACCCTGCCCCTTGCTGCATCCCCAGAGTCCTGCATGGCCTGTGGGGACTGTCACAGCTGCTGTGCCTACCCAAATGGTGACACTAAATAAGGACACTCCTCTAAACTGAGTTCTGTCTGTGTGCCACTTAATGTCATCGCCTTCCCAAACCACCCTGAGGTAGCCAACACTGTTCCCAGACGGAGGAACCTGCTCCTCACAGATGGCGACTGGAGCTTGTTGAGGTTTAGAAAATGACTGAGACGCCAGCTCTCGGAACTGCATAGAGATTTTTTATAAATTGAATGCTTAAAATACCTTTCTCAACTTCCAGTTGCCTAGATAAAGCCATAGTCCATCATCATGAACCCCAGTCCCTGCCATCAAAACCTGCTTCTACCTACTCCTACCGTCTCAATTCACGACACCCACTGCCTGCCCCCACCCCGTGTGCCCCATTATCTGGTCACTGAATCTTCCTCCCTAATCGCACCTCTGTGTGGCTGCACTCCTGGGTTGTTGTTTTGTAATGCTGCATCTCTACCTGGAACGTCTAGTCTTACTCTCAACTTCTCACCTTTCAAGGCCATTAGACATCAATTAGAGCGATGCTGCTGAAAGAGTGAGCTACCTGAATCCACCTGGGGCTTCCTACCAGAGAAGGCTCTGAGGTTACTCTCCAGGTTTAATTATCCAGATTTTTAGAAGTGAGTATGGGAATCTGCTTTGTTAACAAATTCCCCTGCTGATAATTATGCTCAACACAATTAGGGACCTGGCTTCAATGGATTCTAATTTCTAAGAGGATGTGCTCACCCTTACTCCTAGTGCTAGGTGCAGGCTGACCCATATAAGACCCTACATGTTTTGGAAACCATCATTGCATTGAGCAGTCAGGGCTCATTAGGCATAAATGCATTTAAGAGGAATTGTTGGATGGGTAGACAAATAGGTCATCGGTGGATAAATGGATATAATGGCCCAATATCTTCTTTGTCCAGGAAAATGTCAATGACCTTCCATACCCAAGTGGCAATAGCCATGCCCTTCCTGTGCTCTCAACACTTTCTTTTCTTTCCCCTTTTTTTAGAATTTATCTTTATTGCTGAAATTATTACAGATGTCCCCTCCCCCCCATTAATCCTCTCCACCCTGTACACCCCTAGGCCTTCCCCACACTATTGTCTGTGTCCATATGTTATGCATATATGCACGTAAATTCTTTGCTTAATCTCTCCCACCCACTCCCAACACTTTCTTGATTGGATAATGGGAACTGTGTGCCTCCCACAGTGGTCTGTGACCTCTTGACCTCCTTGGAGATGGAGAGTGGGTGTCTTACTCTTCTCTTACTCCCAACACTGAACACAGGTCCTGGCTCCCAGTAATCGCTTAATAAATGTGCAGTGAACTAACACAGTCACTGATAAACTACTCACTGAAGAGATGAACATGTGAGCACATGAGGAAGGATCTGGATGAAGGAGAAACAGACTTGGGCAGTTTGGTGGGAAATGAATCCTGAGATCTGAAGTTTCCAGCACTTGGCAAAAAGAAAGCACCTCTCTTCCTGCCCAGTTCCCAGGGCTGGGAGCAGAGGGAACCGCCATATGGGGAAGCAAGGACAGGATGTCTCTGGGAATAACACATTTAAGACGGGGTGTCCCTAATGTGCTGACAGCGGGTGTTGTTGGCAATGCCCAGCTCCACCATGGGCAGCTGTAGTTTGAAGAACTGGAATTCAAGGGCTTCAGAAGACAGGCTGTTGTAATGAAAAAAGAAGGGACGAACTTTGGAATCACAGTCCCTGGGAGAGAATCCCAGCTACTCAGCTCACCAGCTCTGTGATTTGGGTTCTCTGCTCTCTTATCTGTAAAATCAGCCTAAGACAGACCACCCTCCATCTTTTGCATATTTGCTTTCAGTTAAAATGAACATGCACCCCAGTTTTTCTCACAAGAGTCCCAGTAGATGCCTGTTATCCTGGTAAAATTTTGAATGGCACCCCCTTTTAGTCTCGAAGGTGCCCCAATGTAGAGTAAATTATATGCTCAGCCCACATCTGACCTACCTTTCTGCATCCCTCCTTCAAGATCTAAGGGAACCAGGATAGGACCTGGGTATCGGGGTCTTTTCAACCTCCCAGGCGATTTCAATGCACAGTCAAGAATCACTGCACTTGAGTGTATATTTCATTAGCGCAAAGACTAAATCTAGTTTATTTCCAGCTGCATCTCCAGTATCCTGCCAGTACTGAGCAATGAGTCCTCAATCAATATTTGCTGAATGAATGAATGAATGAATGAATGAATGAATGGTTTGAATGGGTCCGCTTTCATCTCTGTGCTCACACAGCATCCAACTTCCATCTCCCCATCTCAGTACCCAGAAGAGTACCCGCCTCGTAGCTGATGCCTATTGATTTTTTTACCAGATAGGTGAGTAGATTTAAATCTTCCTTCTTCACCTGTAAAAAGGGGATGTCCTTTGCTTGTGTGCAGACAAGGCAGCTGGTGCTTTATGAACTTTCAGCTCAGTGAGATGCAGAGGATTATCTACCTGTTGGCAGAAACTTCGATATTAGAACAGCGTGGTGCGAGTCAGGAGTCTTAGCCTGGACCAGAGCAGAGGCTGGAGTTTTTTGTCTTGTTCTTTGTTGGTCTGGCTGTGCCGGCTGCTGCATCTTACAGTGCTTGTTTTTCAATCGCTCAGCCCTCAGCAGGTCATAAAAGGGAAAAGCAGGGTCATTAGGGTGGACACATGGATCTGCTCTAGTATCCCAGCCCAAATTCCTCAGCCTTCGTCAAGGCAAGGAGCCAAAACAGATGAAACAAGGAGACAAATGCCAGGGCGTGTCCGTCGTCTTTCTTCCTTGCCCTCCTTCATTGGCTCAGCTACTAGAGCATCTAGCCAGGTTACTATAGTTACCACAAATACAGATGGGGGGCAGAGGGTGCTGAAAAACTGTCTGGAAGGGGTGCCTCTATCTACTGAAATATCCCTAGACAAGTGAGTATGTCTGATACAACTGAGCCTGCCTCCACAACGCATTCGAAAGAAGGAAAACTTCTTCTAGTTTCTTCCTTTCAATTTTTTTAATTTATTGTTGAAAGTACTACAGATGTCACCTTTTTTCTCCCTCATTGATCCCCTCCACCCCAGGCCTTCACCACACTATTGTCTGTGTCCCTGGGTTATGCAAATATGCATAAGTTCTTTGATTAATATCTCCCCACCCCCGCCTTCCCACTGAGATTCATCAGTCTGTTCCATGCCTCTATGTCTCTGGATCTATTTTGTTCCTCAGTCTATTTTGTTTATTAGATTCCACTTGTGAGTGAGGTCATGTAAAACTGAATCAGGAAGAATCAGAAAACCTGAATAGGCCAATAACAGCTGATGAAATTGAAGCAGTAATAAAAATTAAAAAAAACTCCCAGCAAACAAAAGCCCTGGTCCAGACAGCTTCACAGGGGAGCTTTCTAATTCTTTAAGTTGTAGGGTTAGATAGTTTATTGAAAAATTTTCTTGCTTTTTGAGGTAGGCCTGCAGTGCTATGAACTTCCCTGTCAAGACTGCTTTTGCTGTGTCCCATAGATTTTGGGTTGTTGTGTGTTCATTTTCATTTGTTTCCAGGAAGTTTTTGATGTCTTTCTTGATCTTATTGGTAACCCACTCATTGTTTAATAACATGCTATTTAGCCTCCATGTATTTGAATGTTTTTAAGTGTTTTTACTGTAGTTGATTTCTAATTACATGCCATTGTGATCCGAGATGCTTGATATGATTTCAATCTTCTTGAACTTATAAAGACTTGTTTTGTGTCCTAACATGCGGTCTATCTTTGAAAATGACCCATGTGCATTTGAGAGGAATGTATATTCTGCAGCTTTGGGGTGAAATGTTCTGTGAATGTCAATTACATCCATTTCATCTAGTGAGCCATTTAGTCACTGTTTCTGTGCTGATTTTTTGTCTGGAAGATCTATCCAGTGAAGTCAGTGGGGTGTTAAAGTTCCCAACTATGGCTGTATTGTTGTCAATCTCTCCCTTAAAGTCTTTAAGGTTATTATTGATAGGTCCTTATTTATTGCCATTTTAATTCTTTATGCCTATGTTTCTCTCTCTATTTCTTCTTATTACTATAACAGTACCTTTAACATTTCTTGTAATGCTGGTTTGGTGCTGATAAACTCCTTTAGCCTTTTTTTGGGGGGGAAGCATTTTATTTCACCATCTATATTGAATGATAGCCTTGCTGGATAGAGTAGTCTTGGTTTCAGATCCTTGTTTTTTTATTACCTTGAATACTTCATGCCATTCCCTTATGGCCTGCAGAGTTTCTGATGAGAAATCAGCTGATAGCCTTATGGGAGCTCCTTTGTAAATAACAGATTGCTTTTCTGAAGCTGCCACTAAGATTCTCTCTTTGTCTTGAATTTTTGGCATTTTAATTATGATGTGTCTGGGCATGGACCTTTTTGGGTTCTTCTTGCTTGGGACTCTCTGTGCCTCCTGAACTTGTGTGACTTTTGCCTTGACCAAGTTAAGGAAGATTTCTGCCATTATTTCTTCAAACAAATTATCTATCCCTTGTTTATTCTCTTGTTATGTTTCATGGTGTCTCACAGCTCCCTTAAACTGTCCTCCTGTTTTTTAATTGTTTTTTCTTTTTGGATCTCTGATTGAGTGATTTTTTTCTACCCTGTCTTCTAATTCACTGATCTGATTCTCAGCTTCCTCTAATCTTCTGTTTATTCCTTCCAATGTAGTCCTTATTTCTGCTATGTCATTCTTCATTTCTGACTGGTTATTTTTCATAGTTTCTATTTCTTTTTTCATGCTGTTGAGCATCCTTAAAATCACTATTCTGAACTCTATATCTGATAGATTGCTTATCTCCATTTCATTTAGCTCTTTTTCTGGAGACATCTCTTGTTCTTTCATTTGGGGCTTTTTTTTTTTTTTTTTTTTTTTTTTTTGTCTCCTCACTTTGGCTCTTATTTGGGTTTGTTTCTATGTATAAGGTGGATCTTCTAGGACTCTCAGTCTTTTCGGAGGGTCTCTGGTGCAGGCCAATGTCGGACACTCTTTGTGACTGACCTTGGGTACCCTGTTTGAAGTTTCCCACGCTCCACAGCTTCTGGTTCCCTCTGCTGGGGCTGAGTGTGTTTGGACAGGACCAAGATGCACACCAAGTTCTGCTTTTCCAAGCCCAGTCTCTATGAGGTCTCAACTTTTTGTCCTTGGTTATGAGGGTTCTCTCCAGCTAATCTTCAGTTGCAGTTGATTATTCAAGATGGTTTTTCTTTATTTTAGTTATAATTCCAGGTTGGTCCTGGGAGAATGTCAGTGTAATTTCCACTCAATCTGCCACCCTCCTTTTAATTTTTTACATTTTTAGTCAATGTCATACATAAGCATGATTTCAAATGTCAAAATCACTGGAAGACTTATAATCAAATCAGCAGTTGATGGCCCCATGTCCCCCTACCCTTGAAATGACAAATTTCAACATTTTTAGCTATGTACTGTTCACTTCCCACTATATTAGATTTTAACCTAAAAAGCTGGCTATTACTATGATTCTTTTTTTTAAATACTCACCCAAGGATATGGTTTTATTGATTTGAGAGAGGGAGGGAAGGAGAGAGAGAAAAAGAGAGAGAGAGAGAGAGAGAGAGAGAGAGAGAGAGAGAGAAACATTGATGTGCAAGAGAAACATCGATTGGTTGCCTCCTGTATGTGCCCCAACTAGGGATCAAACCCGCAACCTAGGTATGTGCCCTGACAGAGAATCAAACCCACAGCTTTTCAAGGTAAGGGGCAATTTGCACCAGCCAACTGAATCACCCAGCCAGGGCTGATTCTTGATTTCTCAATTGTATACACTATCTAAATCTATTATATAAAATGCAATTGAGCACCTTTAAATTTCTCCTACACACACCCTCTATTATTTCCCTCTCCTTCCCATTATATTCTCATCACATTTCTGGTAAAATCCAGTGTTACTTTTATTATGATGATGGAAATATGCTTGTGGCTAAGCCAAGTTAAACTAAGAATGAAGCTCTTTTCCTTATACAGCTTTTTCTTTTTCAAAAGGCTTATTATTGCTCCATTTTAGTTGTTGATGTTGGAAATTTGCTTAGTTTTCTATGTCCCAAATTTTCTAACAAAATTTTATAAACACTTTAAATGATATTTCCTCACAATTAAATTAAAATTTCAATTTTGTGATAATTGTAGATTCACATGCATTAGTGAGAAAGAATACAGAGAGGTACTGTTTACCTTTTACCCACATTCCTCCAATGGTAACATCTTACAAACCTTCAGTTGGGTATTATAGCCGGGATATAAACAGTGAGGCAGAAAATATCACCACAAAGATCCTTCCTTGGCTCTTTTATAAGCCACACCCACTTTCCTCCTATCCCATCCCCCTTAATCCCTGGTTACCACTAATTTGTTCTCCATTTCTATAATTCTAATCTTGATGTTTCAAGAATGGTGTATACATGAAATCATATGATATGTAAATTTTTAAGATTGGCATTTGTCATTCAGCACAATTCTCAGGTGATTCATCCAGGTTATTGCATGTATCTACTATTAGTTCCTTTTTATTGCTGAATAGTATTCCATGGCATAAGCACCCCACAGTTTAAATGCTTAAACCACAATTTTTCTTTCAGCACTTGGAAAATGTTGTGCCCTTTCTTTCTGGCCTTCGTAGTATATGATGAAAAATCCATGTCATTTAAACTGTGTCCCACGATTCATAAGGTGTCATTTTTTTCTGGCTGCTTTCAAGATTTTTTTCTTTGTCTTAATTTTTAGTTTAATTATAATGTGTCATGGTGTAGATTTCTTTGTGTTTGTCCTGGGTTCACTCGGCTTCTTGAATCTGTAGGTTCACATCTCTTGCCAATATGCGTAAGTATTTAGGCACTATTACTTCAAGTACTTTCTCAGCCTCTACCCCCTTTCTATTCTGGAACTATGAGGACATGAGTGTTGCATCTCCTGTTATAGTCCCACAGGTCCCTGGACCTCTGCTCCTTTTTTATCACTGTATTTTTTCTCTGTTGTTTGGATTGGGTGATACTTATTATATCTTCCAGGTCATATTCTTTCCTCTGTCCCTTCTATGCTGCTCTGGAGCCCATTCACTGAGTTTTTATCCTGGTGATTATATTTTTTGAGTTCTAAAACTGCTATGCTTGCAGAGAGCTGAGAGGACCCACAATGAAGGTGGTCTGGGTGGTCTTCCATCAAAGGTACAGTAGTACCTGTTGCAGTGGTCACAGGTGTGTTCTGTTGTCACTGTGACTGGTGCTGCCAGACAGTTGTTTGACCTACATTTAGTGAGCTTCGGGCAGCAGCAAGTTACTAGAAAGTGTGTCAGTTTCTGTTGGGCAAGTGAAGGAGAGTCCACACGATTTCATGAAGAGAACCCGAGCTCTGAGCTCACACAGGCAGGGATTCAGACCCTGGCTCTGCCTCTTCCTAGCTATGGGACCTGGGGGAAACCCCATAAACCTTCCTGAGCCTGTACTGGCTAGTCTTCAAACTAGGGAGAGCAATACCTATCTTTTAGGGATGCTGGATCATAGAAAATCACACACTCCAAACACCTAGCCTGGAGCCCACAGGGGAGCTCATTTCCTCAAGCCTCCCTTCCCCCGATTCAGACAACGAAATCTCCTAACACCCCATCAGGCACATCCTGCATGTCGGAGATGAGAATAAAACTTTATCGTTGAAAGAGCCATAAGGCCCAGGGAAGAGGACATTTGCATTTAAAAAAAAAAAGAAAACCCACAATATTTTTTCATTAATTTTTCTAATAAAACCAAAGCCCTAAGGACAAGTGAGAGGAATTGGCTTTACTTAACCCACCAGGGAGAGGTCTTTGTCAGGTTTCATAACTGCCTTAAAGTGTAGGAGGGAATATTAGACCAAAGCTGATCATCAGCATTGATGTGCATCAAGAATCCACAGATGCAATTAGAGCTGGAAAACTCACCCAGACAAAAGGGAAAGAAAGGAACCATGACTGCAGGAGTTGTGAGGATGAGTGGTGGGGAGCCAGAAGGACTGGCAGCTTTCCTTTTTACCAGCTCTTCATTTATTCCTCCCACTGACTAATTGACCCCCATCTCTCCCTGCCCTGCTAGCCGAGCTTGTCTCAGAGCACACGTGGTCTTTCATGCCTCCTGCCTTTGCACACAGTGTTCTTGGCATCACTCCTCCAGGCACATTCTTCCTTATCTCACAAGTGCACTGGTCTATCACCTCCTCTAGGGTTTATCCAACACCTCCTAGGTCCTCAGCTTCTCCCACTTTGTTCTTACCTCCGTTACAGACTTTCCTCAATGCATTTGGCTGTTTGCATAGGTTTCCTCCACTTGACTTCGATCTTTTGTGGGGGAAACCCGGAACCCTAGCCATTGTTTTTATATCTTCCCAGCATGCTAGCCAACTACCTAGCATATGACAGGGACTCAAATTGTGTGTTGACAGAATACAGGAATGCAAGAATAAGGGAATTCAGTAAGCAGGCCCCTCAAACTCCACAGTCCTCTTTATTTTAAATGATTCCTCCCTAGCTTCCTAGTTTGCAAGAGGACTCCATCAGCCTCAGAAGCATCACAGCCCCCAGCAGGTTCCCCCAGAGTTCTGGCTATGTCAAGTTTAACACTTAGAAAGATATACTTGTTGTGCCCCTGATACTTGTGAAGGCATTTCTCAGACCCTGGTAGCCAGAGGCAATGGCAAAGTTCTAAGGATAACATCAATTTATTGACTCAAACATTAGAAGGGGCTTCCCATTCAGCTCCTGATAAAGAACCAAACATTGATTTTTAAGACAAAAAAATGAAATGTTTTGCCTTTTACCTAAGAAAAAGTAGAAGTTGTGTAGATTTCTCATAACTGGGGGTAATTCACTTAGTCCCGAGAACTTGGGATTTGGTGTTGAGCGGGACAAGTTCTGGGATTTTTATTTGCTTCCACATCTGCAACAGCAGCTGAGCTGGGTCAACGCGATAACCACAGAAGCATTTGAAAGGCCACCTAAGTGCTTGCCCTGATGTCTGCCCTTTTTCCACAACTTGAGAATATTTCCTGTGGAGATGGTGTGGTTGTAGAGACAGGACACATGAACCAAAAGATAGAGGGATGAGTTATATCTTTACTGCTCACTGGCCAGGCCAGGGGGCCTTGCAGATTTGGTTTCACATCACAACACCTGATTATGTGAATGTGAAAATGCATATAAAAGCATTTTGTCAATGGAGAAAAATCAACTCATCTGTTAGCCAACATTTTGAATTCTTTCATTGATAGTCACAAAGCTTCTAGAGTGAGTAAGATTCCCATATTTCCTTTTTACAAAAACCAAACAAACAATCAGACAAAAACACACATCAACAACAACAAAAAAACACAATTAAGGCTCAGAGAGGTCATTAACCTGCCCTTTGTCACCCTGCTAAATTTTGTGGTTTGTGCCCATTGTGGATGTTACTGGATTTGATCACTACATTTCTGAGAATTACTTATAAAATACAAATGTCATCATTCTAGTTACCTTGGGTTTTTGTTTTTTTCAGTGCTTACCTCCGTGGCTTAAATGATTTTTATTAATAATTGAACCAAAAGAAACATAAACTCACTTCTGCATCTACTATGAAAGTACTATTTAATGTATTATTGATTATGTCATTAAAAGGCTCTCATATACAGTATTAGGAAATACAGTCCTTTTAGAATATCAGGGCAGGAAATAAGTTTGTACTTCTTTAATAACTGGTGTCCTTTCTTTGACAGATAGAAGAGCATTTGAATCCATCACATTTTCTTTCTTTTCTGCCATCAAAAAGTGTCTAAGCCAAATTTACTTTTAAGGGACTCAAAATGTTATTCATTCATTTTTTCACTCATTAATCAAATTTTTAGCTTCATTTATTAATTACCCTATGTGTCAACAAACACTGTGCTGGGATTAAGGATACTGCAATGAAAGAAAATATATATAAAAATTCTTGTTCTCTTAGATCTTATATTGTGTGGAGAACACACATAAGTAATAAGCATATATAGTATGTCAAATACTGATAAGTGCTATACAGAAAAAAATGCAGAGAAGAAAAACAAAAGGTATCAAAATAGAGAAGGGAGGAGAAAAGTTGCCACTTTTACAGAGTGTCAGGAATAGTGTCATAAAGGAGGTGACATTTTTTCCATTTCCAGCTATAGCCTAGGTGGTTTGTATCAGGCCAGCCTTCTTCCTGAGGACAACCAGAAAAACTGGATAAAAGTTTTTTAAATATTTTGTTTGAAGGAATTAGAGAGCTACTCAACTTGAAAACCCAATGTCCCAGAGAAAAGAGGAACAAAGATAGATGAGCCCCACATTCCATCTCCACTTGAGGCATCTGATGATTTGTAAATGATGACCAAGAAGATAAGAAGCCAAGAAGAGGCTGAGCTAAGAAGCTGGAATTTTAGCCACCTCAAAGGGCTGAGGAGACAATAATTGCAATTCAGGGCATATCAAGGAAAAGGGGGCATGTAAATACCACAGTATTTCAGTTCATACCACTGAAGTTTTCCACCCCAGGAATAATGACAAGCTGGAAATTTACCAATTTCCATAAGGACTGAAGATACAGTTTCAACTCAGCTCAATTCTAAACTGATTCATTATTATCCTCCTAAGTCCTGCCAGAAGAAGATAACTTCATCCCAGAGTCTCATGTTCATTCTAGAATTTTGTCAGTGAAAATATATTAGGCATACCAGAAAACAGAACCAAAAAAACAAAACCAAGAAGGGAAAAAAGGCAATAGAAACAAACCCAAACAAGATCCGGAAGTGAATTTTTAAATAATTGTGATTAATATGTACAAGAAAATAAATGACCATTCAGGTTATTTCACCAGAAAACTGGAATCTATAAAATATAATGAAATGGAAACTCCAATACTTAAAATACAGTGTCACAATAAAGATTTGTTTAATAGCAGACTAGGCACAGTGGAATAAAGGATTAGTGAACTGAAAGACAGGTCAGTAGAAAATTCACACTAAATCATGGTTAGACAAAAGGGTGGAAAGCACGGGGGCGGGGGGAGAATAAGACACATTTGATATGTGATAAAAATATTTAACAGTAATTCAAGTCCCAGAAAGAAAGGAAAGAGGGAATCAGTTAGAAGCAGTATTGAGGAGATAGAGACTGAAGATTTTCACAACTAGTGAGCTAATGAAACATACCAAGCCACAGATTCTGGTGTTTTGCTGGTGTTTTTTTACTTGTACAACACTTAACAGTTTCTTGAGTCCTAAAAACAATTGGATAATTGATTCCCCAGGTTATTTTGTTGAAGTCTGAATAAGATAGTTACCTAACTTTGTTCCTCTCAAGTTGCCTCATGTCAGAATTGTTCCAGAGCCAGGAGCATTCTGTGTGTTTCATGTCTGAAATGTGCTGAGTTGCTTCTTCCTTGTGTCATCATTTATTAACTCCCACTGCACGAACTCATACCACCTATTGTTGCATAACACTCACCACAGACTTAGTAGTTTAAAACAACACACCTTGATTATATTACAGTTCTATAGGTCAGAATTGCAGGCAGGCTCATTTGGGCTCTCTGTTTAGAGTCTCACAAGGCTAAAATCAAGGCATAGGCCAGACCAGGATTTATTGGGAGTGTCTAGCAAAGCATTTGCTTCTAAGTTCATTTACTTTACCCTATGAATTCAGTCCCCTGTAATTGTAGGGCTGAGGTCCTCATTTCCTTGCTGGCTGTGACTCACAGCTGCTAAAGGCTGCAGACATCCCTTGGTATGTGGCCCCTTCATCATCAAAGCCAACAAGGGCCCATCAAACTTCCTCATGCTCCAAATCTCTAAATGACTCCTCTGCCATGACCTGGAGAAAACTTTCTGCTTCTAGTGAGGCCAACCCAGTTAATACCTATATCTTACAGTCAGCTAACTTGAGACATTAAATTACATCTGCAAAATCCCTTCACAACAATACCTAGATTGACGTTTGACTGAATAACAGAGGATAGAAAATTTGGGGGGACACCTTTAGAATTCTGCCCACATTCATTTTTTGCAAATGAAAAAAAATGAGACATAAGGAGGTTATGACCTGCCCAATATCACATTACCAATTAGGACTGCTACTGCATTTTTGTTACTGACCGTAAGTATTAAAAATAGGCTGAGTAGAGAAGGAAAGCAGATAAAGAGAAACTAGTTACAGTTCTATTCTAGACCAGTGATTTTCAACTGGGTGCACCACAAAAATTTTTAAACATGCAATACCTGACTATTTAGTCAGGAGCACTGACCTCTTTTCTTTTAGATTGTCAAACAAAATGAAATAAAACAAAAAAAGACAACAGCAAACACAATCACTGTCTGGTGTGAGTGAATTAAAATTATATGTGTTGTGTGTTTTTTGTCAGATCCGCAAAAAATGTATTTTTTGGTGTGCCACAGAATTCTAGTAATTAGTTTATGTGTACCATCAGATGAAAGATTGAAAATCGCTGATATAGACCAAAGATGATTGTGGCTTCCATTAGGGTGGTAATAGTGGAGACTGTGAGAAGCAATTAGTTCTGGATATATTTTTAAGGTATAGTCAACAAGATTTGCCAATGGACTAGAGGTGGGATCTGAAAGTTTGTGCCAAGATGACTCCAAGATTTTTGGTCTGAGCAAACAGAAGGACTTTTGCTGAGAATACATTTACTATGTTTGGGAAGTCTGGAGGATGAACAGGTTTGTTGGGGGAAGATCTGGTTTTAGACATGTTAAATTAAGATGTCTCTTAGGCATTCAAATGAGATGTCTAGTAGCATATAAATTTGGAGTTTGGGGAACTTGTCAGTGCATAGATTATATTTAAAACTTTGAGGCTAGATGAGATCACAAAAAGTATGTAAGTATAGTTAAAGAAGAAAAGAGATCCAGAAACTGAACCCTGGAAACTCAATGTTTAGAGATCACGGGAAGAGAAGGAACCCCAGAAGGCACTCCAGAAGTAGCACTATTGATGTAGAAGGAGAAATTCCAAAAGAGTGCGGTGTCCTGGAAGTCAAGTTAAAGTATTTTAATGAGGAAGGAATGGGAGATCATCTGTGCAAAATGATGCTGATAGGTGAAGTAAAAGATGAGAGCTCAGACCTCAGTGTTGTATTTAACAACACAGAGGTCATTGGTAACCTTGAAAAGAACAATATGTGGTGGAGGAATGAGTCTTCATGGACTAGATTTAAGGACAATGGAGAGATATACTTTGGAGATTTCAAATTTACACATCTAACTGTGTGGCCATAAGAACAATTGTAGAATTCAGGTCTAGATTCAAAAAGCTGGAAAGAGACTCACTTCCACCCTAACAACAAGAAAACGTGAAATAAACTACAAAACCATTACTTTCATTGAACCCATCAGAGAGCTGAGATCACAGGGTTAACAATTAGCCTAAAAACCAAGGAAAGACAGACTGTGAAACCTGGCTCACCTGTGGCAGACCACAGACGAAAGAGATGCTGGGCACCATACAGCTAAAAAAATCTAACAAATTCCTGAAGGCTGAATGTGGGCTCATATAAGGGCATAAAACATGGAGCTACAAAAAAAAAAGAGAGGAGTTTGTACCCACTCTCAGGGCATTCACCATAGACCTCTACTGGGTGTTCACAGGGAAAATTGGAGGAAGGACGAGAGACAGGAGAAAGCCTCCTTCCATGGTGGCATGCAGGAGGAAGGGGACAGATGCTTGTGAAAAAGGCTTAAAACTCCACCCAGACTCTGATACCCTGTGAACAAAAGCCTTAAGATGCTGTGGAGAAAGTTAGCAAACCAGTGGTCCCAGGGCACTTTGCTGCTTCGGGAAGATTAAAGAATTAACCTTCTACCCTGGGAAAGGGGCAGAAAACAGTCCTGAGCCCAGGATCCTGTACCAATAAAATTGGAAGTCACTAACCACTGAGGAAGAAGCAGAAAACTCTCACACAGAGAATTGCTACAGACACAAGGCAGAGTTTAGCTGCCATGGGGAGGAGAACAATTTCCATGAGAAAGACAGGCACAAGGGGCCTAAGACTAAGAGTGGACCTAGACAACAGTGAATCCCCCACTACCTACCAACATCCTAACAAACACTGAGTAACAAAAAAGAGTAGTCTAGCACTATGGGAAAGGCAAGAGCATGGGAAGACATTTCCTCTTTGGATAAGCATGTAAAGAAAACCAACACCTGAGGACACAGCAGGAACATTGAGAAAAACCCTCTAGCACCTCAGCTGCCATCCTATACACAAAGCAACACTAGAGGAATTTGAAGCCATTAGTGCCCTAAATGTAACCATAGCAACAACTCCTGACTAAGTTGACCCAAACTGAGGAAGAAGAGTTAGAGAAAAAAAATATTTAAAATATTTGAAGAAATAATCACAAAGAGTTTTCCTAAAATAGTGAAAAAATCAAACCACAGATCTAACAAGTATGTAGAAGTCACAAAAATATTTTTTTAATATTCAAACTGATGAAAACCAAAGAGAGAAAGACAAATTACCTAGAGAAGCAGATATAAATTACAGCAGACTTATCACCTGAAACCATGAAAGCCAGAAGACAGTGGAGTAACGCCTTTAAAAGTACTGAACGGGTAGGAAAATCAGTTGAGCCAGAATTCTATACCTAGCAAAGATATTTTCAAAAGTAAAAGTGAAATAAAGACTTCTTCATAAAAATAAAAACTAAAATATTTTATTACCAAAAGATTTGTGCTACAAGAAATGTTAAAGGAAATTAATCAGACAAAAGAATTATGGTACCAGACATAAATCTGAACATGTACAAAGAAATAAAAGCAAATAAAAATATGTTGTTTCCAATTTTAATGGTTCTAAAAGATTATTGGCCACAGCAAAATTAGTAGCAATATATTGTGTTTATAACACATGTAAAAGTAAAACATATGACAAAAACAGCACAAAATATGAGGGAGAAATTTTAAATATATTTTTTAAGATTTTGACACTACCTAAAGCAATACAATATTATTTGAAGTATAAAGCAAATACAATGTTAAAGATTTATGTTTTAAATATTAGAGCAATCAATAAAACATTTTTAAAAGGCTTAAATAATAAGCCAATTGCAGAGATAAATTGAAACACAAAAAATACTCAGTTCATCCAAGGGAAGAGAGAAAACAGAATTGACTGAACTAATAGGAAACAATTATCAGATTTAAATCCAACCATATCAATCATTACATTAAACATAAACAGTCTAAATACACAAATTAAAGACAGATATTGTCAGATAGATTCTAGAGGCAAAACCCAACTATATATTACCTACAGGAAACTCTTTAAAAATGAATATATTAAAAGTAAAAAAATAAACAAATATATAACATACAAATACCCCAAAAAAGCTAGAATGTCCATATTAATACCAGACAAATATCAGATAAATATCTGACAAATATCAGATAATTTCAAAACACAGAAAAATATGAGGGATAAAAAATTACGCTATATAATGTCGAAAGGTGAATCCTAAATACATACACACTTAGCAAGAGGTTGTTTTTTATTTTGTTTTGTTTTGTTTTGTTTTGTTTTGTTTTCAACCAAAAGGCAGGGCAGGTCAGTAGCTGGAAGAGAATATGGGTTTAAGAGAATTTTTTTAAGGTGGCAAAATTACAGCATAATTGCATTCTGATCGACATGATCCAATTAAAAGGGGGAAATTAATAACTTAGGAAATAAGATGGAGAATTTGTGAAATGATGTCCTTGAATATGTAAAGGTATAATATCTAGTGAACAAAAGCATTATAAAGCATTTCATCCACAGTAACAGGAGAAAAGGCAAAGGGGTAAGTCCCTTTAGGATTAGCATGTAGCCTTGCTCTACTACCCACCCCCCCAAGTCCCTACACTGTATTTCCTTTCAACATCATTACTGTGTAAGAAACTTTCATTTTAAACCACCTCGAATGTGTTTAGGGAAGAAATTTGGAATATATAAATATGTGAATTTTTTAGTTGAACAATCCTCACTTTAAAATCTAGAGGAACTGAGCATGGATCAGGGAATTGTGCTGAAGGAAAGAGAAGCAGCGCAGATCTGAAGCACAGTAAACTCCTCAGAAGGCAGACTTGTCCCCTGGTGGGAAGGAGGGACGCATCACGGGCTCCTGGGCGAGCGGGAAGCAGCCCACCATCCCTGCATTCCTCTTCAGCAAACAGCCACTGAGTCCCTGCTGTGTTCCAGGCAAGTCAATAAGCCCAGACGGCCCGTGAGAAAGGAATTGTAAGAGCAAAAGAACTGCCCTGAAGGGGGCAATGGTTAGCAGAGGAGAATCTCTCAGCTCCTGTTTTGTTAACTGAAAAATTGAGGCAAAATACATTCTTTCCATCTCACAAGACCTTTCTAAATATCATATGACAATTGTTTGTTGCAAAGCCGTGCACAGAGATTTGATATTTTATGAGATGAAATGCCACCGGAGGCAAGTCAGCAGCCCTGACTTCTACGTTTCCATGATTACGTGAGAGCTAGGTGATAAGAGTGAATAGAGAGCCTTGGTGTGTCTAACATGAGCATGGTTTTCAGGTGATCTAACAGGGTGAAAGGTCTCTGCCCTCAGATCTTCCCACGAGCTGACAACTACTTCTCACTATGTGTCAACTCAAGTCCCAAGTCCTTAGAGAGACTTTCCTGAATCACCCAGCCTAAAATATCCTCCCCACTCACACCAGCCACTTGTCATCTTCATAAAATGTACCACTGGATAAAATGATGTATTTTTATCTATTTCTTGTTTGAGATCTGTGTCCCCATAATAAGGAAAGCTTCATGTGAACAGGGTATCTGTCTGTCTTCCTCACCTCTGTGAGTGCTGAGTGAATAAATGAATGAACAAATGCATTAAAAGACAGAGCACAGGCTTTGGAGTAAGACAGACCTGGATCCAAACCTGGCTAACTGAGTGACCTTGAATGAGTTACTGAATTTCTGTAAGACTCAATTTCCTTATCGGTAAAATGCAAATAATTCCTGCCTTAGGGTTATTGCAAAGATGAAAAGAAATGCAATCGTGTAAAGTGCCCAGTACTCTTAACAAATCAAAGCTCTGACTTCAATTTTGAGGAGATATGTGGTCGGCTGGAGGAAAGAAAATCCTATGCGCTGCAGGGATCCTCCCTGGAGGCAGCTCCACAGTGGTGCTGGGACAGCACAGGTGAGGGGGTTGGAGGGGTTCTGATGCAGCCCGGCTGTCTTACCAGTGCCTGGCCCTTTCTCTTCTTTGAATGAGTGGGACTCCATCTGGGGGCTTCCCCGAACTGTGCCATGCCCTGGGGGCGGCATAAGAAAGACTTGACATTTTAGGACATCTGCAGTTAGTCTATTGGCCAAACTTGACCCACCTCTGAGAATCAGCACACCCAGGCCATCCGACCAGCCTCCCTTTCTGTTCTCCCTCATCTGCTCCCCCAGCTGGCCTTCCTGCCCCCAACCAGCTGGCATTTCCAGCCAAGCGAGAACTTGATGGCTCCTAAAGTTCTTCAGACTTTTTCCCAAAGGGACAAAGGCAAAGAGGGAAGGCCTCTGAGTCCCGCAGCCTTGTTCAATGTCTTGCCCATTGCTACAGAGCTGTAAATGGAGGGACTGGAATTCTAAGTCAGGTACAGTTGGCCCCCAGACCTCTAGTCCTTGGCCATGCTGCCTCTCAAAATGGATACACACATAAGTTCCTGGCATGCAGTACAGGTGCAATGAATGTTTAAATGCAGGAAAGGATGGATGGATGGATGGATTCTGGATGGGTGGATGGATGGATGGATGGATGGATTCTGGATGGATGGATGGATGGATGGATGGATGGATGGATTCAGGATGGGTGGATGGATGGGTGGATGGATGGATGGATGGATTCAGGATGGGTGGATGGATGGGTGGATGGATGGATGGATGGGTGGATGGATGGATGGATGAATGGATGGATGGATGGATATGAGGAAAGGAAAGAAAGAGGGAATAGGAAGGCAAGTGGGAAGGATTAGAGATTCTGAGCCTGAGATCTGAAAAACAAAATAAAACATTGGATTCTTATCACAGAATCAGGGTGCTTCCTCAGGATGGAGAGGTGACTGGCAGGTCTAAGAGGACTGTGTATCAAACAACTGGATCAACGCAGGGGTGGGGAGAGGGCTCCGTGACTTGTAGCCAGACAGTCAGCTCATCAGCTTTCCATTCTCCCTCATCGGTCCCACCTCCTGCGCTGAGCAAGGTCCCCCGGTTCCCCACAGAGAACCTCTCTTCACCTTACTCTGTTTTGTTCTTGTCAATTCCAGGAGCAGCCCAGGTCTTCACCTACAGCAAGTTCTCATGAAACGTGTAATTCATCTCAGAGGCATTTTTCTCTTGTTATGGGTCTTCAGAGATCCTTATAAATGATCCAAGTTGAAAGTGAGGCATGAGGGTGATGCTTTCTCAGAGGTCCTACATGTGTCCCTTAAAGGACTCTCTTTTGTCTTTGTTTTGTGCGTGTGTACTTTTAACTTGAAGAATTAAGTAGGGCAGTTCATCGTTAGACTGGCTGTCACTGCTGGGTGCCAATAACACAGAGAGAGGCTGAGTGACACCCTACCCTATGCTGCCCTTTCTCAGGAGGCTGCCTAGAAAAATGGTGAAATCACACAGTCCCTTGATAAGCTCCAATGGCATGTGGAGGGAGACAAACAGTAGGAAGGAGCAGGCAGATCCTCCATGCCAGGCCTGCGGATAAACAGAGGAGCCCGATCTCCTTTTCTTCAGAATTAATCCAAAGGCCATGAGGATTCAAAGAGAAGCTCAGTGACCCCAGAGATGCAAAGAGCAAAGCAGAAAGACTACCAGTCTGAGAAAATGGAGGCCGGGGCCCCAGGGCTGCATGGCCTTGGGTAAGTCACTTCTTTTATCTCAGATGCGGTTCCGTCATGAAACGTGAACAGCCTTGTCAGGCGCTTCCTGTTCTTGAATCCTGTTAAGAACGGCTTGACCTTTGAAGTTTCCTGTGACCGTTATCAATCCTGGGATGGGAGAAGTGACAGGGAACACACTGAATCTAGGTGAGTTCTGGCTCCCCCGAGGTCCCTGTGCCCATGGGGCATGGCTCTGTACCAGGAGAGAGGCCAGCAGACTCATGCAGACATGGAGCTGCCAGCCCACTTAGCCTCCAGAGGGATCACCCGGCAGATGGAAGCCCAAGCCCCAAAACTCAACAAGTGGACCCTCGTGATCCTTGCCCACTTGCTGCTCTGCTAGGCTCACCCCGACGGTTTCTGCCTTGCCCTTTACATTCTAATAGGACTGAACTCACAGGTGACACCCACACCCCATGTTCTCTGCCAGTTCTTGATACTGGTTCATTTATCCCTCTCTGCCTAGAACATCTCCACCTTCTTTCCTTCATCAACACTTATTCCACCATCAAAGGTCTTCCCCCATGTTACCCCTTTCACGAGGCCCTCCCTCCCCCAGCCCCTAATTCAGGAGAGATGGCGGGGCTCTCTCCGTCAGAGGTCAGCATGACCAACAGACCCAGCCCAGGCGTCCTGAGCATGAAGGGGATTGTGCTTGGAGAACCATCGGAAGGGTTAGAGGAACAAGCTCCGGGCGTTAGGCCGCCACTGCTGGCACTGCTCTGGAAGGAAGGGGGTGGGAGGACCTGCCATCCTCCTGTGTGTTCCCAGCCCAGGCCCCAAGGCTGGCTCAGAAATCATTAGGGAGCTTCCATAGGGAGGGATCCCCGTGCCGGACCTGCTGGGGACAAGAACAAGGAGGAGAGGCTGCCCCCTGCCTCCACCTCCACAACACTCACTGGAAACAGCTGCTCTTGAGAAGACCCTCCTGAAAGCCCCAAGCCCTTCCAGGCCTTAAAGAAGAATATAGCACCGGTGCTATTTCTGGACACTGGGCAGAGAAACGGGGATATTTAAGGGTTTTTTCAATTTTATTCATTTGGGGGGGGGGTGTTGGTTTGTTGTCCCACTTATTTATGATTCACTGGTTGATTCTTGAATGTGCCCTGACTGGGGTTCAAACCAGCAACTTTGGCATATCTGTATGATGCTCTAACCAACTGAGCTACCCAGCCAGGGCTTTTTTTATTTTTTAGAAATGGGGATATTTTAAAATAAAGGATTCTTACTGGGGATTGCTCCCTAGACACTCACTTAACCAACTCCTAGAGTGATTTAAAACAAAGAAACAAACACAGAGGTATGAGGAACACGTATCATCAAAGACCTGCGTATGTCTGAATTACCCGATGATGTCAAGACAGGGAACCCTTCCTCCTGCACGGATGGGCAGCTCTTAGGCTGAGAAAGTATCCTGCAAAATGCTAAGCAGTAATTTCTATGAAAACAGGGTCTTTCCTTACTCACCATTATATTTGCAGAATTTAGAATGGCAAAAGTTACACAGTAACTGCTCGATAAATACTTGTTGAATACATTGATGAATGAATGAAAATTGTACTCAGGTCATTTCCACCCATTTGTCTTAAGACCACACTGAATTAAGTGCGCCTGTCTTCCATGGTCCATGTGACAGCACCCAGCCTAAACGCCAGGGCCTGGGTTGCCCGGAGCTGATCAGAGACAAAGGCTCATGTGCCTTTAATTCATGGGGGGAGGGCTGCCATAAGCATGTTTGAAACAACCTGGGTTGTTGTGAATCCACGTTTTCTGCTGTGAGTTTTATGAAATGTAAGTACAAATCGAATCATTCCCATGAAAAGCTAGAGGGCCTGCAGAGATGTGCAAAATGCGTAAGATACACTCTCAACGACCAAGCGTCTCCCAGGAATGTGGAGCATCTCATCTTTTTATATTGACCACGTGTTGGAATAATATTGTCGGTAGAATGGGTTAAATGCCACACATTACTAAAATGAATGTTGCCTGTTTCTTTTTACTTTTTTAACATGGCTGCTGGAAAACTTGAAATTCTACACGTGGCTCGCATTGCCCTTGCAGGGCAGCACCGTTCTCTACTATTAAGTCCTGAAAAGCTCAGGCTGGTCTTATGCATGTTTGTCTCCCAGGGCCCAGCTTGGGGCGAGGGCTGGCACCCAGAAGGGCCTCCAGGGAGGCTCCCTGAGACTTTCTCCAAAGCCAGTCCCAGACCAGCCTTCTGCTCCCAGCATCCTCAGCAGCATTCAGTCTCCCCTGGAATCATGCAAGCACAGGGCTTCAGCAGCCGGCAGCTGCTACCTGGAAGGCTGCTATTTATAGACGATGCCATCCGTGGGAAGTAATAGTCCCTCCGAATTCTCAGAAGAGTTTGCCTTTCGATTAGAGCCCAGCCTGGGTAGGAAAGCAAAGGCCAATTTATGAGTATTTTTAGGCCATCCGACATAGTCAGGAGGGCTGAAATTCCGATCTTTTCCCCCAGGAGGCTGAGCACAGCCGAAAAGTCAAAAGTGGGCTTTTGCATAGGAAAAATAATGAGCTTCCTGATAAACAGGCTCCGTGGAGAAGGCAGAGCACAGGGCTGTCTGCAGGAGGGGGCAGGATGCAGACACTGAGGCGGGATCTCTCCAAAGTTAATATGAGAAGCCATTTCCAGGGAGTCTGCTGGGAGCTGCTTAGACAGTAGATTTCCCTCATTCTCTTACTCCCCTGCTGGTCATTTCAGAACATTGCTTAGTGTTGACAGAAAAATGACATCTTTGAGAGCACCCTCAAAATCTGGATTCTCCTGAGGTCAGAGACGTTGCTTTGTAATCCTGGGTCTCCATGCAAAGACTCAAGAACAGATAGTGTGCTGTCCCCTCATTTTCATCAAAATCCCATCCAGTGTATTTCAGTGGCAGAAACAACTCGGCAGGAAGTAACTCGTCCTACGTGCAGATTAGTGGTGGGCGCCCCTTTCCCGCTGATGGGACTCACTAGGAGCCACAGCCGATGGGAAAGTGTGAACTCCAAGTCTGGAGACTGTGGCACCGACTGGCTGTTGTTGGGCATGTTTTTTTAAGAACTGGAGGGATTTCCTAGCATCTGAGACAAAATCCTGCCGATGCTCCCCGCCTCAGTTTGTCTTTGGGATTGCCTAACTCACAGGCACACCCACATATACCTTATCTTGTATAAAGCACTTCACGTTTTGCATAATACTTATCATAGAAATCACTGGTATAACCATATTTACTATAAATACCTGCCGTTACTATTCCTATTCTCAGATGAAGAAACTGAGGCTCAGAGAGGTTCGCTGGCTTACTGAGTCACAGAAAGACAGTGTCGGTCCTCACTAACTGCAGGTCATCTAACACTCAGGCTTGGGACATCTTCCACGTATAAAAGCCTTTCTTCAATAGTCATTCAACAAACACCTAGAGTGTCTACCAGTGTCTACCCCTGAGTGCCTGCCCTGCACTCTGTGTTTTCAATGTTGCCTCATTTATTCCTCAAGCAACTGCATGAAATATGTCATCTTAAAAAAGTTCATCAGACTTCTGTTAAGGACGGAGAGTTGGGACAAGCTTACTTCCTCTCCAGCCTAATATTCTGCTAAAATACTGATGAGTGCCATTATTGAAAGGTTACTATGAGTCAGCTTACTACATGTCAAGTTTTAATTTCTTCACCTGAATTACCTTATTTAATGGTCACAAAATCATACAGGGAAAGTCTTATCATTATTCCCATTTTATAGATTTTTTTTAAAATGAGACAGAGAGATATGCTAGATAGCTTACCCCAAGAATATATAGTTAGAAAGTGGTGGCACATTCCAGACACTGTGCTTCAGACCCCTAGGGCTGTAAAGGGGTAAAAAGGGTTTAAGTCCACAGTGCAAATATTATCTGCAGAAAATCCACTAGCAGTTGAGAGATTTCATCAAAGTTCTGGGAAACAGCAGAGAGAATGGTAACTGATGTCATAGAGGAGACAGAGCCTGGCTGTTATCAGAGGTCAGGGTAGAGGGACAAGAAAATGTTACACCTTGAAACACAGAGCTCGCGGCCCCCTGGGCCGGGGAGTGCTGCTCAGACTCCCAGGGGGCTGCAGCCAGGGGTGCTCAAGGCGGGGCCCAGAGCCAGGGAATGCGCGGAACAGCTGGGCCCAGGCGGCGTCCCTTCCTCCCCAGCCACCCTCTGAGCGGAGCACCGTGGGCCAGGGGCGCTACCTGCCTCCTTAACCTCAGACCTCCGCGGACAGAACACCTGAGGATTCGTTTTAAAGGAAGACTTGAAGCGACTTCCCTCAAACGACCCTTAATTGGGAATTTGGGATTCTTCAAGCCTAAGAACTGAAAGTATAAGGAGCTGAAAAATGTGAGAGAGACGTAGCGACATGGTCGAGTAGTTGGCTAGCAGGTTATCAAATTCTAGAACTCCACAATAAGGAAAGAGGACAAGAAGTCTCTAAAAGCGTCTAGAGAAGATGTCTCGTTTCATGATGGCACAGTAAGTACATGTCTGCCACCTTCTCCTTCCAAAACGACCTCGCTCGCGACAACCAGAACTAGAATAAGCCACGCATTTCTCTTCAGTGAGACTAAGACATCTTACCACACTGTGGACGGTGCGATGATGGGCCACGGAAGGAAGAAAGGATGTGACCTAGCGGGGCGAACCTGTGAGCCCTAAGTGCCCGCAAAGGCAGAGCCAGCCCACTCGGGCTCCCCCCCCCCGCGCCCCCCCCCCCCCAGGAACAGACAGAGGCTGAGAATCTGAGTTGCTGGGATCAAAAGAGACGAGGGGAGGAGGGCAGACTGGGTGGCTTAACACAGAGGAGCGGTTGGAAAGTCGAATAACAGCTATCAAGGGCCCCGGGGCCCCAGCCCTGCCCTGCCCTGCCCTGCCCCCCGGGGCCCTGTGCATGTATTTCCCTGGAGCACCGGTTGAGTAGAGTCTGCACTTTGCTGAAGCTGGTTACAAGTGGAAGCCCGTGCATCGCTCTGGAAGTGAGGTTGGTGGATCCACCGCCCCTGGATTTGAGGATCCTTCTTTAGAAAATCGGTCCTGCAAATCTCTAATGAAAATGTCACCTGCCTTCTTCTGCCCTCGAAGGCAGCCCACCAGTGCTCTCGGGGCTTGCATCTGAGTTTAAGCATCTTACTCATTAATATGAGCAGACAACTGAGAATTACTGAAATTGGAGAACTCATCCTACTTGATAAAAGAGATCGGAACAAAGAGCCACAAGTACAAAGGCAGAAGAGTGAGTGCAGAGAGCATAAAAGCTTCAAAGAAAATGTAATTAATATCCTCGGAGAAATAACAGGGAGCAGGGTAACCCATAAAACAAGAAAAGCGCAATCATACAAACTGCATTCTGACGATAAGCAAGAGTTCTTGGAAATTAAAAATATCACGACTCAATTTTTTAAAAATTCAAAATAAGTGTTTGGCAATAAAGTCAAGACAATTTCTCAGGAAGTAGAATAAAAATAAAGCCATAAACAGTAGAAAAGGGAAGCAGGAAAATGAGAAGGTGAATCCGGGAGGTTGGGCATCCCACGCTTAAGAGTTTTCAGAGCGATCAGAGGGAGGGAACCGTCACAGAAAAAAATACAAGAACATTTCCCGGAATGGAGGTTGGCAAGTTCTCTCTGAGAAAGAGGTAAAAGAGGAATTTCAAAAGTCCAAGGTCCCAAAGTAAATACAGCACCGTGAAATCTCAGAGCACAGGAGAATCCCAAGGCTTCTGTGGGGAAAAGTACCTGAAAAGGTCCAGGCATATGAGCGGCACTCGGCTCCACAGCGACAGAGGGAACCAGGGAGACGGAGCGATCGCTTCGAAAGCCTAAGGGAAACTACTTACCCTCAGCCCAGCAGAAGTGCTGGCCAAGTGACAGCAGGAATGGGGGGGGGGAGTGATACGGTTGGGGTGCACTGCCCCACGGGGGCTGATGGGCATCCCACGGCCCCTCCTCATCGAAGTCTCCCCAGAAACCATGGACACTGGGAAGCTGGGCATGGGTGGAGTAACTACGGTGACAAGCCAGTGCCACCAGACAGAGGCAGGGGCAGGGCAGGGGCAGGGCAGGGGCAGGGGCAGGGCAGGGCAGGGGCAGGGGCAGAGGCAGAATGCGCTAGAACAGACGCCAGCCAGGTGCGCCCGGAGCCCCGTCACCAGCCGGCACAGCCACCTCGCAGCAGCTGGCAGCCCGCAGCTGCATCCTTCCGGAGAGAACGCCTTCAGCGGGTAGGAGCCACCTCCCCTGCAAACACTGGGGGACTTCGGCGTGGCCCCAGCACCCAGGGGCAGGCCCTAGCCAAGGACTGACCGGTACAGAGATGCCTGCCCCCGGGAGGGACAGCTCGGGGGCACTTCCAGCCCTGGGACCAGGCTGAGGCTAGACATCAGCGGAAACCTCCTGCCCGGCTCCTTCCCTGCCCCATCCTGCTCCCCTCACTTGCTGGAAGTTTTTCCAGAGACCACTTTCTCGGTAAACCACTGGCGTGTGAACCCTTTTCAAGGCTCCGTTTCTAGAGAATTCTAAGGAACTTGGCCTAAATCAAGCACAATTTTACTTTCAAAACTCTATATGTAATACGTTGATAACAACAGTACATTTTTAAAATAAAAGCTTCCGAATAACTTTAAAAAAGGGTTCATGTTAGTTTCCTGGGGGTGCCATGACAAATCCCACAAGCTTCTGGACCACATGTCCCCACCACCATCACCGTCACCACTAGCTGCACAGACGGACGCAGCACTAAAACCAGGAGAGCTGATAATTTACTCAAATGGTCCTTCAGCAAATCGCTCCACCGCCCAGTTGGGTTCAGTGAATGATCTTCATCAAGCAGGACAGCAGCCCCCTGAAACATGGATTTGCAGAGCTCTTGGGTGGATGTGGCCATTCTGCAGAAGGACTAGATGCTTCGTGTAGGAAAACACCAAAAACTCCCGTCCCATTTACAAATGAAAAGTTAAAGAAACCTACTGGGTAGAAATGAGGGAGTCTCAGCCAGTATCTTTCACTGGGTAAGGACAGCAAGGACACCAAAAAGGTACTCATTCCAAGCATGAGGCAGAAAGGGCTGGCCTAGTGTCCTGAGCTGAGCCGGAGGCAGAGAGATGACAGATGCTTGTGTGGGGCCAGAGTGTAGCTAAACCCTGAGTCACCCTGAGCATTCTAGCTCCCCTGGGGGCACACTCCAATGACTCGGGGGGGGGGGGGGGGGGGGGGGGGGGGGGATCTGGACCAGCCAGACAGCCATCAGAACAGGGTGGGAGTTCTCACTGGCAGCACCTTCTGGCGGTGGCAGAAGCTGCAGGGCTCTGACTTCCCAGATCTCCCTCCACCTGGAGTTCACAGGCAGACCTGGCTTCACGTGATAGTACAAACGCCCAGGGTTCCCTCTGGAGACTTCTAAAGGCAGCTGCTAACCTTCTGAGAAGTTAGGGAATCTCATGCTTCCTTTATTTGAAAAAGTAAGACAAAGTATTTACCTGTGCCCCAGCTGGTGAGCCGGGCCCAACCCTCCCCGTGACGAATGGGCTTAAAGTCTTGCCTTGCCCGGGGTGCTGGGTGTGACAGGTGGGCGGAGAATGGATGAGCAATAGCTTCCCGCCGTTTTCCTTTAGAAACACAAGTAGAATGATAACTGAGCCCCGTGCTCTGTTTTTATTGAGGAGAGAAGATGCGGACCGGGAACTGAAGAATACGTGGTGAGATCCTTGGACTTTGGGGTAAAAAATGGCTCCATGGTAAAACGATAATATAATACCCTTTCTGGTATTTCCCAAACTTTAGTCCTTTGCAAATAACCTTCACAATTTTTGTCATATCTGTGTGCTATGTCATCTACACTATTTTTAATTTATATATATCAATTTAGATATGTAACATACATAACATATTTATATATAATATATAATATAATATATAAATTAGTAAATTAATATATATTGGCTCACATTTTTACTATTTACAATTGTTTTTTTTTTTTTAAAAACCATTATGGGTTTTATGTGGTGGTTATTATTTGTCTCATATGCACTAAATTTTAAAAGTCCAGCTGTGTAGCACCAAAAATCATCTCCAATACCACCTTTGGCACGAGTCCCACACTGTGAGAAACACTGGGACAGCCCAGAGAAAATATTCAGGAAATCAGTCACATGTTAAATGCCCCATCCTGCTGACAGACCCCTCCCGGTACCAAGTTATAAACTTGACTTGGGGTGTTGACACACAATACAATAAACAGATGATGTGCTGTAGAACTGTGTATCTGAAACCCATATAATTTTATTAGCCAATGTCACTTCAATAAATTCAATAAAAAAATAGAAAAATAAAAAACTTGACCTGCCTGGGGCCCAGTTTTCTCATCTGTATAATGGGGTATACTGCACACCCCACGGCCATTTCTGCATGGCCTACTCTCCAGCAGTCACTGCGTGCCTCTCCCTTCCTGCCACCCCATCCACGAGGGGTTTGCAGCAGTCATATTTCTTGTTGCAATACCTTGTCCTCCAGCAGCAGCTGAAAAGTCCCTTTTCCTGGGTATTTTGAATTGGAACAGAAAGAAAGGTCTGTTGAATGACTGAATCCATGACAGGCACACTCAGGGCAGCCTTGTTGCTACCATGTGTTTTAGTGGGAGGCAGGGCAGTTGAGAGAGAGAGAGAAGTGTGGGCACAGGTGTGCACCGAGATGCTCACGGAGGAGCAGAGATGGGCTATCAGTCTGCCTCGTTTGCAGGCTGTGGTTTGAGAACCTCCCTGAAGTTCCCTAATTCTTGGTCTTGAGTTGCGTGAGACATTCTTTCATTGTGATAATAAACCTCCTACATTTTCTGAGGTTTAAATTAGTTTGACTTAATTTCTACTACTTGCAGACAGAGGAGTTAAAACTAACACATGGGGCTCAATAAATTCCCATCCAAGTTCTCTGAAGATGCAGTGAGAAGAAATAAAAGGGGCTCACAATGGGCTCTCAGGAAGGGACAATTATTACTATCTCTGTGACATCCCATCACATGCCCCTCCACCCTTCCTGACTCCTCAGGACCACAGAGAAAAGAGCTGTCAGGGGGGAGAGAAGATAGCAGCAGAGCGGGCTGTGGGTAGGAACCCTGGGACCCTTGTGAAGAGTCAGGCGGGATGTGTGACAAAGCCCCCTATGACGAGCCGCTAATGAGCCGCACTGGAGGTGCCAGGCCTTTGTGTCTGCCTTCTGTCCTCATTACACTTCCGCGAGGAAGTGCCAGGGAGCTGAGAACACAGAACCAAAGGAGTATTTTGGCTCCGACACCCATCAGCTCCTCCACCCCAGCACCCAGGCTCCGTTTGCTTATGGAACAAACTGGCAAATTCCCACCCAGGTCCAGGGTCATGAGTGTGTGCGAAAGAAATGCTGTATTTCCACGCAGCGGATACAAAGGCCCAGGAAGGCCACTGTATTGGCTTCTGTGCACCAGGCAGCGGGCCCTGGTTTGGTAACAATAACTACCATTTACTAACCTGGTTGACCTGCTACAGTTTACATCCTTATATATTCAGTTTTCACAACAGGTGAGATGGATATTATTATTTTCCCATTTGGCAGATGGGGAAACTGAAGAACTTAAGAGCTAAGAAATTCTGGGAATTATGACACCAAGAGTCGCGAAGAGTTCAGAGGTGTGAGGTTCCCACTGCCTCTCTTGAAGACGTTCAGAAAAGTCTTCATGGAGGTGACGTGACAGGTGAGCCTCCCAGGTGGTGGATCCACAGGAGGCCACCACTGCTGTTGAAGGTGAAAGAGCAGAGGCTGCCCCGGAACCGACGGAGAATTCTGTGTCACCAGGATGCGAGCGGCAGGCGGTCCCTGGGGATTCGGAGTTTGGAGTGTGTCAGGACAATGGGAACTGCAGAGGGTCTTGAGTGGTCAGAGCTACTTTCTGGAAGATTGATCTGAACTGCTTCCTGAACTGATGGCAGAGACTAGAGAAGCAAACTCATCGGGAGATTCCTTTATCGTCCAGCTGAGGTTCACTGGCTAGCAGGAGTGGGAAGAAAACTCAGACACCCTCGTTTGGGACTTCACCTTGCACCCCAGACTGAGTCCTCAGAGGGAAAATGCCACATGGTATTCACCATGCTTTCCAGAACTGAACACAGCACCTGGTCAGACAGTGGTCAGTACATTCTGAATGAATGAATGAATGAATGAGTGAATGAGTGAATGAGTGAATGAATGAATGGGGGATCCGGGGTGAGACCTTAAGATCCCCGCTGGCTGAGCGAAGGAGCTAAGGTGAGAGACATTGTCAGGGAAGACAGCCCAGAACTGATGGGCGCGCGGTTGGATCCAGAAGTGCAGAAGAAACAGACTCAACAGTGAGCTGTGACCTCCCCAGCCTCAGTTTCCCCATCCATCCAGCAGTGGCGGCAGAGGGGGATTGGACAAGTTGATCTCCTCTGGCTCCACTTCTCTGGGAGTTGGGAGCCCAACTTCCTTGCTGTCCGCCCCTGCCGCTCCCCTTCCAGGCTAAGTGGGGCCAGGAGGAGCAGGGCCCCTGGCAGGCAGAGGCCTCTCCCGTCCCCAAAGGCAGCCTTGCCCGAGTTATTCCAGGCCAGCGCCGTAGCACCAGGGCCCCTCCTCGCTGCACCAGGCTTTTATGGAAGTCGCTAATGAGCCCTGTGCTGATCTGTGCTCGGAGATCTCATCGAGTAGGGTCCCGAGGAGTATAAATTAACCCCGAGGAACAGTCACCCTGTGGTGATCGTGCATTAGCCAAAGAATTTCTCTGCCGATTTTAAGCCACTGAACCCAGACCATCTGGGGTGCTTTTCTCCTTTGTCTCTGTGGCCAGCCATTCATGTAGATCTGCCCACTTCATGGATCCTCTCCACTGCCACCCCTCCCACCAGCTGGAAGGCCTGCAGTGCAGTAGAAAGGGCACAGGCCTGTGTCCACCGCACCCAGCCTCTCCGGCTGGCCTGTCACTGCCCTCATGACCTCGGTCAAGGTACCCCACTTCCCGAAGTCCCGGCTGCCTGACTGTAACCAGTGATTACAATGGTGTTTGTGAGTTTAAGAAACAGCGCACACAGTAGGCCCTCGATCCCTGCTGCTCCTCTCTCCTCCCTGTCACTACTACCTTGCTGTGTTGATATAAACGAAAATGAGGATGGCCAGGGAAGAAAAAGCCACAGGGTGGGAAAGACCCAGAAAGTTTCAGCTCTGGGTTCTTGCTCCATGGCTGAAAATAGAGCTAATTAATATTCTGAATTCGTTAATGAGGTCTCCAAAATCATACAAAGAAAATTCTACTGCACTGTCGTCAGAGGTGTGTTGTACACCCTGAGGACCTCTGGGAAAGAAAGCAGGCGTGACTACCCACACTGTCACCAGTTCAAACTTGAGTCAGGCTGTTTTTTAAATCAAAGATTAAAATTATAGACTTGTCTTGGGAGCAGGCAAAGTGTTTCTCCTGAGAAGATCAGAAACGTTGCTATTCCAGGGACTCACGGGGAAGGAGCTCAACACAATCTCCACTTAACCAATGAGGAAAGTGAGACGAGGCAGGTTTAAAGAATTGGGCGAGGACCACCCAGATAGTGACAGAGCCAGAGCCCCTGTCAACAGATCTCCTGACTCAGTTCAGGGTCTCTCTAATTTACCCGAGGCTTAAAATGGAGAGAGAACCTCGGTTAACTGGATAAAGCCCCACACAGTAACCACAGACCCCAATGTGGTCCCGCCTGGGGCTTTGGCAGACTGGAAGTGCTACTCATCTCAGCATCTAAAGAAATAGAGCCCGGCCGGGCGTGGCTCAGTGGTTGAGCGTCGACCTAGGATCCAGGCGATCGCGGTTCGATTCCCTGTCAGGGCACATGCCCGGGTTGCGGGCTGCAGCCGATCAATGACTCTCTCATCGTTGATGTTTCTATCTCTCTCCCCCTCTCCTTTCCTCTCTCTGAAATCAATAAAGATATATTTTAAAAAAGAAAAAAAAAGAAATAGAGCCCAGCCTCACTCCCCTCACCCACCTCCCATATCGCCTCTGAAAAGATTGAGGCCGGGGACCCAGCACTGTCTTCCTGCATTCCCGTGGTCGGTGAACTGTGAGTGTAAAAGCCATTGGAAAGTATAGGCGGATCCTGAAAGGACATGGACAGTGTCGGAGCCCCAGCTGAGCCACTCTTGGGTCAGATGACCTCTCTGGGCTTCACTCTCTTCAAACATTTGTTCAGCACCACTATGCACCAGGCACGGTGCTGTATGCAGGGGTGCCAGGGTGTAAGGGAGACCCACCCACACCCTCACAGTGATGCAAACCTGTGGGTGGAAGGGAAGGTTCCAGTTGAGGCAGGGCAGGCACTTAGCACAACCTGTGGCAGATGGTAACACCCAACAGTTCACAGCATTTTAGATAATGTATTTGTTCTGCAAATGTGACTTAGGGGCTTACCCAGGGCTTCTCCACATTTGCACCAGTGACATTCAGGCCTCATAATTCCTCCTGTGGGAGGGCGGGTCCTACCCTGTGCACAGGGTATGTAGACACATCCCTGGCCTCTACCCACCTCCGAGGCGATATGGGAGGTGGGTAGATGCCAGTATCACTCCTGTCCAAAGTCCTGACACCAAAAATGTTTCCAGACATTGCCCAGTGTCCCTGGGGGCACAGCTCCCCAGCTAAGATGCTCTGGTTTAACTCTCTGTCAGGTGCAGGGCTCCAGGGATGAATGGGACAAGGCCTCCCCGGGAGCTCCAGTTGGGGGCACAGATGTGAGCAGGACACTTCCATCAGGCAGGTGTGGGAGCTGGGAGAGCAGCGGCACCGGGATAGTCTCATTAGACAGAGCGCTCGGACTGGGCAGGAGGGGACAACCCGGTGCAGAGTGTGGTTAGGAGGTGGCCACGGCCCTGGAGGGAGAGAACGTGGGCCTGAATCAGGCAAGTGGTGCGGATGGACAGGTGGGGTCTGGCTGGAGAAAGATCCGGAAGAGGAACGACCAGGAACAAGGGGTGACGGCTGGAGGGGAGGGAATGGATGTTGGAGACAACCCCAGCAGGACCAGAACGGGGGCTGGGGTGGGAGGCCAGGAGTGCAGGGCGAGGCCACAGCTGTAATGCACACACTGACTAGGGTCTGGACAGGGCACGTGCTCTCCAGGCCCCTGGCCTCTCTGAGGCGTGTTATTCAGAGCCCAGGGACTTAGAGGAAGCTCTCTCCCTCCCACTCCTCCGCTCCCCCCCCACCTTCCCTGTTGTACAAGTCTCCCTACCGAGGAGAAACGAGAAAGCCAAAGTGCTCCTTGGGTCCCGGGAGGCCGAGATCTGGGGCCCTCCCTGCTCCTGTCCTCCCACCAGGAAGGCTCACAGAGCCTCCTCCAGCAAAAGGGAGTGGGACACGGGTGACTCACACTGAGCAGATAATGAGCTCTGGTGACAAGGGACCAGGTGTCAAAGGGAGAAGTGCTGCTTCGGGGCTTGGGCCCCCGGGGGGCGGGGCTCGTGGGGCAGGAGGCTGAGTAAGATTGACAGCTCCCCTGGCATCACCCTCTCATCACAGCAGCCCCCCCCCCCCGAAGTCTTGCTCTTTTCAATGTGCATTTTGCAGTTAGAGCAGGAGCCCCTCAGAGGCTTGGAAACGAAGGCTTCATCTTGACCGGGGCTGTCTCCATTTTCCTCTAAGCCTCATTTTAAGCCCTGTCTCAACACTTAAGCTTTCGAAATGTGTGTCTCCTCTGTCCACGTGGTCACTGATCCTCTCGGTTCAGTCAACCTGCTCACACCTGCCTGGCCTCCTGACCATCAGAAGTCAGCCAGGGATCAGCGCCGGGCCCGGTAATCACAGCAGGCGAGGGCCACATCCTCCAAAGCGCTGTGCTTGTAGCTGTCATTTAGATCCACGCTAGGACCGCCGTGCCATTAAGACTACATTGAAAAGATGATAGACTAGGCCAGCGATTTCCAACATGCGCGCCTCATGCGGCACCTGACTACTTAGTCAGGGGCACTGACCTCTTTCCCCTTAGACTGTCAAATAAAAAAATGACAACAGCCAACACAACAATAGCCATCCAGAGTGAGTGAATCATAATTATACCTATTTTTTTGTCAGATCGGCAAAAAACATATTTGTTGGCGTGCCACAGAATTTTAGTCACTAGTCTATGTGCCATGAGATGAAGGTTGAAAATCGCTGGACTGAGCGATAGGAAAGTCCCTGAGCAGAGAGAGCAAGCACTGCCGGGTGTTTAACCTGCTCTGAACTGTCCTTGTGTAGGTAACGGGTGTGTGTCGGTCAGGGCCTGGCAGGGTGGCGCGGCCACAGGCAGGCTGGACACGTGGGCATTTGGAAACAACCTGCAAGAAGGAAACCAGTAACGGAGAGTGCAGGACGTAAGAGCTAGTGAAAGCAGGGGAATGTCCATTCCCCAGGTCCAAAGAGGCTCTGCGGCTCCGAGCTGCCGGCTTTAGGGAGTAGCGGGAAGGTGATGTCAGGAGACAGAGAGATGGAGCCCGGGCCCTTTCATTTATTTCACAAACTTTTTTTTTTTAGTTCCTTATATTCAGAGGTAAGCAAAAGTAGGTTTACAGTTGTGAGTAAATGAAACACAGGGCTCAGGGAGCTACTGTCACAATTCATAACCTGCATGTCTTTTTCCATACGAACCACTGTACCAGGACTAGAATTAGTCATTGCTGCACTCAGTAAACACCTACGGAGCACATGTTTGCCAGGCATTGTGTGAGACAGGAACACGAGTACGTCTGGAATCCAGGCCACTCCATTGTCAACCACGTTGCAGAAGGTGTGAGACTCACTGGGAGTGGACACGCGTGATTTAATGTTGTAACTCCATCAAGTGAACTCTTGCGTGTGTCAGGCAAGGTGCTAGACTGACTTACTCAGTGTGAGAGCCCTTTCCTTTTTCATTATTTCCCAACACCTCGCTACTTTGAG
Source organism: Miniopterus schreibersii (assembly GCF_964146895.1). Lineage (NCBI taxonomy): Eukaryota > Metazoa > Chordata > Mammalia > Chiroptera > Miniopteridae > Miniopterus > Miniopterus schreibersii. The sequence goes on along the minus strand of NC_138117.1, from coordinate 39,679,072 downwards.
ACTAAAGTCTGAGTTCGGTACCCTGTATTGTTAATATTTTCTTAAAACTTGCCAATTTCCTTTTCTAGCAGAAAGAGAGAGAGAGGTAAAAAGAAAAAGAGAAACAGAATCAGACAGAGAACTCGCCTTCGGTCCAGAGCCTTCAAAACAAAATATCCAGGGAGAATTTAATACCATTGTTTTGTTATCCCTAATTTTACTTTTTAAAGTAACTTCTTTAAGTAATGCTGGTTTTTAAAGAAAAATGACAAGTAAATAATAGATAACAGGCACATAAATATGGTGAAATTATGAAGGTAGGTATAAATGACTGAATTTTAGAAAAATAAGAACATAGTACTGTATTATCTTTAACCAGATTTTTAGTTTCACCCTCAGCCTATGGAGGACAATACAGCCCTACCCTGGTGAACTCAGGAATCATCATGTGGCTCTATGGCAAATGAAATGTGGGCAGAAGTAATGTGTGTCACTCCCTGGGAGAAACTTTAAAGTCATTATGTGGTTGCCATGTCTCCTTTCCCTCTCCCATGGGACAGGCAATGTTACACAGAGAGCCTGCCCCATCAGTCTGGGTCTGGACTGAAGATGACATGGCGTAAAGTTAGACCCAAGCCATGGTGAACATGAAGCATGACTGAGAAATCAGCGTGTGTTCTTGTAAGCCACTGAGATTTGGGGGTGGTTATTAAAGCAGCATTACACAGCCCACCCTGACTGACACAAAAACCACAGCGAGATCTGCCGAAGAGAGGCAATTGGCTCAAACAGTCCATCCCCACTCACAGTGGGGGAAAAACTTTAACCCTATACTGCTATCTTATCAAGGTGCATATTCCTCCCCATGGGACACATTCAAGCATCTATTCGGGACCAGCATTGGCAGGAAGTAGTCCCCAAGGCTGATGGGCCTCATGCCTGAGTCACGTGAGGTCAAAGTCATCGGCGATGTGTGACAGATAATTGGATGGTCTTGAAGTCTTTAGAACAGGTGAGAGAGTACAGGGAAACCACACACCTTCAGCACAGCGTGTGCCAGAGGTGCCTGCACACTTTCTCCCACGGCATCTTCTGAAGAGCTGATACTACATCCCATTTATAGAAAAAACTTAAGGCTCTGTCCCACAAAGTCATCCAGCCAGGAACCGAGGGAGCCAGGACTAGGACCCAAGCCTCTGGAGCCAGGTGCAGCCCCACCTCGGTGTGGCTTCTCTAGGCCGCCTGGCAACCTTAGGCAGGAAGCACGCCACCCGCTACCTGCGTTCTCATCACAGCGGCGTCGGCACTTGTTGGAGGTGTGGAATATGAAGGCTTCAGTCAATGAAATCAGGTGCGTCCCACATTCATCATCATCTCCGCAGCTGAGACGTCCAGATTGTATCTGGGCTGGAGGTGGCATCGGGACTGGGACAACTCACTGAGCACTGCAGGAGGCTTCAAAGCACTCAATGCGTCTGTGTCTCAGAGATTGGGAAACACACATCCATCTTCCTAAAGTTGGGAATTAAATCTTTTTAACCACAGCAACCATAGGGCCTGATGTTCAGCTAAACCTATGAAGTGACACTCGAATAACTTAATCATAAGCGACGCTCTCAGAATCCCTCCCCCCTTCCCTCCTCCCTCCTTCTTGGCTTCTTTACTTCTCGGCGTCCGTTCTTAATCTGGGAATAAGTACAGTCCTCAGTCCCTTCACTACTGAGGCACTGAAACAAGCAGAGGAAGGAAGAAGAAAGGACAGAGGGAGAGGAAGAAATGACAAGCAGCGTGGGAAAGACGGACTCAGGGCTGGCTGGCCTCCTGCTGCGCTGCGCACGTGGCGGGCACGGGCTTCTGGACGCCCTCCAGGCTCACAGCAACCCCTGGAGGTTGCCCACCGGCTCCAGCGCCAAGTGGCAATGGTCCTTCTGGGATGCTAGCCTAGGACGACAGAAAAGACCCTTAAAGGAGAAACAGATTTGATCTCTTGGCCACGTGGCCCAGAATGGCCAAGAGAAGCTGTGCTGAGTGACACCAACTGTCAGACGAGATCTCCTTGAAGGCAAACCATGCTCTCCCCGTCCTGCCCTGTAACCTTACTACCCACTACGTGTTATGTGTGTATAAAGCACACGTGTTTCTCCCACCCATGCTTACATGCCCATACTAGTCTTCAGGCTTAGTTTATTCATTTAGTCGACATTCATTTAGTAAGTATTGATTGAGTGCCTACTATGTACCAGGCACTGTTGTAGGCATTAGGAATATAACATGGAACAAAATCTTTTCGTGCTTTCCTAGTCTATGGTGGCTTCTGCCAGGTCCAAAACCTCAGAGCTCACTGACGTCTCAGTGACAAGATGTGAGCCTCTCCATACAGTAAAGAGAGGGGCTGAAAGCTCTTCACCAACTGCTAGTTCATGTGAGAGAAAGATTCTACTCTCAAGGTTTCAAATGACATACTTCTGTCAAGGGTCCCTTTAAACCAATTGTTAATGCATCTGTTTCCCCACATAGACCACGAGCTCCTCCATGGCAAGAGTCAGTTCTTATGCACCTCTTCCTCCGAGGCATAACTGCATTTGGAATGAGTCTGCATCTGACTTAGAAAGGGCCCACAGCACAAAGAATTGATAAGAATCATCAATCCAAGGATTGCCGAGACCTATCTAAGATTCTGACGAGCAGATTGAACCCACAGCCTATATCTTCCTTCCACATTCTGAGTATCTACACTGTGCCAACCACCATGTCAGGACTGAAGATGCAATAAAAAACAAACCACATATCTGCTCCCAGATAGCTCATGGTTAGGCCCTGTGGCTTCCTGAATGGCCAGTGGGATGCCAACAACTCCACATTCCTTCCCTCCATGCCTTCCTTCCCAGACCCTACGGACACACTTGCATCTAATAGCCCAGAAAGCAGGAAGCTATGCCCCTAGAAATCAAACATGACCACTGTAAGCACCAGTCTTTGATTCAGGGAATCCAGGGACTTTCCCTTACAGAGTCACTTCCAACAGTCTATTACTGTAATCTTCATTTCTTCATATGCAAAAAGATAGAGTTGGACCAAGGAAAACGAAGGCTTCTTCCAGCTTTAAAATTCTATGCAGGCCCACTGAATGTCGTGCAGAGACCACCATATTAATTCAGACCTAGAGAAGCAATCCTCCTAAGTATAGAAGTATTTATCATTTGCAGGAAGAACTGAGCAGAACTCAAGCTGTTCAAGTTCCCTTCTCCTTGGCCAAGCACGACTTCCTTGTGAAAGTTTTGGGTGAGATTTTTTTTAAGACTTTTTGGACATTGATCTGTACTTGTGTACCATATGTTTGGAATTTAGTACGAAAAAGTCAAGAACAGAATGAGCCGCTTGTGCCAAGCACCCAGTAATATAGGAAGTTCCAAGAAAATGGATGGTTCTAAAATACCAAAAAAACAATTGAGGGCCGAACGGGCATATTTCAGGAGGCAGAAAAGCCTGATATTCTGAAAGCCTGGTGTATCAGATTCTATACAAAATGTACCACCCCAAAATGTAGTGGCTTAAATCAACAACCATGTATGTAGCCCATTGTCCTGTGGGTCAGTAAGTTGGGTCAGGGTGCCTGGCTGGCTTTTATGGTCTAGGCTGGACTCTCTAATCTGCAGGGGTTTGGCTGCAATGGTTCAGCCACAGCCCAGGACTGTTCAGATGCTGGTGACAGGGATCCCAAAAGAACAAGTGCCAATGAGTAGATGTTTTTCAAGTTTCAAGGTGCCATTTTGTCCCACTGGCCAAATAAATCATACAGTCACTCAAGACTCAAGGGGTGGGGAAAGATCCCACTTCTTAATGGGAGATATAGGGAGGGGAAATTTTTGTGGTCAGTTTTACAATCTACCCATTTAGACACATGGGAATTAGTTTAACTTCCCTGAGATTTCACCACAAAAAGTGAAAACTAGGGCTGGGGAGGCGGGTGCTGGGAGAAACAGAAGGTGACCTGACATGACCGCTTTTTGCAAGTATTTAAAGAGATAGTCATGGTTAAGAATTACATACATTTTAATAGGATCAGACCAAAATAGTATGATTAATGGCACAATTCACACGGTGCAAAAGAAAATCTGGACCCTCAGAACCTCCTGTTACAGGTAAGGAGAGAGGAAGCCACACTGAGCACCTGCCCTGAATCATTCAGCATTTTCCAGGCGGTGCTCTCACAGGCGCCTTTCCTTCAGCATTAGAGACACGAGGGAGCAAATTCTCAGACCTGGGATCTGAACCCACATCTCTGTGATACCAAAATCCATGCTCTCCTGACACCAGAGCATGCTGCTTGTGGGCTCTTTCAGGATGACACTCACTGAGCTAGTACACTTATCACCGTTTTACAGATTAAAAAAAGTGAAGCTCAAGAGTCAAATCCAGACCCATCTAAAAGAACAGAATTGATACTTTTTCTACCACACGGCGCCCCCCCTTGAACAAGTGGCTGTTGGGCGCCTTCCAGGCAGCGTGAGAGGGTGATACAGGTTCTACTGGCTGGACTTCCCTTCGAGTGCACCACATGCTACCAGGAGGACGCGTGAGAAATTCTGGCTGTTCACAAATCCGTTAGATCTGATCCTTCGGGCCATGAACTCGAAAAGGTCTTAGCAGATTCTTAAAACTTTATTATAGGAAATTTAAAACGTATGTAAAAATAAAGCAAAAGGCACGATGAACCCATGTACCCATCATCCAGCTTCAACAACTTTATTTCAACATGCGGTCAACCTGGTTTCTCCCCAGATTTCTGAGAGATAAATCCCAAATGTGGTTGACAGTGAGCTGTTTCTGCCCCCCAAATCAATAGCCAAGGGTGTTGGATCAGTTGTGGCACCCTAGCATCATTTAAAGTAAACCCCTCATTTTTCAGAGAGAAGGCTAAGATCGAGAGGTAGAAATGTACTTCCTAAAGTCCCAAATTGAGCAGTAGAAAAGGAAGGATTAGGAGCAGGGTCTCCTAACGCTAAGCTCATAGCAAGACCTGCTAGACCAGCCTCCCCAAGATGTCAGGACGCCCACCTGGTGCCCACCCCTAAGCAACCACTGCTACCTCCTGAGGAGAAAGAGGTCAATGGCAATTGGACTTGGCCTCTGTCCAGCAGGCTCAATGGACTTTGTCAGCCATGTCCTTCTGTGACCTTCCTACTCTTTCAAGGGTAATTAACCAGCCAAATGGGTTCCCTCTGCTGAGCCTTGGCATCCAAATAATCACACGCACACCCCAACTGCTGGTGACAAAATCACTCCTGTGAGGTCCCACCTGGTCCTCAATGTCGCATCCTTCATCAACTCAGCTTTCACTGTTTGAAAACTTGGTGCCCCACAAAGACACAAGCTTGTGAGAAGCAACAGACTTCATAGCCATTCCTCTGCCACTTGGTTCCAGTGGCACATTTCCTGATGAGAAACGACCTCCTCCCAGGGTGAATGCAAATAACTAGGGACTGGGTAGGGTGTGGGCATTGTGTACAATGATCCCTCTCAACTTGGGAACCTTGGCTGGCTGGGGAACCATGGGGTAAGCACCCTTAGGTCGAGAACACCCATGAACACCCATTTTCACAGCACCCACCAAAGCTACAATGTCCGGAGTGTGGCTCCCCTGGCAGGCACTGTGCTTAGTGCTCCAAGTACATCCATTCATTGCCCCCTCACTGGACCCGTGTGGTGGGCATCACTGCTCTCTCCACTGTAAAGAAACCGAAGCCCAGGGACTAAGTAACTTCTTGAAAGTCATGCAGCTACTAAGTAGCACAGAGTGTTTACCAGAATAATGGGGCTTAAGATGCTACAAATTTAAAAAAGGGTCAGCGCATGTGTAGGGTTATCAGTGAAGCCCAAAATATGAGTTGAGCAGGGAAAAGTATGAGCCAGTATGTGTTCACGCCCTCGACTCGAGTCCAGAGGGAAGTGCTGAAGGGATTTATGGAAAGTAAAAAGAGCAGTAAGATTCATCAGAGAGGACTTCAGGGTGGGACAGGCTATTTGGAGAGTAACTACATTTACAAAATCTTTTCTCATCTCTACTCTCCTCATCTTGACAATAGCCCTCAATGTGGGGATTACCATATCCCCATTTTACAGATAAAGAAACTGAGGCTCATAGGGGATACGTGACTTGCCAAGTAGCTAACTAAGCATTAGGATTGACTCCAAGTCCTGAACCTTTTCCATCCATCCCAGTGGAGCCATTGTTGAGTCTGAGAGCAAGTATCTGCTTCTCGAAGGGGTACCTCTGCTCTGGCCCCAGGGAAACCACCGTGAATAGGGCAACCATACATGCAGCTCTGTCCAGGACAGTCCTAGTCTATGCCTGTGTCCTAGTTAATTAGCAATAGTGCCCTCTTTCATTTTTAAGAGATCCTGTTTGGATGAAAATTATAAAGCTGCCCTAACTCTAAGCAATTCTTTCCCAGTGGCTGCATCTGCATAGAGGAGCAATAAGCTTCTGCAAACTTCCTTCCTCCTAGGAAAATGCCGGAGAGCTCTTACAAAAGTTAAGAGCTACAGAGGAGCCTAAATTTAGGACAACATGTGGAGAGAAATTTCTAGTTTATTCCTCCCACGCTCACCTGCAGCCCCACCTGACAGAGGAAGTGACTGTTCCCTGAGTAGGTTCGGAAAGAAGGGAAATAAGAAAAGGGGAGAGGGGAGAGGAGAACAGGCTGTTTGCCCTTCCCTGGCTGCACGCCTGAATTCATTAGACATTTGGGAGTTAAAATTCTCACAGCAAATCCTGGCCCCCTCTCTATTACTAAGGTGACCCAGATTTCTCCAACTTTCAGGCCATTTTACACGTCTTTCCCAGCATCATTCTGAAAATCAATGACAGCTTTTCTGAAATGTCTTTCCCAATACCTGTCCTTTGCTCAAGTAGACAGTGTTAAGGAGACTGGATAGAGCAAACCAAGATGACCCTGAAGTCCCAGGGCAGCCATTCTGAGGGACAAATCCCCTTCCCAGACCCCAGGCTTGTGGAGGGAAAGGGCGAAGGCTGGGGGTCAGGCAGACTGGGGTTGCCTCCCGGCCCCATCACCCCAGCTGCATGCTCCGTGCACCAGATGATTTTCTGCCCAAGGGAAGGAGCCCCTGTCGCCCCGGCTGGGGTTGGAGGCCGTAGCGCTAGGTCTCGGGGTGCAACCCAGCAGTCTATCCGATCGGGGGCGCAGATGGTCACTGGGTTCACCTCAGGAACTCCGTCGGGAATGAGCAGTGGTTAATAACAGACTCAGGTTCTCGGTCCTGTGGACAGAAGTCAGACAGCACCCCTCTTCATGGGAGGGAGACAGGAAGAAAATGGAGCTTTCCCTCTTCTCTCTGATGTACACAGGGTGTTCCAGGCCCTGGCCGCATCCTTCAGGTCACAGCGTGGCGTGTCACTTAATGTCAGCACTACTGTCACCTCAGAGAGGTGGGCTCTGGGAAACTGAGGCCTGGGGTGGGGAGGGGAGGTGGAACCATCACCTCTCCCAGGACTCGGCTTCATTTTAAGCACAATAGTCCCCTCTAATAATAGGGCAAGAGTTGTGCAGGACACCACCCACTAGACCTTCACACGGGAAACTGTGTCTCAAGCTGTGCGGCCACCCCCTTCCCGTCCCTTATACCTGTCCCGGCCCCAGTTCTCCATCTGTCACGTGGGTGATAAGGCCTGGCGGTCTTGAGGATTAAGTGAAACAATCCCGGGAAAGCGCCATCGCCGGGCCCGGCCTATGACCAGGGTTAGTACACGAGACTCACATGTACTCCTTGAATGTGTGTGGTGTCTTGGTTTATAATGGATCTCCACATCTAGGCCAGTGGCTGTGGTTCCAGTGAGTGACAGGCCTTGGTGCCTAAAACTAAGCCCAGCTGTGGAACGAAAAGGAGAGGCAAGGTCAGGGTTGATGACTCCAGCTTTCACTTTACCTCCCTGGGTTCTCAGGTGCCCAGGTGTCCTTTTGCCAAGGACAGTCCTGATTTACTCCTGTTATGTGGGGAGTGACAATGAATGGTCCCTCCTAAGAGCGTAGTGGTTTGGGTGATAAGCTATGTGGTCGCCCCACCTATAGGGGTGATAGCTATGTGGTCGCCCCACCTATAGGGGTGATAAGCTATGTGGTCGCCCCACCTATAGGGGTGATGAGCTATGTGGTCGCCCCACCTATAGGGGTGATAAGCTATGTGGTCTTTCCACCTATAGGGGTGATAAGCTATGTGGTCGTTCCACCTATAGGGGTGATAAGCTATGTGGTCGCCCCACCTATAGGGGTGATAAGCTATGTGGTCGCCCCACCTATAGGGGTGATAAGCTATGTGGTCGCCCCACCTATAGGGATGATAAGCTGTATGGTCGCCCCGCCTATAGGGGTGATAAGCTATATGGTCACCCACCTATAGGGGTGATAAGCAATATGGTCACCCACCTATAGGGGTGATAAGCAATATGGTCGCCCCACCTATAGGGGTGATAAGCTGTATGGTCGCCCCACCTATAGGGGTGATAAGCTATATGGTCACCCACCTATAGGGGTGATAAGCTATGTGGTTGCCCCACCTATAGGTAGCCGCATATTCAGGGTCTTGATGAAGAGACACAAAATCATGTCCAAAGCTTGAGCTCTGGATTCTGAGTTAACACAGTGTGGTTACTCAGTAGCTGGGTGACCCTGAGCAAACTACTTAATCTCCATGAACTCCAGGGTCCTCATCTATACAGTGAGGACACAGTCGGACCCACCTCATAGGGTCATTGTGACAGGGAGAGATGTGGGTAGAGACGCATGCCCAGCACGGAGCAGGCGCACCATAATCATTAGTCGGTTACATTAGTTCTTTTGGACAAATAATTACTTACTCAAAGTGCTTCCCGAGTTACATTTTGGCAGGCTCAACCCATCAAAAGTTTCAAAGGTAAAGAACTCCACTGCCTCATAAATAAAGAGAGGGTCACCTTTAAACACAGTCGGCAGGGGCTCCAGGCGTTCTGTGGTCATTACAGATGCCAGCTGAGAACGTTGACACGGGTAAAATTTCACCCTCCGCTTCCTTCAGAGTCACCGTGATGACTGCCCGTGATTGGTGGCCATTCCTCCCACCGCGGGCATGTGTTCAAGATTTGCGGCTGGTCAGCACTGGGTAGGAGACTTCATGGCCCGGTTTCGCGGGACTGGAACAATGCTGGCAGCCTGCCGTTGCCCGTGACCTTGGCTATTCACTACCCTCTGTGACTCTCCTGGCGAGCCTGCCTCGCCTCTTCCCTGCGGGCACACACGGAACAGCGGGCACCGGCAGGGGTGCAGAAGGGTGCCTTTGCTTCTGCACATAGCCCAGGGCTCCGGAGCGGCAGAGCTGCCAAGGGCTCTGCCCCGACCGCTCTCATTTCGCACATGGAGAGCCCAGGGCACAGGGAGCTTAAGGAATGTGCTCGAGGGCACAAAGCAAGTTCCTGGGAGAGGAGGAACCACGGCCTCTGGCCTGTGGCCATTCCTCCTGCTGCTGCACCAAGCTTTGCGAAATTCTGCTCAGATGGGGTCACCAAGGAAACAGAGATGCCCCCCCTTAACTGGGGCCAGGGTGGCGATCTGTGCTGATTAGCCTCGGGGAGCTCTGCACCCTGAAGGGAGGTCACAGCCTGTGGATCCCTGTGAGATCCCAGCCACGCGAGGAAGGCTGGGGGTCCCGCAGCAACTTGGTGATGAATGGGGAGCGTGAGGTCAGAGACTGGTGAGACCTGGGGCTCCAGCAGAGCACCCCAAACAATCGGTGCCTCCCGGAAGTTGGCCGCGTTCATGACTGAGGTGAAGCAATGAGTAAATCACAAGTCATCAAGAGGAGAGAAGCCTGTTTTCTTTAAGGGGAAGTGATGCCCCAGAGGGTCAGCTAGACCAGCTCTCATCTCTCTCTTACGGCTGTCACCAGCCTGTTCCTCAGCAGGCCCTTCCTGCCTGGTGGCCAGATGGCCGAGAACAGCGTCAACGTCTCGGATCCATGACACCTCAGTGCATCGACTTGGCCTCTGTTGGTTCACATGTCTCTTTCTGGGCCAATCACTGTGGCCACTGTGAGGGACACTGTCATGAGACAGGACAGACAGGAACCGCGGGTGGACTTGATTCCCCAAACGACAGCAGCACAAGGAGGCCGGAGAAGGTGGGTCCCCCAGCAACCAGAGGTCCTTGCTGGAAGAAGAGGGTGTGGGCGCTGGGGGGCAAACATCCACGTCCACTGTCCCAGCGCAGGACCTGGGTTACCCAATCAGCCCCACCCAGCCTGTTTCCTATGGACAAAATGATAATTACACAATGAGGACCTTGCCAAGGTTTCAGTGCAACTTAAAAGAGATGACATATGAAAAGCCTGGAACTGCGTCTGAAGGAGAAAATGAATCGAGGGAGTCACATGAAATAATTCCCTTCCTTTCAGATGCACTTTCATTTTTATTGTACGGGGTTTACTCTTTTCTTTACAGAACTTGTCAGTGATATCCTTATTAGGACACAAACATGCCTTCTTCTGAACAAAGCAAACGTGTGAACCCTGCCAAGTTCAGAGGCGTCCAAGGTTAGCAGTGTTCTTTAGCACAGACCTCGCAGGCAGGCGGACAGCAGAGGCTGGGGATTTTCCAACGGCCTTGAAGAGCGGTCCAAGTTATAAAAAGAATGTTCATGTTTAAAAATTAAATGTTTGGTTTAAATATTTAATTGTTCCATTTTTCCCCCTGCCTGGTTGTTAATTTAGTACTAAAACGGAACAGGACCTGACTTACAGCCCTGACATTGGCCTCCGGGGCTTTCTGAGGAGCTCTCGACTTCCTTCAGAGTGAATCATCTTAATAGGTCACTGTTTCCTGAGCACTGTGCTATTCCAGGCCTCGGGACAGGTGCTGTACCTCTGTCACCTATTTCCTCTTCACTTAGCTCTGCAAAGAAACCGCAGCCCCCATTTTACAGGCAAGAAGACTGAGGCTCAGGGAGGTTGAGTTAGTTTGGCCAAGATGACCCAGCCAGCCTGGGAGAGAATGGGAAATGCGATATTAACCCAGGTCTGCCAGGTAGCAAAGTCAGTATCATTTCAACGGGCAACCGCAGGTCAGAAAATCAGCTTCCCCCTGTCAGGAGGAGGGTCCCACCATCCCAGGGGTAACTCTTGGCCTCCTCACCAGCTGCTCTAAGGGATTCACGGGAATCTGATTTGAGCCCAACAAGGTGCTTGCAAAAGATGAAAGATTTCAAGATTAAATCGAGTCTTTGCTATAAATCCAGCCCAGCAGTGGCAGGCATTTTGAAATAGCACTTAAAGACGCCTCATCAGGAGAGTAATGAGATATTTATTGTTTTTCAGATTTACTGGCATTCTAATAAATGCCAGAAATGACATCCGTCATGTGGGTGTAGGGTTCTGCCAGCAGGATGAGCTTGAATATCCCTCCTAGCATTTGGAGGAAAACACAAGAGCAGGTTGTGGCTCCCAGCACGAGCTCTGTCTGCTCGGCCTGTGGGTCCCAGTGGGGCCAACTTCTGCCAGCTCCAGTTTTCAATGCCGACCAGGAAGGGACCTGAGACCTCTTCTCAACTAGCCATCTACTGCACAGAGAGTCACATGGGGACCAGAGAAGGGAAGAAACTTGCCCAGTGGCACACAGCACGCTGCTGGTGGACGGCGAGCTCTGACCTGGACTCCGGCGCCCCTGCAGAACTCTTGATTGCCCTGCAGCTTCTGCATGTGCCTGACACACCTCCTGGGTTTGCTTGAATTTTTCACATTTGTAGGGTTTCTTCTAAGCCCTTCCAAAACAAAAGAAAGCATTTTCCAGTAAAGACAGGTTGACGAGAGACTGCAGGTTGATGCTGACACAGGCCAGAGAGGAGGGGAAGGGAGTAAGGTCTCTTAGCACAGTAAGAGAGAGGAGTCAGATAGAGCCCCTGAGTTACCTTGGGAAAGGGCAGCCCAAGGCCCACACCTGTGGGGTGACAGCAGTCCCAGGAGGTCTCCACAGCCCCGGAACCCAAAGAGGAGACCACTGGTCACCTGGTGGCTGTGACAGCCACTTATGAATGAAGGAGTGGCAAAAGTCTTCCCCAGGTGGGCCTAAAAAAGATTTAGCACATGAATTCACATGACAATGACTTAGAGTGGTGAATATTTTGACTCCCCTCACATCCTCCCACAAGCTAAAAGATGGGAAATAAAAGAATTATATTTGAGCCTGGATTACAGCCTCTATAGCAAGATTCCTGTCTCAGCACCATCGACTTTGGGGATCAGGTCATTCTTTGTTGGGGGCCAGTTGTATGCATTACAGATGTAGAGCAGCATCCTGGTCTCTGCCTCCTAGATAGCAGCACCCCCACTTCTCACCTGTGACAACCAAAGTGTCTCCAGGCATCACCTAATGTGTCCCACCTCTGTCGAGAACCACTGGTCTAACGTGATGATGGGTAACACTTCACGAGCTCAGCCTTAATATCTTTAAACGTTGTTTTGAGGACATCCTCTGTTTGACTAAGATAGTAACGACACTCAATGTTTACTTCTAGTTCGCCTAAGAAGGAACAATATATATTTTTCAACTTATATATTTTAAGGCAAAAGCAAATGAGCCCCATGGGAAAAAGTGCTTCTGAGAAGTTCGGCAGCCTGGGCCATCTGGTCATCCCCGAGCTACACCCACCCACCCGGTGCTGACACACATTTGTCTAAAGGCAAAGCCAATAAATCACAATTCAAAGATGTCCAAAGGCTGCCTCAAGAAACCCCATCCCAGCCACTCAATGCTATCAGAATCCCCGGAGAAAACTCTGCAAAGATACATCTTTGTGGGTCCTGCCTGGCCTTTCCAAGGGATGAGCCCTGGGATCTGTACTTTAAAATTCATCTCCTGGAGATGGTGGGGATTATACAGGGGAGGGCACCACCACCAGAGCTGGCGTGTTTGCTGTTATTACAAATAAAGTGGTCCTGCTCTGACCGTCCCATTGCTGCGGCACTGAGTGGCTTATCGACGCTGAGATTCACACGGCATTTTTTGCAATAATGCAGGATGTCCACAGTTATTCGCTTACCAAAGGCCACTTTATAAACACAACTTGAGAACCAGGTTTTATAAGAACATGTCTGATGAGCTAAAACTGGTCAACAGTTTCCCCTGACAATAGACTGTCATATCCTAACCAACAAAGAGGGTACACGGCCCTAACCCCTCACCCAGGATGTCCTTGAAACTCTTCCAAACACATCTGTCAGGGAGGGGACACCAAGGAGGAAATGGGATTTCCTGAGTTTCCCTAGCTGTCTGGCCTTGGACAAGTCGCTTCAGTTCTCTGGGTCTCAATTTCCTCATCGGGAAAATCCAGTTCCATAAAGATGTCCAAAACAAAACCAAGCCTTAAGTGGATTCCATAGCTTACCCTAAGGTAGAGTTAGACAGAAACAGAGTGGGGTGGAACCCAGCCACCGGCTCATGCTATTCCCACTACAGGCCCTCAGGTTGGCCTCTGCTCGCACTGGGCAACTAGCCTGGGTTATGGGTCTAGACTCTTTCTTTAAAGAGAGCGAGCAGATCTGGAGGACATATTTTAACCCCTATCTGCCCCTACATCATATGAGACCTTGAACATTTCCTCTCGTTGGATATTCTTTCTCTTTGTCTGTTAAGTGAGCAGGTCTGACTAAATGAGTGAGAGAGATGTAATACAGCCATGAGCTCTTGTTACCTGCAGCGGACACAGCACACACTGTTTATTGCTAACCCAGAAGACACTCTCCCCACTTTGTCTCTTGCTAATGGACCCACACTTTGCCCAGAATGGCAGTATTCCAGGCCCAGGGGCTGGCCCAGGATGAATGCCAGGATCTTTTGCCAGATACTCACTTTCCCAGAATATCTTCCAGCTCAGGGTGGCCATGGAATCCAGTTTTGATGAAGGAAACAAAAAGCAAAGCCCAAGGAGGGGTTTCTGGGGAAGCTTTTGATTTCCTGGGGAAAGCGACAGACAGGAGAAGAGAGCTTGCTGGCTCTGCCGTTTCCCCTGCCCCAAGTGCTCTCCTGGTCCCTGGAGCAGCTGCAGACGTCTTGGACAGATGAAGGCGAAGAATGGCAGAGGCAAGAGACAGAGGGAGGCAGAGTCCTTGATGGCATGGTTGAGTGGCCTGACCAACCCCAGAAACACCTCCCTTGGGACCTCTGGTTAAACAAACATTCTATATCCTTTTGCTTGAAGCAACTGTTAGTTGAGGATTCTGCAAAGCTGCACAAATGCCAACATCTGTTTGCTTTGCTTGGGGCCGGGATTGTATCCATTGATGTGGTCACGGGGATTATCTCCTGCTGATCAGAAGCTCTTATCAGTAGCTACATGTGTCTTTCAGTAATAAGAAGTGGTCAAATGAACTGCTTTGTAATAAATGCAGTTTGTTTGGTAGACAGAAATCTTTCCAAATATGGAGCCCCTGGGGGTATGAAGAGAGATGTTCTGAAGGAATCTGTGTGATCAAAGAAGAAAGGAAGGCTATCACTACCATGCCAGGCAAGCTGTGTGTTGGTCCTAGGCATTTGTCTTTGAGCACTAACTCTGTGCCTGGCACTGAGCACACAGCAGGTGCTAACTGATTAAGGGGATCAGGGGGGACCTCATGAGGGGGCAACATTTCTGCTAACACTAAGAGAGTCAGTAAGAGTCAAGTGGAGAAAGGAAGAGAAAGTTCCAGAGAGACGAGAAAGTTCCAGAGAGAAGGAAGAATTACACCCAGTCCTCAAGGCCTTCCTGTGCTGTATACATGCAAAGAGATAATTGTTTCCATTATGTGAGTCAGTAGAGGCTAGGTGATGCCACGTAACAAGTGACCCAGAAGTCTTGTTTAAAAGTTTACTTCCCACTCATTCTTCTATATTCATCACAGGTGGACAGGGGCTCTGCACACTGTAATTCCTCAGGAAGCCAAGCTGGAGGCTCCGATGAGATCTGTGCTTCCACGATCAGGCACAAGGGAAAGAAACCGTGACAAACCATGCACTGTCTCTGTAAAGCTTTGCCCAGAGTGTCAAATGTCACTTTTGCACACACTGCATTGGTCAGAGCAAATTACATGGTCACAAGTATGATACCCTGCAGGAAGAGGCATCCAATAAGGGTGCTCAGTTATAGGGTCAATGATCTCATCGCACAGATGGAAAGCAGAGGTTTAAAGAGAGTATAATTAGTTCAAGTCCCTTGGCTGCGAGGAGGCTAAGCAGGGATTTGAAATGAGGGTTTCTAACTCTAAATCTAGAGAACTTTCCACTATGACCAGAGATGAAATGAAATGGCCATCAGGCTCCAAAATGCTATAGCGGACAGTGGGTGTCTTAGGAATCCCACCCCTGCACATACCGGACTCTGCGCGCTGGTGCTTCTGCAGGTGACAGCCACGGTGCCCACCCCGAGAAGTTTCCTTCTGGTGGCCTGGCTGGCAGAGCAGACAGTCTGAGCTCCCCAGCCCTGCCCTTACTGTTCTGAGGCACATGAACACGATTCTTCTTAAATCTGCTGCTTTGAAACTTAGACATCTGTGGGGCTGTGCTGCCAAGATGGGCCCCCTCCCCCGCCGCAGGCACCTTCTTTTTAGAACAGCGGGTCCCCGGCTCTTCTAGCACAGACGGCTGCTGCCGCCGCCTCGGCTTGTTCCTAGTGTGGTTCCTGGTTCTCACCTTCTTGGAGATGAGCTGTGGCTTCCAATTTCTTAGACCCTGGCAGAATCTTCTTGGTCTCTATCCCTGGTCCAAGTCCAAGGCCAGGTCATCCTCGCAAGCACTAAGACATCTGTGAGGGTTAAAACAAGATCTTGGCTAATCTCCACGTGGTGCTGGCGAGCTCCTTCCCCTCTACACGCAGTCAAGTGTAATCAAAACACCTAAGGCGCCCCGGGTATCACCCCGGGCATCACCCCGGGTGCCTGCAGTGGTCCCTTTAAGGTCGAATAATTAACAGCAAAAAGCTAGTTAAATAATTCTGTTGCTGAAATAAACTCAACATTGAACCCTGCATCCAAGTGGTCAGCAAAGTCTGATGGCTCTGCCTTAAAAGTACACCCGGCCTGACCATGTCCCACCACCCCACCTAAGCACGGCCCACACCGCCGTCTCCTCTCCAGCGGAGCCTGCCAGAGCTCCCCCTTGGACCCTGTTTCCTGCCGTCTGTGCCCCTTTAGCCAGTTCTCTACATGGATTCAAAGACTTGGTCGCAGCAAGTCCCTGGCCTGCTGCACACCTCCCACGGTTCTGCCTCCCTCGGCGATAGCTCAAGCCCGTAGGGTGGCCTGCTGGCCTCTTGTGGTTGTTCCTGTGGCCCGTCTGCCTTCCACCCCAACGTCCTTCTCTCAGTCTCACAGCCAGTCAGTCACACTGGCCTCCTGGCTGTCCTTGGACACTCCGGGCACTGCCTGCCCTGGGGCCTCAACACTGCTTTTCTTCTTTCCGGAACATTCTGCCCAGTGCAAGGCACACCCCTCACCTCTGAGCCTTTGCGTGTGTGTGGCCTTCTCTGTGGGGGTCTCTGTCCCTCAATCTTCAAACTGAACCACTGCCCAAAAACAGCCCTGCACTACGCTCCCTTCCTTGGCCTTATTTTTCCCCATAGCACTGTCACCACCAACAAAGAGTAGGTCTGTTGTTATGTAGTTTATTACCTGTCATACCCACGTAAACAAAAGCTGTGTGAGGACAGGGCTGTGTGTCCATCTGCTCACTGCTGTGATAACACCCCTGAAGGGACAGTGTCTGGCACAAGGAAGGAGCTCTGTGCTAAATAAAGAGATTCTGTGACTGTTGTAAGGACAACAGTCGACCTAACCATGAGCCTTCCTGAGCCTGGAAAGAAATGACACTGTGATCTCTCCAGCAACGTGAAGCACGGGCTTCGGAGGGAAGACTCTGCTGCTGGCCACCTGTGACCCCATGGGAAAGTCACCTGCCACCTCTGAGCTTTCAATTCTCAGTGAAATAGATGCCACTTTCACACGGGCTTTTGTGAGGAATAAGTGAGATCATGCCTGCGGAGCATGTAACACAGCAGCTGGCCCAGAACTCACACCTGACAAATGGTGGGAGCTGTTCTGAACCATTGTGTGGTGGCAGGTAGATGCCACACAGCCAGGCTGGGCACATGGGCCATTTGGAGCTCGTTCACCAGCTCAGTGCGGCTCTGCAAGTCAGTCTGCAGGCCTTAAGCCTCAAACTTTGCCTCCACAAAGTTACAAATTATCCTCCGACATGGATCTTCTAAGACTCGGTCAGCCAAAATCACAAGGGTAAGCATCAAACATCAAGGTTTTCTGAAATACTAATTGACATTAGAAAAATACGCAACACGGTGGAAAACAATAAGAAAAGCGCGGAGAAGATTTGTACAATTATAGAATTTCCACTAGCAGGGGCCCCACAGCTCAGGTTACCCGGGCCTCCCAGCAGGGCCTGGGGCTGCCAGGCCCACAGCCCTGAGAGCAAGAGCCTCCTAAACTTTGTGCCCTTGGTGCCCAGCTTGCCTCCAGACCCGGTCCTACAGTCCAGGAGGCAAAGGGTCCCAGCAAGATGTAACACGCAGTGCCCCTGGTGTGGGGATAAAGCACCACAGCTCGGTCTAATCTCGCTGTTCTCGCTTTTGTTCAAGCCTACACTGCTCTTAGGATACAAGATCCCCAGGTTCCATCCCAGCTGGATTTACAGCTGGGTACAACTGGGTACAACTGGATTTACAGGGATCACTCAACTTCTGAGAGGCCACATTTGTAAAACCCACCTTCAACCAGGATAGACAGGAGCAGAGACCCCACCGCAGCTGCAGCCCTGTGTGTGTAACACTGCAGACCTCGACCCTGAGCTCCTTTCCGTCAGTAGTAGGTGAATTTAAATTGCATTGTGACTCTTGCCCTTCTGTGAGCTGGCCCAGCACCCATATGCCTGCAAGGCTGTGTCTCTTCTATCAAGGCATGTCTGGGTTTTCAGAGGTGCAAGTAGACCATCAGATCAGCGTCCAGGTGAAGCATGAGGCTCACAGAAACTTGCATGGGCGTTAGGGCCAGGTGCCCAGCCTTGTGCACTGGCTCTGCCCTCCAGCTCTGGGACTGGAGACAAGCCTAGCAGCCTCCATTTCCTCAGAAGGAAAGGTGGAGCTAGTCGCAGTGTTCAGCACCGTTATAAAGAACAGAAACAGTGAATACAAGAGCCTGGCACAGACAGGACAACTGATGAGTTGCATCATTTTTATTACCTTCCAAAACAGCCCTTCATTCTCTCTGCCCTTCTCCATCTCATGCCTGGGCTACAGCAGAATCCACGCACTGGGCTCCCTGCCTGAGTCGTGACCCTCCGCATCCTTCCTCCAGGGCAGCCAAAGCCATGCTGCCTGGACACAAGCAAGCCACCTCCTCGTGTAAATTCGGAATAGTTTCAGAGGAACTCGCTGTATGTGCACACAAAGAGCTAGCCTTCTACATACTTTCCAAGGACTCCCTTTCATGAGCCACAGCGTCCTGCCATCCTACCTCCTCCATAGACTCTTCGATTCGCAAGCATCTACCGAGCAGTCCTTCCATGGGAAGTACTGTGCCAGGTGCTGAGCACGTAGAAGGGAAGACGGTAAATTCCCTGTCGCCAAAGAGGTCCACAGGTAAATGCCCAGGTGCCCTGAGGTGCCATGCCTGTGACAGAGAAGGGGCGGGGTGGGGGTGGTCCGTTCACCACAAGTGGTCAGAAAGCATCTCTGAGGTTGTGGATGACACGAGTCCCTCCTTGACAAAACCAGGGATCCATCAGGAAGGCGAGTCTTCCTCTGAGAAGAAAATGGGCTTTTAATTAAAGGGAACCGATGAGATCAAAGATCACTGAGATCAAAAGTGCTTTGTGACTCAGATGTTGTTCTGTGAAATATGAGGATACGCTGATAAGGAAACAGAGCCAAACAAAGCTGCGGCTCTAAACATTGATTAATTGAACTCAAGGAAGGTCTCAAGTAGGATTTAGCCATGTTCTGCTATTGATCTGAAGTAGGAAATGTCCTCCACGGTTTCCCTTCCCTCTAACTGTAAGAGAGGCCGGCCCCGGTGGATAAAGCCTAAGGCCGGGAGGAAGTTATTTAAAGGACTGGGGGGCATAGTAATTACAAAGGGAAACAGTGACTTCGCCACGGAAACCTGGCGGTCACCACCTTAACCAAGCCATCAGAGACACAGCGCGGGCGACGGAGAAGAGAACCCACATGCCTCCAGACAGGATGCTCGAGGAGAGAGGACACAGCAGCACCTCTGCGCTGCTCCCCGAGAGCACACGATGAGCCTAGAATCGCCAGGGCACGCCAGACTGGCACCTTCTACAAAATGAAATCCCTGTCGCCACCCCTAGCAAAAGTCAAGGTCACAAAAGAAAATAAATACCGAGGAGCCGCCCCAGGTTGAAGGAGGCTAGAGATGCAGGACAACTCAGTATAATGTGTAGTCTCAGAATGGATCCCGGGCCCGAGAGTAACGTTTGTCCTTTTGCTCTAAAGAACATTCGTGGTTCAATTGCTGAAGTTTGATTAAGGGCTGCAGATTGGGGCTACGGAACTGGATCGGTGTGAATTTCCTGACTTCGATCATCGCACTGAGGGTGATGTTAGAAGCAGACCGCAGAGAAGGGTGGCTCAGAGGCTTGCGGAGGGAGCTGCCGAGCCCCACCTGAGCTCAAGCTTCCAGGAGCAGCGTCCTCAGTGGCCCTGGTACGGAGCCACCACTGAGGCCTTTAGATGAGCTACAGCTGTGCACTGCCGGGACCCAGGGCGTCCACTGCAAAGGAACTTCTGCACCAGGACTTAACCGGTTCCCAAGACCCTCCCAAACCTGGGTGCTCCTGCCACCACCTTCTGTAGCAAAATGCTCACTGCAGGGCTGAGTTTTCTCCTGCTCCTCCCGTCCCAACCGCATCCCTCTTGTGCAGGTGGTAATGAGCGGCACAGCTGGACAGTACAGGTGCTCTGCGTCCGAGCGGCAAGGGAGGCTGTGAATTTGAGATTTCTGGTTTCTCCACTGGTGATGTGAAACTCATGAGGCAAGAAAAACCCAAACACATAGAGGGTGCTGCGCAATCAGAAAACACAACTGATGTCTGCCAGAAAGGCTAAAACTCCTCTGGGGTCAAATCATTTGATTCCAGAGTCAGTCTTTACCCACCCAACTTGTAAATCCTTATGTTCATATGGTTGTCAAAGTTTGTAAAACATATTTTAGCTTACTTTTGGAAAGTCATAAAATATGGCTAAGGTAAGAGGCAAAGATAACTCATAAATTCTTCTTACTGTTTGTTCATTTCGGGTACAACCGAACCCAAGCTCACCCGGTTAAAATAAATTCCTTTTCCTTCCTCTCCAGATGTCTGTTCCCTGAGCACTATTAGTGGCTCACATTTTTCGAGGCTTTTGAAGTGGACATTACAATTCATCGTCTTCTTTCTGCGGAAGTTCACAACATGCTCAAATCAAATAAAAACACTTTTGGCCTTGCCTAAGCCTAAAGCAACAGGGAGCCCTGTCCATATTTCTGCACACCAGCTGTAAGGGGAGAGATGAATCGTGGCTGCACGCCGAGCGAACAGGGCCGTCAGTGGTTCCAAACCCCAGTGTTGCTAAGAATCCACCGTCCTGTTTGCCAAAATCCAATTCCTGAGCTCCCTCCCCCGGAGAGCAGGAGAGCGGCCAGCAGGACTGTGCTGGGATCTGGCTTCTGCACTATGAACAAAGTCCCCAAGTAGTCCCCAGGCAATGGAGCACAGGTCACACTTTGAGAAAGTCTGGAGGAAGAAGCAGGGCTGTACCCAGAATAAAGGCAAGCGGGTGGGGATCACTCTGCTGCCTTCTCGGAATTGCAAGCTGTTCAGAAAGGGCTCCCCGGAGGTGAAACTGAAGATCACAGCTGGGGAGGGCCTGGGCTCCTGCCCATGGCTGACAAAAGTGAGCTTCTGCAGAAGAGATGCCCCTAAACTCACTGCTGGTCAGTGTCTGTCGGTCGGTCCATAAAGACCACACCCCCTGCACTTCTGCGGGTCTCTTTTTAAATTTTATTTATTTTTGCATGAATTTCTTTTCACCGGCTTTGGTACTGACTGTTCAGCCCCCACCTTTCATTGCCCAGAATAAAGTCTGAGATTCTTGTTCCAACAGCCTCTCCCCTCACCTTCTGCCTTTTGTCCTGAGAAGGAAACAAGGTGTTTTTGTGTCCAGCTCCAGGGCAGCCTCCCAGGAGGGGTGGGGTCTCCCATCCATCCACAGCAAGTGTCCCCTCCCCCAACAGAGTTCAGAGCCCAGGCCCCGGGCTGGTTCTTTCTCACTCCTGGACCCCCACATTGCCACAGGGACGCACAGGGTTGATTCGGAATCAGAAGCCTCCCTCCCCTGCCGCGCTCCGCAACGCCTTCCCTGGGTCGATGGGATTAGTAATGGCTAATTTAATTAGTGCAGTTGCAGCCGGGCTTTATTACTTTCTCGTTTACAATGAAATAATGGGGAGCAAGCAAAAGGGATTTGTCATTATCTAGGGAACCGATGAAGCTGGGAGGATGCCAGTTCTCGACTCAGCGGCAGCCCTTACCTGGAGGCAGGCGGGGGAAGTCACTGCCTCTCCAAGAAACTCAGGATGGGTGACAGTGTGTGGAGCCCAGCGGGCAGCCAGGACCAATGGCCCTGGACCTCCTAATAGCCACCCAGGGGACCTGAGCCGGCAGCTGCCTCTGCCACTCTCTGTGTGAGGAGGACAGTCACAGACCTTGACAGCTGACTCCAGGCCTGGCTCCACGCTTGCATCTCCCCCGGAGAATTTCTACATCAGGACACCCAGGTGCCAGCCCAGCGACTGGGATTCCTCCGGTCTGGTTGGGGCCCAGAACTGCTCCTCTTTAGACAGTGTCCAGGTGATTCCTGTGCACGCTGGCACTGAGAACCCCTGAACTGCAGATATGCAGCCCTGGGTCCCAGAGGACCATCTCCACCCTCACAGCGTCCTACCTGTCAGCTGTGGAGAAATCTCACCAGAGCCCGAAGCCACACCTTCCTCGACCTTCATAGTCCGTATGTACCATTCCCCGTGCCCAGGCCTTCCTTTCCTCCTTCACCCCTCTCCTTCCTCCACCTGGTAAACTCTGCCTCACTGTAAAAGGCCCCAGCAAGTATCACTGCCTCCGTAAGGCTCCCCGATCCTCAGAGCTGAGCCCGTCACCTGTCCCTGTGCACACAGAGCATTTGTATAACCCTTCATCAGAGCACACATTTAATTATATAGTTTTCAAGTCTTCTCCCTAACTGGATAATGAGATCCTCGGATTTACTGGGTTCCGTTTATCTCGGTATCACCAGAACTCAGAAAAGTGTCTGTCACCTGACTGGGTATTTAAAATGTGTTTGCCGGATGAAAGAATCAATACATCAGTCAACTGAGCAACTTTGAGCCAATCTCATTGTATCTTGAGCCCCAGCTCTGCATTTAGGAATGATAAAATGTATACTAGTCTGAGTGACATCATCTCTCTGATCAGTAACTCCCTACACCCTGAAACAGCTTCCCTCAAACCCCATTATTGTGCATGAGATTCTCACCATTAGTTGACTCATTTAATTCAACAAATATTGATGACACAAGACCTGTAGGAGATACACTGGAAGTGGTGGTTGGACCCTGTCTAGCACGTCCATCTGAGCAAAGCATTGGAGGAGCTACTTTTCAGATGGAAGGAACACCTACCTGTGGAAGGTGTCCAGGAAGCGTTTCTAGCTCTTGGGAAATGGGTGGCCCTATTCTCTGAGGGAAGGACCAGGCACGGGAAGAGGAGCCGATGGAGTGGACGGAAGGAGATAGGTTCATTCAGGTGCTTGCTGAGTTGGGGAGCCCATAGTACATCTCAGGGGAGGTGGCCAGCGGCGATAGATATAACATCTGGAACACAGAGAAGAAGCATCATGGGAAGTTATGGTTAGACAGGCACCCAAGCTTAGGCAGGTCCACATCATGCAATGGAGAAGATGACATCACGTGAGGAAAGGTTCCAGTGTGAGAAGGAAAACAGCCAAGGACCAAATATTGTCTAGGAAGAATCTCTTAGTGAGAGAAGTTCAGGCACCTGACATTTAGCTAAGCTCTTGAACGTGGTCCTCTCACTATGCCTTGTCTGTTCCCGCCGCATCATCTTGTTCAAAGAACATGTGCTAAATGGATGAATGAAAGAATGAATAAGTAAATGCATGAACTTTGGGTTGTAAGTATTATTGTTATTTTCATTTTCATGGTAAAACTAGAGCTTATAGAGCAAAATTAGTTAACCAGGATTATACAATTAGTCAAAGGCAGAGCTAAAATTCAATCTTAGTTTTGTCTAATTTAGGAGTTCAAACTTTGCCTCCTTTCTTATTGTGCTAGAGCCACATGAAGACAACTACATGAAGAGGGTAGCGGAGTGCTGGAGCCAGCTCACACCAGTTCATGAGACTGACTATGTGGAGCTCACTCCAACCCTGGCATCAGTGGCTTCATGCAGGTAGCTTGAAATTGGCCATGGTGGAAGTATTTACACAATAGAAATTGGCAAATGCTAGAAGCTGTATAAAGTTGCCTTTTTTTGGTTTGGTTTTGTTTGTTTAAAAAAAAAAAAAAAAAACTTGCTTGTTTGCTTCCAGAAAGTCAGTTTTTGAACATTTGCCTGGGCACCACTGGAGACAAACCAGTCATAAAATACCCATTTTAGACAGATAAAACTAGGTGGTTAAAATGCTCCTTTGTACTACATCTGAGGAAACTGAGGTCCGAGAAATTAAATGACCAAGCAAAGTGATGCAGCCCCTGACTGGCAGAGCTGGAGCTAGAACCTGGGTCTTCCTACGTGGGTAGTCCGTCACCACATCGTCACGCGAAGCCTGGCACATAAAGGAGTAATATGATAAGTAAGTAGACCATTACAATCCTGTGCGCTGAGTGCTAAGATGAAAAAGGCACAGGCACTGAAGGACCCTAAAGAAGTAGGGTTTAATTTGGGGTCAGGGCAGCCTTCCTAGGACTCAAGAGATGAACAACAGGAATTAGTGCATCAGTTAGTGTATCAGAGAGGAGGGAACAATATGCTGGGAAGGTGGCACTGGTGTATCGTTTCCCAAAACAGAAAGCACGTGCTGTCATGGAAAGTGATTTTAAGAGGGTTGGGGGAGGCTTTATGTTTTTATTTCAGTAGTCATAAATTTATTTTTATATGAATTAGAAAAAAAGTATGCACACACATGCAGACATACATACCCATTCAGTACATCAAAACCCATGCTTTCACACCTATGGTAGCTCTACTTTTGCGGGAAAAAATAGTTAATCTTGAAAATAAATATTAACTAAATAGCAGCCCAGGTGATATGTGAAAATGGCAGAATTGTGAAGGTGATATTTGAATGCCGAGAGTTTTGGACACACTAAGCTAAGACAGGGAGGTGTGAAACAGCGGGAGTGACAAGGGAAGACAGAAGCCATTGCCCCTCCCCAAGCTTAAGCCAAAGCAAAGGCTCTGAAGGGCAAGAAGGTGTCTATTCAACGACTACACAAATCCTTGCATCACCCGCACCAGCAGGTAAGACACCCAGAGCTGAAGAGCCCGCCAGGAGCAACGAGCTCAGCCTCCACTATCCCCTCATCCAACTCTGCCAACCATGGCATCGGGCGTAGATCAAAGACAGTCCCACGTTCACGATCACTGGGGAAGCCCAGTCCAAAAGCACCAGGTCAAACAAGCAATGGCAAGCTTGACGACCTTGAGTGGCCAAGGTCAACCCCTCAATGGGCTCTAATGGAGTAAAGACTAGTATGCTTGACCGGCCCCTATGATGCTTCAGACGTTGCCACCCAAATTGGGATCATCTAGCCCGGCTTTGTCGCCACCACACAAAGAAAAAGAAGAGAAAGGAAGTCGCTGCGGACTCTTCCTGGCTGCCCCTGTAATAATCTCCCCAGGAACGAGCAGGAAGAATGGATCTTGTGACTAATTTTAAAAATGAGGATGTGTTCAGATTTCCTTTTCTCGTCACTCCCCTTTTGTCTCCTGCTGGCTGAGCACTAATGCGAGTAGCTGGGCTTTTGTTCCTGTAATCCTGGGCTTATCTTTATCAATAATGGCTTGTCGGAACTACTCTGAATCAAAAGTGGGGCCGTGGAACAGAAGGGCTTTTGATTAGGAGGCAGGGTTTGTCCTGTCCAAAGGAACTTTCGAGAGGGGGCAGAGAGAAAATGAAAATTCAATACAAGGGGAAGCAAAACTATATTCTTTCTGCTGCAGCTAACTAACTGAAGTATCGGATCCTGTTTAAGCAGCACAACCACATGGAGTCACAGCTTCTGTTTCTATTTTTTATGCCATCCTTTGACCCCTCTCTGGTGGAAGCGTAGCACCTCAGGGTTGGGAGGGGCCCGTTAAGTTCACCTGGTCCAACCCTTGCATTTTGCAGAAGGGAAGTTTTGCAGAAGCTCAGTTCTAGGTTGACTCAGAATTTAGTGAAGGAAGGAGCACAGAGACCAGAATGAGGGTAACAGCCAGATAGAGTGAAAAATATGACATGGTTTGAAATTACGCAGAATTCCAATACTTCTTGGCCATGTAACCTCCAACACTGTCTTATTGCAACCAACACTGAACTCTCCAAATGTGAGTGGGATTAATACCACCCGCTGAGTGAGTGTCTGTAAAATATGGAGCAAGTGCTGGGCAGATGCCGGGTCTCAATGCCCACCACCCAACACACACAGCCCGGGACGCACACGCGTCACACGTCCCTGCACACTGAGCATGAGGTTGGAGTTGCTTTTATCTTCTCTTTATTACAGACCAAGAAGTGAAGTTATGAGCTAGGATGTGGTAAAGACAAAATCCGGGCCCAGTTCCCAAAATCAGGAATAAAACCAGCTGGCCAACACCACTGCCATTCGACCGCCCACTACGCCTACATCTCTGTAGTTTTCACGTGAGCAGTGCAAGCGCTATAAAACGGCCAAGTGCTCAAAATTTTAAAAATGACTATTTTCTTTTCTAAATATCCTAAGTGGTTGGGGTTTTGCTCAGATTCGAAATCGATCTGAATCAGCACTTGCGTCTCTGGCGCACTTTGCTAGGTGGTAACTCAGGCTCATTTCAAGTGGTTTCTAAAGGTCATGTGATTCTGGTCCTCAGCATCCGGGTCACGTGACTGCCTCAGTGGGCACGGCCGGCAACAGCCAGGTTCTGGGTGTGAAGTGGGCACCACAGCTCTTAGAGACGACCGAGGGACTGGGCAGCAGGAGCCCCACCACTCACAACCTCATGGCCGTCCACATGGCCACTGACCTTGCTGAATCTGGATTTCTGCAACCATAAGATGGAAACCGATGCTCAAATGAGGAAAAAATAGTATTGCCCCGTGTGTCCCAGCCAGACGCTGACAAAGTTGGGCAGGAAATTGAAGGTTCCCTAGTCCGGGGGTCATAAACTCAAATGCCTGTAGGGGCTAGGCAGACAAAATCAATGTGTGAAACAAACTCAGTATGGACAATAGGGAGTGGTAGGGACTGTGGTGAACTAAACTCTCGTTGCAAGAACTGCTGAGTTCCAGTTTTGTGCAGAAATGTGGGCCCAGGACTTTTAGATCTCTCCCATTATTAACACAAGGCAAAACTTTCATTTTTTATGAACTCTATTCTGAGTTTTAAAGGTTAGCAATTGCTCAAATTATTTTGGGTACTTATTGGCCAGATATTTTTGAGAGCTGGATTTGACCGTTTGACTGATAGTTCACAACCTTTGATTCTAACCCATCTCCCTCCCATCCCAGGCGAAGACGCAGGTTCTGTCACCACCCCAGTGTTCTGTCACCCAGCTCTGGGCTCCACCATAACACCAGGCCACTTCTCCTTGGGTCCTCTGGAGTGGACCGGAAAAGGAAGGCTACAAATTCCACATAGGCAACGGCAAATCCCAGGTCTCCCGCCCTCCACCCCGCAGTCATTTGGCCGGAGCACAAGGCACAGGAGAGAACTCGCTTCCCGGCCTCGGGCCTGCGGGAGGAAGGAAACAGGGCTCACGGCACAGGTCCGGAGAGGTCTCGCTCTGGCTCAGACACGGATGAATCTACGTACTCATAAGGTCTCAATTGCTGTTCCAATAACGTCCACGGTTTCCTGTCTGTTTTCTCATTGTTACCTTCTTCTTATCTGCCGAGCAGTGAACACTCCAAAAGTGGCTGTTTTCCTTTCTCCCACAGGAAGATACGCTGTTGCCAAGAGAACCAGCTTCTGAAGTCAAAACCGTGGAGAATAAAAGGCAGCAGAAAGAATTATGCTCGAGGCCCTAATTGGATTATCAGTGGTCCACAATCCCGCTTGAAGCAATTACCTGTTCCAAGACCATGAGAAAATAGAGCGCAAGTCATTTCTTAGCGGTCATTCCCAGCACCGGGGAGAAAGGTTCTTGAAATCATGGGAGCATTTCCATCAATACGGCAGAAAACAAATTCTTGGAGGAAAAAAAATTACATATATTCACACAACCCATTGGTGGGTTTTCCTCAATTATTAAAAGGTGTGTGTTTTTTAACAGGCGAAAGCAAGCAATTGAAAGCCCAGTTATATTTATGCATTAAGGCAAAAGATCACCTAGTCCCCTTCAAGTTTCACGATGACTTCTCATCTCCTATGAATCACAAGGCTTTCAATTTGAGGTATCACGGATTTCAGACTGTCCACATGCCAGCCCCGGTGATGGGTCCAGAAGAGCACGATTACCTGGTGAGACCTCAAGGTGCTTGGAGTCCTCTGGCCTTAGAGCTGAGGGGTGGAGAAGCCCACACCAAACCAGCTCATCACAGAATCAAGCAACGTGTGTGAGTCTGGACGGCTACACAGAGGGCTGTGGAAGCAGAAGACGGAACGACTAACAGGGCCAGGCCGTCAAGAAAGGCTGCCCAGAGGAGGTGACAATAACAGACACTGAAGGATGAGTAGGGGTTTGCAAGACAGACAAGAGGATTGTCATTATGTGCAGAGAAAACAAGTAATACATGGCCAGAGGTGTGAAAATCCTGGTGGTTCAGAAGACCCCGTGTAACTGAGGACGGGTCCTACGGTGCACGTATGATTTTATACAAAGAGCTTTCATCTCATTATGTCACTTGATTTGATTCTTAAAACAGCCCAGAGTCCATGAAGCCAATATTTGTTTTGAGTGCTTTCACATGCCAGGCACTTGGGTAAATATTTGCATTTAAAATTTCACTTAATCTTCATATTAGGCCTCTGCAGGAAATACCCTTTCTCTCCCCGTTTGCAGACCAGGAGTCCAAGTCAACAGGCCCTTAGTAACCTGCCCAGGTCACGAAGCAGGAGAGAGGCAGAGCTGAGCTTCATCTGGCTCCAAGGGCCACACCTGTCACCATGCAGGTGCCACCCATAGGAGACATTAGTGAGTACTTGGTACCATGGGGATCAAATCCCCAGGAGACTAGTGGGACACCTGAGGCCCAAAGCTATGAGGCAAACTGTCCCAGCAGCATACTCTCAGTGAATGTATTCACTGTGCCTGCCTGGAAAAGGCTGGGGGAGATCGAAGCCGGGGGCACTTGAGGCCAGAACTGAGAAAACAGGTTCAAAGAGTTAGTAACTTAACCACAAAAGGCACAGAGAATACAAGGCAGGTAGGAATTGGGGCCAGAATTCTCATCTCCACGTCCTGGCTCTCTCTACTCCACCGTGTGGCCATAGGTGAGCAGTTTCCAGCAAGCCCCATGCAGCCTCAAGTCTCCATGGAGAGCAAGGGTTTAGGCTAATAGGTGTCAAACAGCAACAGTCCCTGCAACACTTCAAATCAGTGGCATTCCCTCCTCCCCACACGCAGGCCTGGGATGGCTCAGCCACCAGCCAAGTATCACAAGTGTAAAGCCTCCTAGAGCTACCCTGGGACATGTGCTGACACAAAGGTCTCCCTGGGACATTTTAATTCAATAATTTATTCCCAACCTCTGCCTCTTCCTTCCCCTGTACAAGTACCAACACCATCCCATTGCTAAATCGCTTACAGGGTGGGAACTGAAGGGAATCTGAATCTCAACTTTGCATTTTATTAATATCTTGGGAACGGAGACCCCTTGGCTATAAAATGGGATTTATCCACTCCAGACACACATAATTCATGGTCAGCAGAACGAACCTAGTCCCGGCCTCATTGAATCTACATTCTAGTAGGAAAGAAATGCAGTGCAATCTGCCATCACCATCAATTTAACAAGGACTCAATCAGAGGTGGCATCATTCTTAGAGCTGAGGAGGTATTTCCAACCCTAATCCAGGTTGCTGAAAGCAGATCTCCTCTATCCAGTGCCTGAGAGCACTTTGGAATGAGCGTGGTCAGGATCAAGAGGCCATGGAAAGAAGTCAGGTTTTAGATTCAGACAAGACCAGGTGCTGCCACTGACCAGACATACCTTCCCTTGTCTATAAAATGGGTATATTAGCAAGACCTACCTCCCAGGTTTGGGTCTACTTTTATATTTTTGAGAATTACATGAGATGAGGTCTGGTCCACATCTGGCACATAGTAGGCATTCAATCCGTAGCCGTCCCTGACTGTGCCCCCCCTGTGACAATGGGACCAGGGCCACACTGCAAGGCCTGAGTGTGAAGTGGCATGGGGACCACACGGTCACTGAGCCACGCCTCCCGCCTTTCACCAGTCCCTCGTGAGTGTAGTAAACCCCACAGAGTGCAGGAAGCAGGATGAGGCCCAAGATGTCCACATAACAACACAGGAGGAATTCTTTCCCAGCCACCCCGGGAGCCAACTTGCTGTTGCCCAAGCCTCTGGTCCATTTTATTTTCATGTTCCAACAGACAGGAGGACTGCCCCCTGGCGATGGATGCTGTGAAGATCAGAATCTGATGAAACGAGTCAATTACTAGCGGTAGAGCCCTATCCTGGTGGACATGATTAATGCTCATATAACTGTCATGAATATTATTGTTCGGAAGCTGGGCCGCAGTTACAAAGTAGTTATGGTGTGTCAAGCACAGCTCAGGGAATATAGTCACAATTACTGTGGTGACTATGCACGGTGTCAGGAGGGTGCAAGACTTATTGGGGGGATCACTTTGTAAACTATATAAGTGTCTAACCACAGTGCTGTACAACTGAAACTAATACATTGGATGCCAACTGTAATTGAAAAGAAATCTTTCAATAAATAAAGTGGGAGGAGAAGCTGGGCCACATTCTTAAATGGGGTTTATGCTCAATCACCCCCACTTCCCTCACTGACGGCACAGCGGGAAGACCAAGGTCCTCCCGGTCAGAAAGCCTGGGATATGGTCCCCCTCAGCCACTCTCAGCTGCGGGGCCTCTGTGGTGTCAGTGACCCTCCCTGAGCCCATTTCCGCATCTGCAAAGTGGAGAGGAGCAGGACCTTCTCCACAGCAGTCCTGACGAGAAAGGGACAGCCCAGGTCATGTGTCTAAGGGGTCATAGGAGCCCCACAAATGTGGGAAGCAGAGGAGCAAGGTCAGCTCCCCTGCCTGCCCACCTGGAGCGTGGCCCCCAGCTCCAGGGGATCTCACATCGCCGAGCCTCCTGACCCTGGAGCATGCTCATCTCTGGGGACACTGCTCTCTGAGACTTGCTCACCTCGCCCACAGCCCCTTGGGCCCCTTCCTCACCCCGCCACCTGCGTCTTCAGTCCTTTCCCATCTCAGGAAAAGGCTTCCCTCTCCTGTTTAAGGCCAGCTTCCCACCCCAGGCCCTCAGGCCCACCTGTCCAAGTCAGTCCCACTCCTCCCTGGCCTTCCTCACATCCAGGGAACAGTGGGCTCCCTCTCAAAGGCCCCCTTCTGCCCACCTGGCCTCAGACTAGCTTTTGGTGGCAGTGACAGAACCTACTTCTTGCTTCTCAGCCTAATTCCTTTGGGACTGTACCTCCAGACTGCTCCCTTGCACCTCCATCAGCTCTGCCACGGTGCTCAGGCCCCGCTGGCTCCAGGAAGCTGCAGGCTGGCCCCGACCACTTCCCAGCACACACCCTGCAGAGCCATGACCCTGGCTCCCTTGGAAGGAAAGTTCTGGCTGAGCATCCACCTGGGACCCTGCTCATCTCTAGGTTCCCTTCACTTGCCACCTACGCATGCTGATGAACATGCCCCCAATCACTCAGACTCTAGAGTGCTAACTGAAGATTCACCCACAGTTCCCTTCTGGAGGTCACACTGATGTCCATCTGAACCCAGAAACAAGGAGCCCTCCTGGCCCTGGAGAATTCCATGGGGCCCGAGACTGACAGGGAAGCTGCAGGCAGCTCCGAAATTAAGAGCCAACCTGGAGTCATGCAGGAGAGGGGACCAGCGCTCTGTAAGCCAGAGAAGTCTGGGCACTTGAAAGCTGGGGGGAGAGCCAGGGGGAAATGTCAGAGCCAGAATGGGGAACAGGGACTCAGAGGCCCGGGAGCCAAATGCAGAGGTGGAAGGCCAGGCAGCTAAGTGGTTGGGGGGCACAAGTAGGTCTGTGGCCCATGTGCCCATCTTGGGGTGGTGCCTGAGAAAGAAGCCTTTATTTAGGAGGCTGAAGGTGACCCAGTGGTCACTTCCCAGGATGCATCCCCCTCAAATGCCAAACCGCACTTCCTACCTCTCCCCTCTGGCCTCCTCCTACCCTCTGGATTCGATTTCCAGGTGTCCCCTCTCCACCCTCCACACATCCCCAGGCCCGATCCGGCCACCGGCTCGTCAGTGGACGACCCCCAGCAGCTCTTCTTGTTCCGTATCTGCTGCAGCACAGACAACAGGCAGCTAAGAAAGGAAGATCACTTTTTAAAGTCATCAGGCACCGAGAATGGGACTGGACCTGCGCCAGGTGCGGTGGGTAACTCTAAGGTGAGTGGCCTTCAAGGACCTTTAGCTTAGAAGGTGGCTGGAGGGGGGACAATTTCACCCCAGAGACAAGGCTCCTGCCCGTGACCTGGCGGTGTTTTTAGACCAGAGGGGAGGCCGCTGTCCGAGGTCCCGAGGAGTGGCATTCCCCGCAATGGCTCCCACACGCATTTGTTCGGGAATCTGACTTCTGTGCAGCTGCGGCCTGCTGTACTTGCAAAAACTATCAGCGTCACCATCAATCCGCGAGCTTGTATGGTCTCTGAATTATTTAACACGACATCCACGAGGCTGTGAATGATGGGAGGGGCGTAAATCATCTTATCTCTGTCTCTACATGAGGAGATTGTGAAGGGGCGCCCAAAGAGCCTCCATCTGCCAGAATCTTATAATACCTGTGCGTGATTAAAACCAAGCCAAGTGCCCCCAGATAACTGCTGTTCCCTGGTGGGGGAGAGAGATGAGCTAGAGCCTCATCAAACTTCCCCTGTGGAAAGAAGCAATTATGCATCAGGCTTCAGGTTCAAGTGCTTCCAGGATAATTACATCAGCACTTTAGAGTCATAGAGAGGCTGACAGATCACCCAGCTCTTCCACACGCCTTGAACCATGGACAGGGTGCTTCCCTGGTGGACAGACAAGGACACTGAGCCCAGGGGGCTGCCTTATAAGTACCTGTGACGAGAAGAAACAAGCCTGGGCTCCAGGTTTGTGACTTCCCTTCCAGGGTTTTTTGTTTGTTTATTTTTAATATATCTTAATTGATTTCAGAGAGAGGATGGGAGAGGGAGAGAGGGAGAGAGAGAGAAATATCAATGATGAAAGAGTCATTGATCGGCTGCCTCCTGCATGCCCCTGCTGGGGATTGAGCCCGCAACCCGGGCATGTGCCCTGACAGGGAATCGAACCCCGATCTCCTGGATCCTAGGTCAATGCTCAACCACTGAGCCACGCCGGCTGGGCCCTTCCAGCGTTCTTGCTTCTCCGTCTTTCCACTGGCTAAAGGGACCTCATGCAAGCTTGCATTTTGTCTCTCGTCACCACGCAGGTCAATGTGACCTACCCACATATCAGGCTCACCTCAGTCTCAGGCAGATCTCTGTGTGGCGTGGGGAAGGGGTTCCCGTGGTGTTTAAGCCCCACACTGAGGCGGGTGCTCTACCAGAGAGCAGCCGCCAAAGCACAGAGGTGTGGTGGAAACGAGCTTGGGACCAAGAATCGAGAAATCCAGGAACCAGCTCTGCTTCTGCTTCTGCCACTACCAGCTTATGACCTTGGAGAAGTCTCACCAACTCTCAGCATCCAGTTTCCTAGTCAATAAAGTTAAATATACAACAGCTCAGCCCACGGGGCCGCTGTGTGACTAAAGTGAAAACTATGCATATTAGCGCAGGAATTACCCCCAGGTGCCGCCGATGTCCCCGGGATTGCCAGGGCGGCGAGGGAACATCAGCAGCCACCAGACCTGTGGTGACACGGGAGAATTCACGAGCTTCCCAGAGGCGAGGGGCCAACACAGGCGAAATACGGCTCCGTCAGCCTGAGTCACAGGGATAGTCCCTGTTAACCAGAAGTCTCCCATTGTAACCATTCCAGGTCCTCCCCCAATTTCAAAATCTCCCCTCATAAGCCCCCTCCCTGGGTAGCGACGGAGGAGAATCTGGACAGAAAGCCTGGCAGGATCAGCACCCCCGCCATCTCACAGGCCTCACCCTGCTCCCTGTCTCGGGGGCCTCTGCTCCCCTGCAGGACCCTGGGATCTGTGTCTCTGTAGACCTCTTGGCTTCTCCCTCATGTCCACCTTAATTGGACACCTAATTACCAAACTCACATATACATCAGCCGGGAGGGGGCTGAGCAGCATTTTAAGGTAATTAAGGGAAGCAGGGAGGCTCTATTCAAAAGCTAAGGAAACTCGGGATGACGGAGCTGAGACGCCCCTACCTGGAGGACCGCCGGGGAACTATTAACCAGATTCCACGCCAGACACCCCGCTGCTTGAGTGTCAAGACCAGCATAGCCCCCCAGGTCTGATGGATGATCCCACCCCCTCCCCAACGCTGCGGAAGGGCTCTGAGGGGGGTAATACAGGGTCGCACTAAGCGAGAGGCCCCCTCTCCTTGTTCCGGCCTCCCCCTCCGCTCCACCCGACCTCATCTCCCCGCGGAACTGTCAGCATGTCTCTGTTACTTCTGTGGCCTCATTTTTCTTTACTGAATAAAGCACTGAACATCTGCACACAGGTGGCCCCCAGGCATCTCTAAACCAAAACGTCTGAGAGTGAGCTCCTGACCTGCCCCCCAACGTTTGCTCTTCCTCTTAGCCCCCTGTCTCAACTGGTGGCACCATAAACACCCTGGTCACCAATCGAGAAGGTGAAGAGTTACCCTGGACCCCTCCAACTCCTTCCTGCGCTACATCCATTAGTCCTAAATCTTATTAGATTTTGACTCAGTCTTTAGTTAATTCCTTGGTATCTCCTGTGTTCCCTTTACGTGCCATACTAGTGCCAGGGGGTTCCTGGTGGACTAAATGGGCACAATGCCTGTCCTCAGGGTCACATCCAGCTCCACCCTCACTAGCCTGGGCCAATTACCTATCCTCTGTGTGGTTCAGGGCCCTTGTCTGAAAAATGGAGATGAAAACGGTGCCTCCCTGGGCACATGCTCCTCGCTCTTCAAAGACTTCCAACCACATCAGGGGAAAGCTGTTCATCAGTGACCTGCAAGACCCTTCCTGACCTGGCTACTGCTCCACCTTCAGCGTCAGCTGGGACAAGCCCTCTCACCTAGCTCTCGTCTCACGGGCCTCTTCTAACTCATCAAACATGACACGATCTTTTGCACCCCAGGGCCTTTTCAAGTGCTGGTCGTCTTCTTTCTGAAATGTGGGGAAGAGAAGATGGCAGAAGACAAAACCCTGCAGGATGCCTAAGAGGGGGAAGAAAAGCACAACCTCTAGACCTGGTGGCAGCAGCTTCCCCGTCTGGAAAAACAGTACTGACATGATCAGTGAGGGCAAGACGCCCCCACACGTCCCCCCAGGGAAGTCGGCCCATGTATAATTTCACTCCACTTAACGAGAGGATGTGCGGGGGCTTGTTTAAAGCCTTTTCTTTAACAAAAGCAATTGGAGAGTATTTGCTCTTCTTACAGGTACAGACAGCTCCCCTGCTCCGGGTCCCTCGGGAGCTGCCCGGGAACGTGGCTGGTGCCTGGGCCGCCTTCTCCTCTGAGCTGTCAGCCTGGCGGCTTCTGAGATGCGGGAGGGAGAAGAGGGGCTTTGCTGGTGTTAAAACCAAGATAAGGAAGTTTTAATTAGCCAGAGACTGGGCCGTCCCCACTACCTCGGGAAGACACGAGAGAGACACAGGCAGAGGCTGGGAGGCAGGGGGAGCGTCCACACCAGCCCCGCATCACAGGCCCTGGCCCGGGCTCCTGGTGGGGCTCAGGAGAGACGAGAGGTGGTCGCCCCTCTGCTCCACTCTCCTCCCAGGACAGGGGCGCTCCTTGGTGAAGCCACGTGGCTGAGCCCACAGCACCCACCCCAGCTGAGAAGTGGGGCTTTGCCACCATTCCCGTGTGGATTTGAATCCAGGCTCCCACTGGCCAAGTGTGACCCCAGGCAACTCAGCTCATGGAAACCCAGCTTCCCATCTACACACGGAAATGGCAATCCCCGCCACTAAACAAGGTCAAGCGAGCGTGCAGCCCGGACCAGAACAGGGGGTTGCACATGTCAGGTCTGCGTCTCTCCAGCTCCCTCCTCTAGGCACAGCAGCCGCCCGGACCAGAGGAAGCTGCACAGGAGGAAAACGAGCCGCAGCTGTGACAGCACATCCGGGTGTAAAGCTCCAATGTGCAAAGTGGGATCCCCGCTACGACGGCTGGAGGAAACAAAATTAAAAACAGCAGGTATTACAGCGAGGGAACGCGAGCAGAAGGCGCAGGGGCTAGTGCTCGTGCGTGCACAGCCCTTGAGTGGCCGGAGCACTTCCACGGTTTGTTGCCTCTGACTCTCGGACACTGTCAGTATTTCAGAATCTCTTCCATCCTACGAGGAGGAAACTGAGGCTCGAATGTCGCATGGCTTCCCCAGGAGCCCCGCTAGGACTTGGGAAAATGGAAAAGCAGCTCCCTGTTCTTAGGACCATGTGAACTTTCCACTCCTGCCCTCTGTCCATGATCGCCGTGACTGTCCAGCCTTCGCCCTGTGTGTCCCCCACCACCGAGCCACCTCACACCTCCCGGTCTCTCCCATCATTTCTAAATGATTGGAACAAGTTCACTTGCACATAACTCTCAGGCAACTCAAATGAGGTGAAGAGAAAGGGAACTCACCGACGTCCGTGCCTGGGTGTGCAAGGGGGCTCTGCTCAGGGATAATTAGCCACAGCTCTCAGGTCCTCAGGACATTGCTGAAATCGCACCTTAGCCTGGCTCCTTCCCCTCCCAACCCTGCTGGCCTCCCCGCACCCTCAATGGCGTCTCCGAGAGCACTGTCTCAACAAACCACCTGCACCCCAGTGCTCCTCCCAAGGTCTGCAACGGGGGATCTGACCAGGAGACAGCCTTACCACCAAGTCCCTTGTGGGAGCTGGTAATAGCCTCACATGAAGGGACAGTCAAACTGCACAGTCTGTCCCCAGGTCAGAGGCAACCTCCCCTCTGCTCCAGATCCTCAGGCTTTCTGTGAAATTACACACTATTCTAAAAAAGGTACAAAAGTCATTCTCCAGCGGGCCCAGAGGAACCAGGAAAACCTCCGTGACTCCTCGCCCGCATCCGCCCGTGGACCACAGCGCAGTACACAGCCTCCGCGACGATTCTCCAGGGACGGGCCAATCGCCCTCGAGTTCCATCTCCCCGGGGGCGCAGGCCTGAAATTTCACTGTCGGAGTTTTGACTGTTGCTGAAACTAAACATCCCATTTGGAGTCACGCTTGAGGCTGTTACCCCCAAGCTGCTACACTTTCCTTTGAATGACACTGCCCATTTCTTCGTCTATGAAACAAAGCTAATGCCGCCAGCCAGGGGCTTAGGGTGAAGACACGTAATTGCATAAGTGGTGAAAGGTCTATGGAGGCTGCAAAAGTTTAAGAAACTGCCCTTGTCACCGTCACCTCTTCACCAGGGAGACCGCGCAACGCTGAGGGCTGCCGCTCCGCCACCCCCAGCTCCTGGGGAGTGAGGCCGGGAAACAGTGACGAGTCTCCCTGCTGCGAGGGTGAGACGGGAGCGGCGCTGCAGCGAGGAGGGGTTACCCGTCCACACAACCACGTCTCCTACAGGTCTCCCAGGACCGGTTACGTCACAGCTCAGGGGCTTCATCAAGGACCCAGCGTCTCCCCATAGTTCCAGCATGCCACCTTCAGTCCGATGGCATGTCCCCCCCACTAACTACCCTCATGGTCACAAAATAACCAACACCATCGGGCACTGAGGAAATGCAAATTCACACCATAGAAAGGTGCCCCTACACACCCATTCAAATGCAGAAAATCTCAGCATTGCCACGCCCACTCTTGGTGGAGATCCACTCTCGTGTACAGAGGGGACTTGTACACACTGCAAGTGGAAATATAAACAGTACAACCACTTGGGAAAACAGTTGGCAGTTTCTTTAAAGGCAAATATATACCCATTCTGTAACCCAGCCATCCACTCCAAGAGGGAGAAACAAACACTTATCTGTGAATGTTTGTGGCAGCTGATAGCCAGAAACTGGAAACAACCCAAATGTTCACCAGCAGTTGAGTGGACAAAGAACTTGTGGGGCTTTCATTCACCCGAATCTCGCTCCACAGTGAATGAGAATGAATGACTGATGCCCAACAACACGGACGGCCCCAGAGTAACTACAGCAGGAAAGAAACCAGGCAAGAGGGTGTCCCTGCTGCACCAGCTCAGAGGTGGCCGGGGCAGCTGCTGTAAAAGGGTTTACGCAGCAAATCGCTTCCACTCGGAGTCACCGGGAGCCCCTGCGTGATGAGATCTGACTCGCGTCTAAAGGCCGCTCGGCCTGCTGTGTGAAGACCAGGCTCTGGAAGGCAGCACGGGGGACAGAGACCAGCCGACGAGGTGGCAGTGGAGCTGGGCGTTTGCAGCGCAGGGGTGGTGGGGAGACCTGGAGAGACTCAGAACCCCTGCTGGGACGGCGCCCGCAGGTCTCGCCTAGGGCTGCATGTGGGGTGAAGGGCGAAGATGAATCAAAGACCAGCACAGGGCCTGGGCTTGAGCGATCGGGAGACAATGACTCACCAAGATGGTGAAAAGGAAGGAAGGAACAACTTTGGAGGTAAAGTGGGAAAATTAAGACTTTTGTGATGTATTAAGTTGAGATGCCCGTTAGTCATCTAAGTGGGGATGTCAAGTTGCAGGATGGATTAGTCTGGGGCTCCAGGAACTTGGTGCGGGAGATGTAAAATTGGAAGTCATTATCATGAAGATATTTAAAGCCCTGGAAATGGGTGAGGTCACCTAAGGGGACTGGGGAGGTAAAGATGAAAAGCCCTGGAGTGGTCCAACATTCAGACCAAGAGCAGGAGAGGGGCCGGGGTGGAGCAGGCTGGGGGGACTGGCGGGGGCGGGGAGGGGTGAGGAGAGTGACCGGCCACGTGGGATGTTCCCAGGAAATAAAGGTGGGGTCAGAGGAGACCGGTTTGGAGGCTGACCTGACAGAGCCATAGAGCGATGGGTCAGATTCAGCCCACGTGGCGCTGGCAGCAGAGGAAATGGGAGACGAAGACTCAGAAGGACACTGAAGACGTGATCTCATGAAGCAACAGAAGCTCGTGGGGTGTGGTGAAGGCTGGAGACGTTAGATGGAGCAGTAATTCTGAAAGAACCACCCAAGCACAGGAGTAAGCCCCATAACCCAGACCACAGGGGAAGCTGGCCCTGCAGTAGAAGCTGGGCCCACCCTCACTGAAACGGGGGCTGAAGAGTGCGCGGAAGCGGGTACAGAAGGGGTCCCCATCTGACCGTTTCTAAGCGATGCTGCTTTCGAGCTGGGACACCAAGCACACCATCTAGAAGGGTGGGCGGTGGTGCAGAGAGCTGGATATTCCAAACAAAGTTTCAGGGGTGGTGCAAGTGTCCTAGTGTGGCCCTGGGGTGAGTGGCTGGTGATGGCTGGGAAAGAATCATTGAGGGGAAGAAGTGGGGGACGCAGAGGCCGGTGGGCTATACGTGCTCCTCCCGATGGCCCCCGGTCTGCCTGGAGGCCTCGGCCCAGAGCACTCTTCCGGGCGCTGAACTGCCTGACCTCTTACCCTGGATCCCCAGCTTAGAGGCCCCCTTCTCGGCAGAAGCCCTCAGGCGGCCACCCTGTGAAGTGCATGGCCTGGGGCTTTGACCCTCCGTCACACACATCCTGTCTTTCTTCCGGCGCATTAAACACACCTTGTAATTATTTTACTTCCAGGTTTACTTATTTGTTTCTCCGCCCCTCCCCACTGGAATACAAACTCTCTGAGGTCAGGACCTGTGTCTTGTCCTGCCCTGTATCCTCAGCACATAAAACGCCACCAGTGAGTATCCACTAAATAAATGCGAGGAAGCTGCAGCGTGTCTAACCGATGCCCGGCAGGCATCAGCACCCTCCGTTTTGGAGATTCGATCCCCACACTGTCTCTCACGAACAATGTCTAAGTCCACCCCCAGGGAGGGTGCTTGAGCATTCGAATACAAAACAGGCGGGCACGGGATGTGAACAATTTTTTAAAACAACCAAAAAATAGAAACGCCACCGGCACAATCAACCAAGAGACCTGGCTTCATTCCCAGGTCTGAACCTGGTTTTCTCTTTGGCCTTGTGGTACCTCCCTCCCCCCTCGGCCCCCACCCCCAGCATCCCCAGGCTGTGTCTATTCACCTGTCAAAGTTAAGGGTTGAACTAGATCTGCATTGCAAACCTTTCCTTTCCAATCAGCAGAACTCCTTTGACAAAGCCTGAGCTATAAAAGAGAGAAATGGGCTGGTCTGAGTAAGAGGCTGGTAGAATCTGTCCCGAGATAGCTGAGCCACCCCCAGGCCCCCGAGGTTGCTCAGGTCTCTGCCAAGGCCGGTGGCTCCAAGGTCCACAGTCTGTGTGGGGCTGGTCCAGACGCCGGCTGTGATACCCCTCCTTGGCGCCTCCCGGTGGAGATGCCCAGCAGGTGCAGCCCTTAGGGGCCCCTCCACTTCCCAAGGACACTGTTTCCCGGTGAGGGAGTTCAGCCCCAAGGCCCTTCCGGCTGGGATGCTGCTTTCTAGGTGATCCTGATGGGTGTTGGCAGAAATTAGTGGGGAGAGAGATTTCCCTGTAGAAAGATGGGAACATTTATTAAGCACCTCATGCCAGGAGGCAGAACACAGCAAAAAATTCATTTGTATTTAGGATCAGCAAGCTGTCCTGTTCTCACCCAGGGTTAAATGGAAACCCAAGCTCCATAAATAAGGGCCACAAGGGCCTTTTAAATCTTGACTTGCCCCAGAATGGAGTTTCCACCTCCCTAATTTGCAGTCTTACTCCTGGGCATGTCAGGGCTGGTGTGAGTTTGGGGTTTTTTATTGAATCAAGCACCTGTCAGGTAGAGGTTTGCTTCCCATCAATGACATGGCCAAGCCAGCCACCAGTCATCAGGTATTTGATGGGGAGCTTAACTGTGGAGCTTCTGAATGGGCTGCCTCTTTAGATACCCTGAAGGCTTGATGTTTTAGCAAATGGCATTAGGGGCTTTTAGCATATCGAAAAGCTGGCGCATTGATGGTCTTTCATTCCCTGTTCCCCACTCATGCGGTGTCCCTGGGTCTTTCCAGGAATATGGATGGAGCACCTTCTACGTAACAGAGCTATTTCTCATGTCTAAATGGTCCCCGCCCTCTGGGAAGTCTTAGCCTTGGGGTGAGGGGAGGGTGAGCGGCATTGCTAGACAAGTGCCTGCTAAGCAAGGATGGAGGAGGGGAGCTGAATCCAGTCTCAGAGGGGTCAATGGGGCTTCTCAAAGCAAGAGTCCCTTAGGAAGGGGCAACCCGGTGGGGAAGGGCATGCCCAGGAGTGGGCACTGTATGTGCACAGCCCCAGAGGAGGAGGGCTCTGC
Organism: Miniopterus schreibersii; assembly: GCF_964146895.1. Classification (NCBI taxonomy): domain Eukaryota; kingdom Metazoa; phylum Chordata; class Mammalia; order Chiroptera; family Miniopteridae; genus Miniopterus; species Miniopterus schreibersii. Next base: position 39,638,094 of record NC_138117.1, on the reverse strand, counting down.
AGGCTTGGAAAAGTGAACATTAGAACACAAGTGGAGGCCAATGAGTTAGACTGGGGTCAGGTCAGGGACCCCTGGAGGCTCAGTGAAGGAATATGAACTTAGCTTGAAGAAAAGGAGGAATCATCAAAAGTTCTAATGTTCTAGTAACAATCAATCTTTTTATGTAGAAATAATAATTACAACAGTCACAACTCCTAGTTGCACATAACAGAAACTCAACACTAACTGGCTTGATTAAGAAATTCTAGAGATGACTGGGCTTGAGGCACGGATGAATCCAGATGCTCAAGTAACAACATCAGAACTCAGTCTCCCAACATCTTGGGTCTCTGTTAGATTTCATTAAGTGCTTACTCAGTCCTGACAGTATTCCAAATACTTCTTAAACATTCAGTCATTTCAAACTCTCGGCAACACCATAAATTGGGTGTTAGTTTAACCCCTTTCATAGACAGCAAAATTGTGTCACCAAGAGGTGAAGACACTTGTCCAAAGTCATGAAGCTAGTAAATGGCAGCGTGGGAGTAAGAACCCAAGTTTGATTCCAGAGCCCACACACCTAACGCACTCCTAAGCCAGCTCCCTACAAGATCCTTGCAGTTTATCCACACAGCAGGAAATCCCACCCCCCGCTGGGATGCGCCTCCATCAGATTAACAGGAGATCTAAGCCAAAGTCAGGGAAATAGCACCTGACAATCAGCTAGACCTGAGTTCCTTCTGAAATCAAGAGAAGGGGTTAGCCTAACCCACATCTCAGGACCTGAGAGCCAGGAGGAAAACCAGAGGCGACCTTACTGAAGAGGAAGGGAAGGGACTGCTTCACAGAACTACAGCCGTTCATCAAAAGCAACAACAGCAACGTCACACGTGCATCTTTAGCATGTTGTGAAAGCACTCACTCTGTCACTCACTAGGCCCCTCCATCTCCATTACAACCGCGCAAGGAGGTACAAGGAGGTAGCGAGCGAGGGATGATCCGATCGGCTTTCAAACAAGGAGCCGCAGGCGGGGCAGTGAAACACTCTCCCGGATCACAGGGAGAGCGGCAGCCCCAGAACCAGAACCGGGACCCAGTCTCCCACACACCATGTGCCTCCCTTGGTCCTGCGGGCCCAGCCTTCATGGGATGGGGAACAGAGCAGGCAGCTGGGACAGAAACGGGACTCGATGACTTGCTTTGTCATGTTCACTCCATTCTCCCTAAAGCCCTGGCAACAGGTACAATTGACCCCCCTTCAGATTCTCAGCAAACTTGAGGTTCAGAGAGGTCAGTGACCTGCTCAGGTCACACAGCAGGAGAAGAAAAGCACCCCCCCCCCATGGCACCCCCATGATCAGACATCCTCCGGCTCACACTTCCTTCCCGCTCCCCCAAGCGTTTCCCCACACCCTCGGGGATCTCGCTCCACATGGTGGGTGAACTTGGTGGGGACCAGCACCGGGTAGAGAAGGCCTGGGCTCAGCGGAAGGACAGCACCTGTCACCAGAGGTGCTGAGAGGCTGCTGGGAAGGGGGAAAGAAGCAGCGAAAATGTGATAGCTGGGAAACCAAGGTCAAGTGTGGGAGAGAGTGAGTAGCATTTGTGAAATTAAAATAAATAATAAAGCCCGGCTGGCGTGGCTCAACGGTTGAGCATCGACCTAGGATCCAGGAGATCGCGGTTTGATTCCAGGTCAGGGCACATGCCTGGGTTGTGGGCTCGATCCCCAGTCGGGAGCTTGCAGGAGGCAGCTGATCAATGACTCTCTCATCTTTGATGTTTCTATCTCTCCCTCTCCCTTCCTCTCTCTGAACTGAATAGAGACATATTTTTAAAATAAAAACAAAACAAATGCCACCTCAAGTATCTAGGATGTGCCAAGATCCACCAGTGCTCTCTGCCTTGGGGAGACTCCCTGACTTCTCTCCAACACCCTGGGAGGGAGAAACTGGTGTCCTGGCCTCGCCGTGGTCCCGGCAGACCCCTCGCAGCCGCAGCCACAGCCAGGCAGAGGGCCAGGCCCCACTCCGGGTTAGCCCCCTTGGCCCTCAGCCACATGGCGAGGTGAGTGCTCTCGCTAGCCTCACCTTGCAGGTGCGCTCACTTAGAGAAGTCACATCCCCAGGCCCTTCACCCGGCAGGAGCAGAGCCAGGCTTGGAGGCGTGTCTAAGGCCCCAAGTCAGAGGGCTGGTGAGGCTGGAAAGGAGAGAGAAGCTGGGGCCGGGAGCCAGGGCCACCAGGAGCAGGACAAGCAAGTCCAGGCCACCCTCAGCAAGAGAAGCCTGGGGCCCCCTCTCTGTGGGATCAGGGGCCCAGCACCGGGTCAGGGTGGCCCTAAGAGATCTGTGGATACCAGGCTCTTTTGTGCTCTCCGGGTGAGCCTAGGGTGTCTCCCACACTCTCCTGCCTTCTTGCCCTTCTGGAAACCTCCACCCATCCTCACAGCCTGGCTCAGGCCCAGCTCCACAGAAAGCCCTGGCTTCCCCAGGCGGTCTGACCCCCGTTTGTCCCAATCCACCACCACCCACGTCTGCAGTGGTGCAGGGCAACGTTCATTATACTCTGTGGTCCAGGGGTCAGTGTCAGAGGCCGCAGAACTGAGGAGCGTCAGAGCTGGAGGGAGAACTCACTCCCTCATTCATTCAGCACAAATGTACCCAGCACCTGTCACATGGGGGTGCACAGGTGGGTGAAACAAAGAAGGTCCCTCTAGCAGACACAGGTTCCCTGCCCACAGTCCCCTCAGCCCACCCGATGGCCTCTTGCTGACAGTTCTCGCACATGACCTTCTTGCATCTATCCTCCTAAAGATGCACTCTGGCCAAGGGGTGGGCGGGACAAGCGGGGAAGCAATGCTCCAGGAGCAACCATGGAGACGCCAGTGGCCGAGTCGGTGGCTGAAGACCCCAGGGGCAGAGTGAGATAGAGTCACCACCCCTTTGGAGCTTATGCTCCAGTGTGAAAGGTACAAAGAAACCAGTAAATGAAAGCGACCGTTTGGGGGTGCTGGCCTCCCTCACAGCCCTCCAGGGAGGAGCCAGTGAGCCAGCCAGGAGACATGCGTGCAGGTACCCAGCAGGCAGTAGAGACGGTGAGTGTAGGGGGTTCCCTGCCCTCAGCCAGCTCGGACTCTAAGGATTTCTCAGGGAGGGGGGAAGGCTGCGAGGTTCAGGAAATAGCACCCCTGTGCTATACCCAGGTCTCTCTGCAATTACCGCCCTGTCCACCTCTCAAAGCGGAAAAAGCCGATCTGGGTGGCAGGTTATGCGACAATGGCCAAACTTGCCAGGGATGGGATTTCAGGGAAGCGTTCAAGGTGAGACCTGTATTCTCTCCTTTCTCTTCCTCCTGAGTCTAAAGGGGGGAGAGAGCTAAGGGTGAGGTTGGCCCTGAGCTCTGGTCTCATTGTCCCTTCTCTCGCCTGTGGTTGTCTCTTCTCAGACAGGTGACCTGGACCTCCTCAGGGCTGGACACTGAGGCAGACAGCCTCTTCTGCCTCATCTATCTATCTATCTATCTATCTATCTATCTATCTATCTATCATCTATCTATCTATCATCTATCTATCTATCTATCATCTATCTATCTATATATCTATAAAGCTCTCCGTCCCCCTGGTTCCTTTCCTCTAGGGATTTCTCCTTGACTGCTGTGTGCACGGCCCTCCCTCCACTTGTACTCTCTACACCTGATTGCAAAGGTTTGGCTGTGAGTTTTCTCCTGTCAGGAAGAAACGCCTTCTCCCCCCACCTTTGCCCTGACATTCAGAAAAACAGAAAAACAATCACTTACCCTTTGCCAACAAGCCTCCAACGCTGCTGGAAATTGCCTCCCCTCCCCCCCCCCCCCCCCCACTGCCCTGCTCCTGTTCCCAGGTTTCCCCTGGTGAGGACAGGGGAGGGGCCCACCCCTAACCCTCCTGGGCTGTGACACTGAGTTAATCGGAGGCAGAGGGGGCAGGCGCTCAGCCTAACTGGGTTCCAGTGTGAAACCCCCCCTGGCTGGGGAAAGCTGAGCCCACAAAGTGCACAGATTTCAGTTCAGTGGACATGACTCTGGGCAAACAAGTGATTTTATCTCTGCTTCCCACCCCTGACAAACCTCAGGGAAGTGCTGTGTGGTGCTGCTGACAGCCATGCACCAGCGAAGCTGGAAACAAAATCTCCTTTGAGTATTTATAACTGCGGGGCAAGCAGGAGGCAGTGTGACAGGAGCCAAGGCTGAAGCCAAGGACCTAGGGGGTGAGCTGAGCAGACCTTGTGGGGCCCCCGGCCCCGGCCCCTTCATCCGCTGTACAGGAGGGTGGGTGAGCCCTGCCCCCTCCCTGCCTACGTAGGGCATGGAGGCCACTTTCCAAGGAAAAGGGGTGTGCTTCTAAACTATACATGCCCTGCAGTAAAGTTGGAGAGAAACTGAGAGATCCTTTTTCAAAGCAGAGGCTTTTAGCCTGGGGTCCAGGTTCTACACAGCTTTAGGGAATCAGAACCACCTAAAAAGGGTAAAACACATCTTTCTGAAGAAGTCTCTAACTTACACTAAAATCTCAAAAGCATCCCTAACCCAGGAGAGGGTAAATCCAACACCCCAACTAGAACAGGGCTGCAAATTCAAACGTCTGCTAGGTCCAGGCAGGTCCTGGGAGGGGAAGTAGGGGAGTCTTTGAAACAGATGGACCCCTGGGGACTGTGGCAGCAGGAAGGTCCTGCCTCAGCTCAGGGAGTGACCCAGGCTCAGCCCCAAGAGATGACTGCCAACCAGGAATGTGGGCCCAAAAATTCCTGATTTTTTTTCTCTCTAAGCAAAAAAAATAATAATTAAAATCCAGATTTTTACTTGCAATCCTCCACTTTTATTTTCCTTCAGCTAATTCACAGCTCTAAGATTGTTTGGTTAACCAGAACACCTGGGCAGGCTTGATTCAGCCTGAAAACCCCACTTTGAAAATTCTGGCCTAGAACTGGTGAGATGTCTGCACAGCTGCTCAGGGGACCCCGAGCCCAAGGTCATGATTCCTCCAATTCCAAAACTGAGTGGCCCTGCTCCATCTCGAGGCCCCAGAAGTCTGCATGTCCCACACCTTCACCTGCACTGGGAACCTGCCCTGGCCACCAATCCCTTCACCCTTCAGGCCCCCACTGGACTGTTTGAAACTCTATCCATCACTGCTCGGAGCCTGGCCTCCACTCAGCCTTCCGCAGCTCCTGACCTCTCTCGCCATCACAGCTGCTAACTGGTCCCACCACCAGCCTTCCCCTCCTCTGTGCATACAGGGAATCAGGAGAGGTGGGTGCCACACAAAAAGGAGGCCAAGTCGCTTCACCTTCCTGACCCTTTAGTCCCAAATAGGTTCTGACTCTCCTCAGAGGCCTACGACTCATCACAAACTCTGGTTCCCACTCAGTTCCTTCCCAGAATCCACTCATTGGATCCCAATCGCGTTTCCTTCCCTGGGGAGGAACAAGTGGGTCCTGGGCCAGAGGAAGACGCCCGTACCCTTCCCTGTTGGGAAGTAGGATTTCCCTTCCCCAGATGGAAAGGTGGGGAGCTGGGGGTAAGCGCTCCCAGGCAGCTCAGCCATTCAGTATTTGCACAAGACAGGAAAAGAGTTGCTTACCTTTCAGACGAGATGCAAAAGCCCATAAGAACGCCCCCAGCACCCTGGCTCTCCTTTGCTTGATTTCACCAGCTTGAAGGACAGAACTGCATTGAATGCCCTCATCCCCCTGCCAGACCCGGGGCCTCGAGAGGGCGGGGTCTGTATGTCCGTGCGTCCTATACCTCAGTTCCCAGATGTCCCGGCACATGCTGGGCTCAGAAAATGCTTAGTGAAATAAATTACATCTGGTGACAGGAATTCCTGACATGTCAACGCTCCCCCATCTTCCTTCCCAGGCCAAATGTGCTTCAGGGTCGCCAGCCACTCTGGACCCCGCGATCACTCGCTCCAGACCCTTCCCGGAGAACAGCCTCCACTTCATGGGCTCAGCCCTCTGACCTAATCCTCCATGCAGAGCCCTCAGAGCAGGACCGTCACCCTCCTCATTCACAGTCCCCTGCACCCACTATGCCTGAGACGAGGCTCACATCTCTGGCAGCCCCCCCACCCCTCTGGGGGCCAGCAGGGCCCTACGTGGGAGAAGGGTTGGAGCTGCCTGGGAGCTGCCGCCCGGCATGTGACGGAGAACTAGTCTCTCTACAGATAGGCAGAGAGGGGCCCAGAGAAAGGCCCAGAGAGGGACAGGTCATCGAAGAGAAAGTCCCCCAGAGGGATGAACAGCCACCCGAGCTGTTTACACACTGTGGTGTGAAAACAGATAAACCTCCAGACACAGAAAGACAAGGCTGGAGCACAATGAGGCATTAGTGCAGAGGGTCACCTGCTGGAGGTGTTCCTGAGACCTGCCGTGGTGGCACTGTAGGTCAGAAATAAGAAGTCACCTCGACTCAAAAGACACGTCCTATGAGATCCAGGAAAACAGCCTTCCCTGCTGTGGCAGATTAAATCCGGCCCAGTTCCTCCCGCCCCGGTGATAGTCTCTGCATCCCCGCCTCTGGCCACTCCCTTGCTGTGCTGCTTTAGCCAATGGGGTGCTGGCTGCCGGGACGGAGGAGAGGCTTGGAGTGCAACGGGGCTGTCACTGGGCTTGCTCCTGTGCTCTGGTGACCTACCATGACCTGAGCATTCCCGGGAGCTTCTATTTCTCTAGCCCAGGACCCAGCCCTGAGCCCAACTGCAGGCTGGATCCAGGCTCAGCCAGACCCACAGTATGAACCAGGGCCACCGGCTAAGCCCAGCCGAGATCAGCCTAGATGCTGTAGATAGAGTCACTGGGAAGCCCCATGGACATGGCGATACATTCTTGTCGCCTGATACTCCTGGGCTTCTGCGGCTACACAGCTAAAGAGAAGGAAATACTTGTCAGGGGGCAGGAATGCTATTAGCGAGAGTCTCTCATGCACTTTTACATATGCCAAAGGTAGGTTGCTGATGTTATTGGGAAAATAATCCAAATGTGTCTCAAATGGGCTAAAAAGAGGAAAATGATTAAATGTAAACATAAAAGCCAAGTGAGTTATTTCATCACACCCCAATTCAGACTTTTCACAGAGACCTAATCATCTCAGTTCTCTGTGGATAGAAATGATCCCTCCAGACCCTCCCGGGAAGAGGTCTCCTCTCTTCCAGCCTCTAAAACCTGCCAGCATCCCGTGGCCCACAGCCCTCTTCGCATCAGTCATGCCAGTCCCAGTGGCCATTCTCTCGTCTCCTCTGATTCTGCCTCTCCTGACCTCTCTTTCCTCATAAGGATCCCTGTGATTACCAGGCCCACCCGGATAATCCCAGGTAATCTCCCGTCTCAAGATCACTGAGTTAATCACCTGCAAAGTGTCTTCTGCCCTGAGAAACATCTCCACTGGATCTGGGATTAGGGCATGGATGTCTTCGGGTAACCACTATTATGCCTGCCACAGTGGATTTTTTACTTCTGTCTCAGAAAAACAGAATTCAGAAACCAGAAAACTCTCCAAAAACAAGAAGGGATATGGTGACCGTCCCCAGCACTATTCCCGTGTCTGACAGTCCTCACTCCTGGTCACGTGGTAATATTACACTTCCTGTCCTCCTTGCGGTCGGTCGTGAGCATATAACTTGCTTCGGCCACTGAAATGGGCACTGAAGTGATTGTGGGTAACAGTGGGCACTCCGGGTAACAGCCTTGCTGTTAGCAGTGTGAGAGTCACTTGTTGTCTCCTCTCCTTCGCTATGGCCACTGGCAAGTGGTGGCCTCTTCACCAGCCTGAGGCCTTGAATGAGTCAGAACCCACCCCCACCCCCCCTCGATGTCCCTTGGTAGACACACAGCATTATTGAAAAGTAAATTTTTTTGTTTTAAGCCACTGAGATTTTGGGGCCTGGCCTAGCCCATCCCACTGGCCAAAGGCTCAGGGCAGCCAAAAGCATGTCCCCTGCAAAACTGGACGGTAACTATGTTTCCAAGTGTGTCTCCAAGAACACTCACTGGGTGGTCCCCACTGAGCTGTCACGGCCCAGGCCAGCCATGATTAAAGGCTCAGAGATTAAACTCAGACCTCCTCAATCCAACCAAGCGTATCTTCCGGAAGCTTCCTGAATGCACGCGCGTGTGCTCTTGCACACACACTGAGAACAGAGTTGTTTGTTCTCACGGAAAAGCACCCCTGTGCTGCCTTCTTCTAGGTGCCCAGGTACCTCACAACCCCCGGCCGGGAGAGCCTGTGCCACGGAGAGGGGGTCGGTGGGCGGCAGGTGGCTACGCGGGTTCTAACGCGCTCGGGCACCCCGAGGCCAAAGGGGGTGAGGAGCTAAGCAACCGACGCAGAGGAGAGGTGTCTAGCTGCGCGAGCAGGCCCGACGGGCTGGCTAGAACCGTCTCCGCCACGACTCCTTGGCTGCGGCCGCGAAGGACAGTCCCGGCGCCTGCGGCCACTCGGGGGCCTAGTTCAGGGCCGGGCCCGCCGCGCCCTCCCGCCAGGGCCCAGGCCTGCTGCCCGCCCGAGCCGCCCGGAGGCAGCTGGAGGGCAGCGGGAAAGCGGACCTGCGGGCGCTGCGATTGGGCCTGTGCGTCGGTGTGTGGTCAGAATGGCAGGAAAACCAGAATACAATTGGTCCTAGAAATAGGCCCAGGGCCTTTTCTCCAGGGGGGTGTCTGGCCGAGAGGCAGTCTCAGTGAGTGCGGCAGAGGGGGGCCCCGGAATTCAGAGGGGGTTAAGCAGGGACATGGTGTAAATCCTGACCCCTGGGGTGTGCAGGGAGCCTGAGAGCCCAAACTGAAGCCTCGTCTACACCACGCGTCTTAGTAATGTTTTTCCTTGCGGTTAGCATCGTGCTGAGACCTAAGTGGCATTCCTCCGTTCAATCACGGGTTCGTTCATTTATCTTTTCTTTTAAGAAGCATGGATGGAGCAGCAGCCCTGTAATCTTGGAGGAGATAAATAAGCCACAACCTCTGCCCTTAGAGGACGTGCAGATAATACAATAATATTAAAAGCTAACTGTATGGGAGACTAGTGGTCTCCCAAGTGTAGGAAGGGGCACATCTTTCAGCAGTGCCCAAGGCAACCATTTGGAGAGAAAACGGAAATATGTTGAATTCTATTTCTACTTATTTTTATCTCATATTTTCTAAATGTATATTTAATGTATGCTTTATAACTCATATGATAAAACAACAGAATGGCACGTGTAAATAATAAATAAGTGAAGGAACGCGTAAGGAAATGTGTTTTGAAGATACGCGCTCAGAAGCCTGCACTGACAGGCTGCGTAGCCAGCACAGCCGCAGCTCCAGACTTCTGGTTCCTGGTTAGGGAAACAGCGCGAAAGCAACTCTGGGTTCACTCTCACCCACCTTCCCACTGAAATATTTATGAAAATAGACCCAGCAGAATTAAAGGTGCCAAAATACTGAAAACCAGGAAGAATGTCCCATGGTCTCGCAGAGCCCGAGAGGGACTTCCACGAAGTGGAGAGGGTCTGGGCTCAGGAGCAGGGTGGGGACCGCGGCAGGCAGAAGCCAGGAGGCTGTGACACCTCCGCTGGACGCCCTGCCTGGGAGGCAGAGCACCTCGCCCCAGGAGGGCCAGCGGGAGACTGCTATGGCGCATCCAGAGCTGTGGGGCAAAACACCGGACATTGAGTGGCTTAAAACAGCAGCAATAGCCCAGCCAGTGTGGCTCAGCAGTTGAGCATTGACCTAGGACCCAGGAGATCATGGTTTGATTCCCGGTCAGGGCACATGCCCGGGTTGCGGGCTCGATCCCCAGTCTGGGGCGTGCAGGAGGCAGCCCATCAATGACTCTCTCATCACTGATGTTTCTCTCTCTCTCTCTCCCTCTCCCTTCCTCTCTCTGAAATCAATAAAGATAGATTTTAAAATATAAAATAAAAAATAAATTAAAAAGCAGTACTCATTCATGCTCTGTCCCAGCTGTGCAGACCAAGAGCCCCGGAGCAGCTCAGGCTGGCTCAGGGGATTGCTGCCGGGTGTCAGCTGGAGTTGCAGGCATGGGCCTGACGGACCGCAGCTAGAACACCCACTCCCAAGGAGGCTCCCCGCATGGGGCGAGCTGGGTTCTCCTAGAGGGGCTCTCCACGGGGCCGCTTGAGTGTCCCTCCAACCTGGCAGCTGGCTTCTTCCAGAGAAAATAATCCAAAGCTGCAATGCACTTTATGGCCTAGTCGTGGGTCACACACTGTTACCTTTGCCGCAGTCGATTGGTCACAGAAGCCCCCCCTGATTCAGAATGGTATTCAGGGTACGAATACCAGAAGTGGGACCATGAGGCCACAGCAGAGGCACAGAGGTGGCTGCTGCCGTAGAAGCCAATTCGCCGGAGATCATTTCCGAGGCGGCCAGGGACCTTTTCCTGCCTCTGTCACTTTCTGCCTCTTTGTGTCTCCTCTTATCTGTCTCCCTCCCGCCTTCCTCCTCCTCTCTCTCTCCTTCCCCCCTCTTTAGCCCATCCTCTGTCACTTGTATCTCCCCCACTAATTTTTATCTGTCTACCTATTTTCCAGGGTCATAATACCCACTTAGAAAAAGCATAAACATGTAAAATCTTGATTAACCTCACAACTAGCACTAATGAAGGGATTTCCCCTGAGGACTCACTGGGACAGAAGGAAAGACCCAGACCGTGTGTTACCAGCAGTGAAAGCCAAGGCACAAAGGAGATACCTTAGCCACTGCCTGAGACAAGGAGGGGAACTCAATGTTACTTTTGAAAAGAACTTTTCCTACCATTTCTGTTAACCCTGCAGTCTCCACTGGCAGAGGTCAGTGTCCCAAGGATCAGCAGGCACAGGTTTGCCCCCCGACACCTGACTACTGTACTGAGCCACTTCTACATATGGTAGAAGGTCCTGTTACTTTTAGGACCCACTCCAGATAAAATTCTTACAATAAGAATTGTAAGAACACTCCAGATACAATTCTTACAATTCTTATTGAGTGTTCTTGGATGTAAACAGCATGCTCCCTAATGTAAACATAAAAGGAACACATTAAAGGCTATTAGATAGCTCAAAATATCTCTGAAAAGAGCAATGAACAAACTGAATCCACCGAGTCCAAACCCACTGTGGGGATTCCTTGACACGCTGCCACTGCCACCACATAGCGGCTGCGATGGTCAGGACTGGATGAGAGGAATCCCACTGGTGCCCCAAGAACCAAAGAGCTCCACTGCTTCCTGTACAAGGACCTGCCCTTGCCCAATGAAAGCCTCATCTCACTCATTTCTGATCCCAAGTCTCAAACTGATACTGTTGTGACTAGCTAGTTATTAATAATAGGAAAGGAACCAAAGGAGGGCCAGATATTATAGGCTTGTCATCTGGGCATCTTCACCAAGAAGCTGCAACTTTGTACTCCCCAGGAAACCACCAGCCCATTCCTTGCAAAACACTGGGGGAAGGGGTCCAACCAAGGGTAGATAACACATGTGTAGTGAAGTTGGGGGGACTAGGGAAGGTGCCTGTCAGTCACACATGGGAAACAGAGATCATTGACCAGAATGGCCACTGCAAGCCTACAAAAATTTTGGAATACATAATCCTCTAAACAAAGGAATTCTTTCTCTTGCTGCTCTTGGCTCTTGGCTCATGAGGTTCTCTTTCCTGCTTCTTTGCATTAGCCCATGTTTCTTCCATAGCCACGTGGCCCTGCAGAACCCACATGCAGTGGACTGATGGACTGGAGCAGGGAAAACAAGCTAAGCTAGCCTGATGCTGGATTGGACACTGATCCAATATGGAACGGAAACTCTGGACACAGACTCTAACTCTAGCCCTATTAAGGTCACAGCTGCACTTCTTCCTTGGTGGGATGAGGGGAAATGGAACCTTGGAAACTCAGGGGTGTAAGTACACAGAAATAAAACTTTCTACAATACCCCATCCTCACATGCAAGTCTCAGAAAATTCCTTTTCTCAGGATATCACAAGAATTCCACTCCCATGAGCAACAGTAGGGACAAGGGCTTCTCCCCACCAGTGACAAAACAGGCTCATCTATCCATAGGGACTCAGGTCCTCTGCTATTATTCTGGCTGAAAGCAAGCCTCAGGGTGCACATTTTCTGAATTCTACCTTGCAGGAGTTATGATGTGAAAAGGAATTAAGATGTAGTAAAGCTACTCAAAAGGTATGGGGCTCTTGCAAACAACATATGTCAACTGCAGAGAAAAAATGAGCCCGAAGTATGTAAATTAGTGAGAAGGAGGAGAAGGGAAGGTGTTTCCCATTGATAGCCACCCACCCTCACTGTCCAGACAAATACCAAGACAGACATTGGTGTTGCTGACATTGGTGTCGATGGTTATTGGAACCATGAATGTACTTGGTGTTGTAGACAATATTTAAACCCATTATCTCGTTTGATTTCACAAAATCCCAATGAAGTTCTGATGATGAGGTTCAGAGAGAGGGACAGGACAAACTCTCACTAAACTAGACAAACAGAAACGGTGAGTCTCCCTGGGCACCTGTGTCTGCATCAAGGAGGCTCCCCATTACCTCCTGTCCTGGAGGAAAACCTCTGCTGTGTAGATGAGAAATGGGCCTGTCCTTACCGGCAAGCATCCTGTTATCATTTCTCTCACGTGGGCACCAGGAGAGGTGTTTTCTATATCAAAATGCTTGTGGAAGTTTGTTTTCCCTTTCCCCAAAGTCACCCATAACTACTGAGCAGAGCTCCAGGTGAGCCCCGCACGACCAGTCACGGGTGCAGTGGGCCTCGCTCATTTCTTGACGACACAGACTCTAAACTTCCTTTGTTTGGCAGAATCTTCAAGCTGCCTGACAGTCTTGCTGAGGAGCAAAGTCTCCTCTCCTGTTTAAGTTGCAGGAAAGTCAGTTACGCAGAGACAAACCGGGAGCAGTCCATCTGCAGTAATGCTAATCGTTAAAGAATTCAAGGTTTCTGTTAGCTGCCCGGCTTCGCAGGGCCAGAGAACAACTTTCGTTGGGCTTCTGAATGGCCTGCACCTTTCAACACACATTCGTTGTCTTTACCTTGTGCCGAGCGCTGTCCCAGATGATGCAGCTGGAGACGAGCAGGCAACAGTCACTTCTCTCTGGAGTCTGCAGCCAGGAGCTCAAAGCTATTTTAAAGCCTCCCCCCAGCCCCATCGCTGCCTTTTCAGACACCAAGGAATCGGGCTGGAGACCACTGATCTAACCAAATCTCCCTTTTACATAAGAGAAAACGAAGAACCAGCGAGAGGAAGAGATTGTTCCAGTCACAGCAGCCATTCTTCTGAAACCCCTGCCGAAGCTCTTCCCACCTCATCGCCCCACCTGCAGGGGATTTAAGTGGCAGGTGTCACCTGGCCAGGTGGTTTTGCCAACTGGTCAACATGGAGATGCTGGCGCGTGGAGTAGTGAATGCCCGGTGAAGCCCAGCGGGGTCGTCTGCACAGTGGGGAGGAAAACAGTCTACACAGCCCTGGGGAGACCCCGGGAGGACAGGTTTGAATCCAGCAAGTCCGGAAGAGAAGTGGGAACAGGGCAGATGTCAGGAGCAGCAAGCCTGCCTTTCCAGCCCACCCGCCCCAGGAGCTCTGCCCCATTATTAGCCACCTGGGAGATGGTTATTGAGCCACAAATGGAGACTTGGGGCTTCAGGTGAGAATTAGCAGCAGGAAGCTGAGCCCTGGGAAGATTGAAAAAACACTGTTTTCATGCAAACGCCTGCAGTGATCATGCAAACGCCTGCAGCGATCATAAAGGAAAGGAGACAGTGGGGGTCTAGCGGTGGCACCTGCAGGGACACTGCTGCTCTAGCAGATGCAGCATTTCCCGAAGGTCTCTGAGACCCTGCAGAACCTCCAGACTTCCTCGGGGCCCTAGGAACCCCACCCTAATTGTGGCAGGACTTCCACTTGGGAGGGTCCCCACAAGGACACAGTTGAGACTTGAGTTGACAGACATGCCCCCACACTTCCTCCTGCACCAGAATGCATTCTCCTCCCAAGAGCCCAACCTACCCCTTCCCGCTGGTGACAGATTCCCATCACTACTATCCAGAGCCCACACCTTTCACAGGAATAAAAGTCCCCTTCCTAGAGGGCACTGAGCGCTCCATCTTCAGCCCCCCTAGAAGGGGAGGCCCACCCTTCCAGAAAACAGAAGAACAGCAAACAGCCCCACGGAGACCAGACCGCCAGAGGGTGGCGCCCTGCAGTGCTCAACGCCCCCCCTCTGCCCTCAGACACGGAGGCCGAGTTCAGATCACTGGGCCCTGGTGGGGACCAAGTGAAATGCCCGCAGACGTGGGCTGAAGCTTTCCAAATATCTTTACCTGCACTCGAGGCCTTGGTTTCCAGCCTTCCCTTTCCCCGTTCCCCGAAGACAAGGTGTGGTGCCTGCTCCCTAACCCCGTCGCCCACCTGAAACCGGCCTCATCGCCTGGCCTGCTACAGTTAGGTGCTGCTGCTGGCCTCACCCACCTCACGCTCGACCCCTGCCCACGCATCCCCGGGCAAGCTCTGATTGCACCCAAGTCCTGGGCCCTCCCCCTCCCTGCCTTGATCCTTACCGTGAAGCCAGCTCCTGAGGCCCTGGGCACCTGGTTTTCTGCATTCTCCATGCACTGGGCTCTGCTGGCACCCACAGGGCAATCCCACCTGGGCTCTCCTATATAGCTTCCCTGGGAAGCGACCCTGACGTACAAAAACCCCCCAGGCCCGGCCCAGCTCCCCCAGATGGAACCTGAACAGGAACCAGAAGCCTTGCTCTCGGTATTTGGTGGGCATGTCCTCCCTTCGTCTTCCCGGGCACAATACTGTGGCACAGAGATCAGCAAGCTTTTCCTATGACCAGACAGACAGTAAATACCTTAGGCTCCGCAGGCCACACATCCCTGTAACACTGACTCAACTCAGTCACTGAGTGCTAAACCCACCGCACACAATCAGGAAGGAACAGTAGACCTGGCTGTGTTCCAATAAAACTTTATTTATGGGCACTGAAATTTTAATTCATATAATTTTCACATATCACAAAATAATCCTATTTTGATTTTTTCAACCATCTAAAAAACAAAAACAAAAAACCAATGGACTCACAGGCCATACAAAAGGAGGCAGGCACCCACATTTGGCCCAGGGGGTGGGGACAAGCCCTGAGTTTGGGATCAGACAGCCGCAATCCAGTCCTGCCTCTGCCGCTTCCTGGCCCCAAGACCTTGGACAAGTTACGTGTGGTCTCTGGGTTTGTTTCCTCCTGAAAACCTTGGAAAACAATAATGCCCTTGTCATAGGGTTGTCGTGAGCCTTAACTGAGATACAGTGGGGAGTGGATTTGGGGCACAAATCCCCCAAATGAGAAAGTCTAAGTTAGGACAACAGGAACCCTTTGTGATCATGGAAGAAAAATCTGGAATCTGGAAAGTATGAAAAAGCGGAGGAGAAATCAGCATTGCAATCAGAGAGGACCTGGCTCAAGGACTTACAGCTGTGTGATCTCAATCGAGTTACTCAAGCTCTCTGAGCTTCAGTTTCCTAATCTATATAATATCGATAACACGCTCACCTCAGAGGGTCTTTGGAGGCTATTTCAATCTCATAAAAAGTAAAGTACTTAAGACCGCATAAGGAATATAGTCTATAACATTGCAATAACTACATATAATGTCAGGTGGGTACTGGAAATATTGGGGGAACACTGTGTAAAGTATATGATTGTCTAACCACTATGCTGTACACCTGAAACCAATACAAAATAATATTGAAATTTAAAAATTAAAAATAAATAAGTACGTGACACTTAGTACACCAAAAAAGGTAGCTCTTGTTTATCCCAGTGCCATCGTGATCTTTTTTCTATTCCAAGTGCCTTTTTCAGAGAAGTCAATGTTCTGCATCAAAAGCCACCTCCTCCTCCCAAAACTTCCTTTGATGTCTCCCTTGTGCTCCATCCACACAACCACTCCACCTCCCCCAGGGAGACCTTGGAGCTGGAAACTGGGGCAGCCCTTTGAACTGGGCTGTTCTCCACGCTGAGAAACAACATCAGGCGGGCAGCCTGCTGGGAGCTGTTTGTTTCCTTTCTCATGCTCGGAGTCATCCTTTCTGGGTGTGAGACTGACAAGGGACAGGTGCAGAAAGAGACTGCCCCCTGGCCCAGCCCGGGGAGGGCATTGTCTGCCCAGGCCTGGGTACAGCTGCGGGCCTCGGGTCCCTGTCAGTTTTGTGGGTCAGACTGATAATCTGTCCCCAGTTGGCTGTCTCTGATAAGACACAGACGGCCTGACATGGGCCAGGCTTGTAGTCTCGCAGACAAAGCTCCCAGCTGTGTCATTCAGGTGGAAACCTGTTTAGGGCCCGAAGGCTAGCCTGGCTAACGACACTGTGATGGTGTAGAGAACGGAGGGGTGCTGGAAGGTGTTCCTTCTGACTGTCTGGTCCTTCTGGCCCTCTCAGGGAGACGGTGGGCCCAGGGCCAAGGTTTGTGGCCAAGAGACCAGAGCCAGGAAGGAGGCCAGAAACAGGGAAAGTCAGGGTGAACACAAGCGCAAAGGAAGCTGTGCAGGGGAGCAGAGCTGAGTTTAGTCTCCAGGCCTGATGAGTGAGGGTGGAGCCCAAAGTTGGGACAAAGTCAAAGAGTTAGGCATCTTTGATTCATACGTGCCAAGTGCCTTGTCTACACCAGACACTGGGCCGGGTCCTGGGACGTGTGACAAACAGGACATAGTCCCAGCCTCCTGAAGAACTTGCTTTCTAGGCAAAGAGGCATCCACATACAGGACTATCATGTGCTACCAAAATACATTTCATTGTTTTCATGAGCACACAGCTCATCTACATTTCCTGGCATCTTTGCAGGGTGAATGTATGACTGAGTTCTGGCCAAGGGATGTACATGATGGGCCCACTGTGAGGCCCAGCCCACACAATGCTCCAACAGCCTCTTCCTCCAACACCACCCAAATTCAGAGGGCCCAACAGAGGCCCCCTGGGGTTGAGCAGAGCCACAACACGTAAGGAGCCTGGGCCCGTGAGTGAGCCTACGGAAGGCCACCTGCTGGCCAGGAGCATCTGTAACAGACTTGGTGTGAATAGAAATAAACACTTAGCCTGTTAAGCCACTGAGGTTCAGAGGTTCCCTTGTTACAGTAGTTAACCTATGCTGACTAATGTGCTCCAAAAATAGATAATATCATAAGAGCTGTGATACCACAGAACAAGGTGACCGAACAGAATGAAATCCAACCTCCTTGCCAGCTGGAGAGCTCTGACTGGAGCATTCTCCAGGCCCCAGTGGGAGAGGTGCCAAGTCAAACCTAAGCTGTTGCTGCAGTTTGTCACTGGGGTTCCCCATTGAGTCAGCCTGTTGTTCACTCCTGATGCCTCCAGCCCATCCGATAACTCCCCGATCTTCCTCTCCAGGGTCTCTGAAAACTGCCCAAGATGATCTTCCCTAGCATGAGTTGGGCTGCAAGGACTGTCTGTATCAACAGTGTCCAGCAGAGACCAGAGAATAAAGCCAGGTCTGGATCTCTGCTTGATGAGTAAGCAGTTGACCAGGTGGATGGCTGTCGCCTTGCACTGCCCTCCACCTCCTTCCAACTGCCCTGGGCTACCTAAGCCAGGCTGCAGGACACTGAAAAGTGGCCACAGGTGCCCTCCACCCTGTGCACAGGCTCCTCTGCAATGGGCCTGATCACTTTTTTCTAGCAAACAAGAGGGGTTATTTCTCCTCCCTTGAATCTGGGTATCGCCACATGACTTGCTTTAGACTATGAGACATTTGCAAAGGTGATACAGGCTGAGGCTTTAAAAGCACCTGTGCATCAGGACCTGCACTCTTATTCCAGAGACACTTGCCAGCACGTGGATGAGCCCAGCTAACCTATTGCAGGGTGAGACGGCATATGGAGAGTCCCTGCCACCACAGTCGGTGTCCCCACCATCACAGTTGGAACCCCCATTCTACACCGTTCAACCCCAGCCACACCAGCTCAGAACAGACTACCACCCAGAAACCCAAAGAATCACAAAAGATAATAATTGCTTCGTGTCTTACCCAGCTACCTCTTGGCTTGGTTTCTTAAGGAGCAGAAGTTGAGTATTACACACATCTAGTCACCCACGAAAGAGCCTTCTGAGGATTGGGGAAGCTAACGCTGCCGTCAATAAAATCTAGACAGTTTTCCTTTGCTTTCTCACATCTGCAGTAACAGCCTTTCCACCTGTGAGAACTGGGAGAATGGAAAAGTGGAGAAGCAGGTCATTCCTCTTTTCCCCCTGCATGGAGCGTTGTTGGGGAGGGGCTGGCCCAAGGTGCCCTGTACCCCTCACAGGGTCAGCTCACAACACAACAGGGTAAGAAAAGAGGAACAGACGTGGCAGGTGGGCTACCATCTGCCTTGCATGCGTGTGCACCTGCACATGCACACATGCACACACATGCACGCACACATGCACACACGCACACTGCACACACAGGATTCTTCCATCACTGAAACAGCTCAAATTGATTCAGGAACCAGGAGCATCTAAGGTAGGAGTGATGGGAGGGCATTAAGAGCAGGGACAAATGAGTTTATATTTAAAAGTTCACTTTTCTAGACCCTGAATAATGTACTGTTCAAATTGAAAGCAAACTCTGGAGTCGAACACTCTCTCCAAGGGCATCTCTCCCAGGCATAAGTCTGCATGTTTGGTAGCTCTGTATAGGTTGTATTTCATTTGATTACTTTATGTGCCAGGGACTGTGCTGGGGCTGGAGATAGACAAATAAAACAGAAATAGTCCCTACCCACCCAAAGTCTGGTAGCTTTGTAAAAAAGCTCTTAATAGTCCCATTTATTCCCATATGTGACCACTATTACTTGAGCACCTGTTATACGTTACTGTTTGGTGTTACAACAGAGGATAGGATGAAAGTCCTGCTCTCCTGGAGTTTATATCTGGTGAAGACCCACTGTGCCTGCACGCCAGTCAGGAAATCTGAACACAGAGAAGGGAGGTAACTTGCAGTGTCGCACAGCACAGCTGAGATTCAAGCCCTGCTTCCCGCCCCGTCTGGGAGTGCTCACTCCACACTCGCGGCCGCCAGTCCCAGAAGGGCAGCTCTCCCGGCTCCCACTCGGAGCAGCTGGCGGATCCTCGCTCTCCTTCAGCCACTGCTTGGTTAAATACAACCATAATGGCAGTTGATCTAATTGTAACAGTAACATTCCATTAGCTTTTTATTGTTTTTTAATTGTTCAATTACAGTTGACATTCAATATTATATTAGTTCCAGGTGTACAGCATAGTGGTTAGATATTTATATACCTTATGAAGTGATCCCTCCCATAAGTCTAGTACCCATCTGACACCACACATAGTTATTACAATATTATCGACTCTGTTTCCTATGCTGTACTTTACATCCCCGTGACTTTGTACCTGCCAATTTGTACTTCTCCACCCCTTCACCTTCTTCACCCAGCCCCCAAGCCCCTCCCATCCGGCAAGCATCAGTTTGTTCTTTATATATGTGAGTCTGATCCTGTTTTGTTTGTTTGTTAGTATGTTTTTTAGGTTCCACATATAAGTGAGATCATATGGTATTTGTCTTTCTCTGTCTGACTTATTTCACTTAGCATAGTACCTTCTAGCGCCATCCATGTTATTGCAGACGGTAGGATTTCATTCTTTTTTTATGGCTACGTAATATTGCACCAGTTGCTAATTTCACTCCCCAGTTTTTGTGACAACCAATAAAAGACCTTCCCCATTTCCAAGCATTGCCCAGCTGGCAGCACTGTGCCCCCTCCCCCAGTGGGAGCACTGCTGGGGTGGTCAGGCATGGTGAAGGATCAGGGTTAGGAGCTAAAAATTGCTCCCAAGTTTCTGATTTAGGCAACATGGTAGACACTGCCACTCCCTGAGACAGGACCAGGGGGATCATCAGATTTGAGGTGGGGCAGCTCACATGGTGCTGGAATTGGGATCACAGTCATGGGTCTGCTAGGCCCAGGTCAGATGCAGCCTCTGTGCTCTCAATTCAACACTCTAGTTGAGGAGGCAACAATAAGAGTCCAGCTAAATAAATCAACAGGATCAGATTGTGCAAAGCACTACAGGGGAAATAAAGGAGGTGACTAGATGGATCATCCTTTCACTGGGGGGCCTGGGAAGACCTCTCAGGGAGATAACCATTAGGTTGAGACTTGAAGAGAGGACCCAGCCATGAGGAGGGCTGGGCAAAAGCCACAGAGCAGTGGATGTGGCTGGGATCACCCAGGGAGAGGACTTGGGAGGAGAAGAGCAGAGGCTTGCAGGGGACACTGGTAGCCCCCAGGAGAGCAGCATTCCAGGAACCCAATAAAGACTGAACTGAGCAACCAGGGGGGCAGAGTGAAAACCAAAACATGGATCACAGATGCTGAAGGAAGAAAGCATCGCGAGAAGAGGTACAGGCGCAAGGGTCACGTGCTGTGGGAATCAAGGGAGAGAAGGGCGGCTGTGTCTGTTGGGTTTGGCTACACCAGGTCCTGGGGGACTTGTTGGGCCACTAGTGGAGTGACAGCAAGACCAGGAAGATGGACTTTTGGTTCTAATCCTAGCTCTGCTCCTAAGGGGTCTGTCCCTCCCTTTTTACTGGGTCTGGACTGTTGGACCCGAGGTCCATCCTAACTGTGCAGTCCATGATTCTAAAGACTTTGGTTCCAGTCTTTTCACTTGCATTTCCATCGAACAATTCCATCACGTACTCAGAACCTCACCGCGCACTGGGAATGCAATCAGTACTTCCGTGGATGTGTCTCAATGCTGATAACAGCACCGTGAGGAGGTAGCACTATTCCCATTTTGCAGAAGAGAAACAGACTCAGCGAGGACACGAGAGCTCCCAGGACTCACACCCAGGTCCTCCTGACGCCAGGGCTCCCAAATCTTCTCATCAGTGACTTGATCTCTGATTCTTGGATGCTCCTTCTGTTTTCTAAAAACACCCCAGTTCTGTTGCCCAGTGGAATCAGCTCTGGGTTGGCTTGAAAAGCCAGGGACCAAGACCCAGATTTGCCATGAGTCCCTGTGTGACCTTGACCCCCGGTGAGACCACTTAACGATCAGGAAGGACAGCAAGCCTATCTCTGGAACCCTGCAGGGATAGAGGGGCCTCAGACGTGTTTCCTGGCTTAGAAATGCTTGGAAGGGGGACCCACCCAACCAGTACGAGTGTATGAGTGGCGCTCAGCTGTGTGCCTCAGTCCTCGCTGGGGGCAGAACTCGGAAAGCTCCTGAGCTCTCCAAGCTCTCAGAACTGGCGGGGGAGAAGGAAGGGGGGTGTGGCTTTTTGTTTTTGCTGCTTCAGAAGCTTGGAGAGAGACTGGGAAGCGTGACTCCAAAGCGTCTTGGGACAGCTGGGCCCGGAGAGAACGTCAGCTGGCGGGAGTGGGAAAGCCTCCCTTTAGCAAGAAGTGATCTGCAGAAAGGGCATTTTGTACCCTGCACGTGGGCAAAGGGCAACCTAATGTTCCCTGGCATTTGCATATCATTACCCATAAGATGAGGTCCCCTCCTCAGACACCCGAGAGAGACCATGTCCACTGTAACCCCAAACTGGGACCCTGCATGTGGACGCACTTTGGAAAACAGACTAAAAGGGAAAATTTAAGACATACAAAGATTTAAGGACACACTTAGTATATCGCTATTTACAGTGTAAAAAGTAAGCCCAGCCGACAACTCCAGAGTGAATTGACTAAATCAATGTAATGGTGTACTCACATATCAGAATCCTGGTGCTAATTGAAAGGCTGGTATAATAGTGTTCTAATGCTATTAAAAGGATACTTTCAAAGGCTAGTCGTGGACAGAGGAAATGTTAATGGCATGAGTGTAACCTGGGGGTTCAGAACCACCTGCGGTGCACGGTCCTTCTCAGCGGGCACGCGGCCTCGGCACAGCGCCTCCGGGGGCGGGGGGGGGGGCGCGTGGCCGGCAGACAGGAGGAAGGAGACCGGCCTTTCATCATTCACCGTCTCATAACTTTCGAATCTTCTATGGAAAAGGGCCTTCAAGGCCCAGCACAGTAAAGGAAATAGGAGCCACACTAAGACATGTTGTAAGACTCTACCTACTTCCAGGTGGGGAAGAAAACCGAAGGTCCCACACAGAGGACCTGGAATCAGACTGTTTCCAATGGAAGGAGCAAACTAAAGAGATGTGCAGGTACTTGCAGAGTCTGTGCACCGTTCCCTGGAGGCTGCTGGGGCTTCGGGGTTACGGGAAGTTCCAGGCCCCGCAGGGAGGGCAGGGCTCAGCACAGCCTCCCTCGCACCCTCAACAGCAGGCCCCTAAGCAGCTCCCGCTTCAGATCCAACCAGAACAGACCCGGGCCCGGCTCCCCACTGCTTCCAGGCTCAGGGGGGCCGTGCGACAGGGCTCTGGCCCTCCATCGGCCAGGACTGCATGCCGCATGGCCCAGCGCAGGAGAGCAAACGGGCCAGCGGGAGCCAGGAGACGAGAGGCAGGAACATCCTGCCGTCTCCCCTGAGGGATCGGTCTGAGGTGCGCCACACTAAAGACGCCACACAAACCTGGGCGACCGCATGGTCCCCACTCTCACTCATGAAGCCACGGGAACGCACCTCACAGGCTCGGGCTCGGGCTCTGCGATCCAGGCTAGGACACCTCCGCAGGAGCCTTCTCAGGCCTGTGGGAAACGGGCTTCAGAGGGGGTGTCTGAGGACAGGAGCGGGGTTTGCTGAGCCCTGGGTTCAGGAGTGAGAAAAAGCAGCAGAAAACTGACGGCGTTTCTCAGCAGCTCAGAAAGGGAATCAGGGCCCGAGCAAGCAAATGGCTGAGATGGCGTCGTGAGGCTCTGGGGCTCCTCACCTCCGTGTTCTCTCTGCTCCCTGACTTTTCCCCACAAGATGAGCAGCAAACCTGTCACGTGACGAGAACCTAGAGGGAGAGATAAAGCCCGAGGGCCTCTGTCCTCAGACGGGGGAGGGAGAGGAGGGACACTCGGGTACTGTGAGGCCCCTGTGCCCTGAGTAAGTCAGGACCGAGGCTGGGGTCCTGGGCCCACGGAAACGCCACCCGCACCAACAATAACAACACGAGCTGCAACGCGGATGAACCGCTTCATCGGGTCCAATAAATGTCACAGTCCTGCAACTGTTAAATCAAATTAAACCCATCTCCACCCCATCGGCCACGACTGGCAATTCGCCCATTCCCAACTCATCTGGGAGGAAAATGGAGGCCTCCCATCTCCTGAGACTCTGAAACGATACAAGTAGTATAATTGTATTATTTTTTATGATATTTTTATTGAGCATGTACCATGTGGCAGCAGCTGTTCCAAGCACTTCATATAGTAACTCATTTAACCTTCACAACAACATTTTTGGTTGGGTGTTGTTTGCATCTCCACCTTACCGAGGAGGAAACAGGGCAACGTGCCCAAGACCCTCCAGCGAGGCCGGGAGGGATTTAGAGACCCGGGCCTGTGAATCCCGCCTTCCTGCTCCACGGCAATGCGGCTCCGGAGAGGCTTTTATGGTCAAACACATGGAGCGGGCTCCCCGGTCCTCCAGCGGCCACGGTAGCTGCCCCTGGTCCTGGCTGTCAAGCCCTGTGGCAGCCGTTTGAAGGGAAGGCTCTGGGTGACCACGCTCCTCCTGCACCCTGGGGACCTTTGCCACGGAGACAGCCTCAGTCCACCGGGCGCCCTCCTGCTGTTTCCCAGCTCAAGGTTCTGCGGCCTTGGGGGCCCCCACACCCCTTCTGCTCCGTGGCCCAGGGATGTCAGTGATCTTCCTCTGGGACTGTGCCCCCGCCTTTCTCCCTGCTGGGGAATCGGCCCTTCCTCCGCCCGACCAGGGACGGGGGGAGCCTCCACCCGCCCGTCGGTTTCGCCGGGGCAAGGGCGTCCGTTCCTCAGAGACTGCAGCCTTCCCTTCCTCATAGGAAAAGGGAAATGCTTCCTGTGTCTTTCCCTGAAGAGACCCAGTGTCGCGGGGGACGGCTGTACAGGCTGTCCCTGTCAGCCTAGGAGGCTCTGTCCATGTAACAGTCGTGGATTTAAATGCTTACTAGAACCACTTCTGGAGACGAAAGGGGCTGGAGCGCGGGCTGGAGGTGGGGCTGCGAGGAGTCCAGCTCGAAGCAAAGGGGGCAAGTCAGAGCACCATTAATTTCTCAATACCTCATCCTGTTCACATTTACTGAGCCCCTACTATGTCCAGGCACATTTGTGCGTACTTTATGTTCGCCCTGTCTCTTACTCTTCAAAACAACCCCATGTAGTAGGGAACATTATAACCCCCCCTTTACTGTGAGGAAAACAAGAATTAGTTATGCAATTTGTCCATGGCTAAAGAACTAAGAAGTGGAGGGGCTAGGACCTGAACCCCGGCCTGCTGACCTCCCCACCCTCACTGGCACCACTAAGGTGACGGAGGAACTGCAGGACTCAGGCTGGGGTAGGAGGGGGCACAAGAGGTCTGAGACCACAGGATGCGCTCAGTTTCTGCATAAAATTCCACTCCTGCCAATGGCTCTTTTCCTGCTGGAATCCGATGGTGAAATGATACTGGGGGCGGGGGGTGCATGTTCAGAAACCTAACTGGAGGTCAGTACCACCAGCAGGCAAGCAGGGCTTTGGAAAATTGCTCAACCTCTCAGAGCCTCGAATTCCCTGCCCTGTGAAACTCCGGCTGCCGCCAACCGCCTTGCGGTGGGAGGATTCAATGAGGTCTCCTGTATAAAGTGCTAAGGACGGCTCCCGGGTAAAGGTGGGTTTCCCTTTCCACCCAGAATGGTCCCCGTCCCCAAATTCCCCACCACTGAGTCCCTACCTGTTCGGTTAGGTTCTCAGAGTGAGCTTTGAAAGAGGGACTCAAGCCAGATTTATTTTCCGGGGCAGATAACTTTTTTGATGTGTATCAATCATTTTCATTTGTAAGGTGGGTGGATTTTATTTATCTATGGCTAGCTGCTGGGAGAAAAATCTTTAAAGCTTCAAGATGCGGTTTTAAAACATCTTTATAGATGAAAAGCAAGCGTTTAACCTTCCAGGAAAATAAGAGAGAACGTGGAGTCTATCCCTGAACACACACAATGCAAACGAAGAGACGCGAAGGAGACAGAGCTCGAGGCCGCACACGCACGGCCTTGACACCCGGGGTCTGGGCAGCAGGAAAAGGGTTATTTGCACCGTGGTGGTAGTGGAGGGGGCCCAATCTATCACATTGCTATTAGTGGAAGTGGGGTGTCCCTTTCCCCACTGGGGGTTCCAGGTCAGGTCCATCCCATATCTCAAGAAAAAGAATTTCCTGAGACTCGTGCGGGAGGTTGAGTGATACTTATTTGCACAGAATTACATCTCCACGTTGGCAAAGTCCCATTTCCCTTAATCCAGCCCCGTAAGAGGTGCAGCTGGGGATTCAGCAGAGCCAGAAGCAAAGCCAGTGTCCAGAGTTTCCGCTCCATGGTGGATCTGGGTCCCGTGTAGCATCAGGCTAGTTACAGTCCATTTGCCCACTGTGGGCTCCACACGGCCATGAGCCACGTGGGTGAACACAGGGGAGCGTGCCCCCAGCAGCAAGAGAACCAGGAGCCCTGTGAGACCGAGAGGCAAGAGAGGGAACCCAGAGAGAGAACTCCTTTGTCTGGGAGCTTAGTATCTCAGATCTTCCCCTGCGAGCAGTAGCCACACCTACACGCCTACTGTTGGCCAATGACTTGTTCCCAGACGTGACTGAGAGGCAAGTACCTTCCCTACGTCACCCAGACTTTACTGAGCGTGGGACTAAATTGCAGCTTTCTGGCAAAGCCAGAAAAGGCACGCCTATAAGATCCGGCCTTCCCTTTGCTCCTTTCCAGTTATTAATAACTGGGCTCATTACAGCAGTTCCAACATGATTCCCCAAAATCTGTCCTTACCCACAACGCTGCCATGGAGCCTGGACCCCAGCTAGTAGCAATGTCTCATTCATTCCTTCGTTTAGTTACGGATCCTCTCTCCACCATCTTCTCTTACCGCTCACTCATTCGCCTAAAATTCTCTTTCCAGTGGATTGCCATGGGCCAGGCTCTGTGTTCGCTGCTGAGCAGACAGAAGTTACTGGCAGGCCTACCACAGACACCTGCGCTACCAACAGCGAGTGAGGCCGGCATGCACGGGTAATCACAACAGACAGAGTAACAGGCTAGAGCAGGGGGAAGACAAGGCTCGTTACAAGACAAACAGGTGAACGGTATAATTTCTGTGTTTTGAAGTGCAGTGGGCAAGCACGGAGTCAAAAGGACTGGACGTTGCATGGGGCTGGCAGAGACTCTAGCTGAGCACGAGGAAGGTGGTCCCTGAGCTGCAGTAGTGAGACCAGCAGACCATGGACATTCTAGTGCGTGGGCAAAAGATGAACTACGCAGGAGGAACAATGCAGTCCTTCCTAACTGTCCATTCCTGGTTTTGCTTCCAAAACTCTTTCATTTTTCTCAGTGTCTTGCAGGTCAAGGTTGCAAAGGTATAGCATACAGTACAGGTATATTTCACAAAAGGATGAAGTGCGGAATAGAAAAGAGCTTAAGCATCATCAGCCCCAACTTTGTCTTTCAGATATCGGCAATTTCAGGCCCAGAGAGGTTAAGAGATTTGCCCAAGACAGCACAGCACATTAAGGCCTAGAGCCCGGGACTCCCAGATCCTCCCGCTGAAAGAGCATATCACAGTTTACGAAGGCAGGCTTTGTCTAGGCAGGATGGCCGGGCCACAGCGGGGAAGGAGGGATGCTGGGAGCAGCCTCGCAGGCGACTTTCATCTCCTTACCGGCTCGCTGGGGGCGGGCGGCCTCAATTCTGCCTCCCGCTGCCGCCCACACACTTAAAGCTTCCTGCACGTCCCTCCAGGGGAACTCTCGTAAGTTACACAATCTGATGTTGCCAAACTAACGCCGAGACTGGAAATAGATGCAGCTTGCGCTAGCGGCGTCGCTCGCCACCCGCCCCATGATGTGAGCATATGGAACGAGGCAGGCATATCCCTTTGAAACAGTCCGCGGCGACCTGTGGGCTTTCTCAAGGAACCTGCGAATCCTTCAGAGCGTAGGCAAGGAGGTGTGGGTCCTGCGGGCACCACCCACACGAAAGCAGGTACACGGGGTTGGGATGAGCTAGTCACCTGCCCCATCCCATTCATTATTTATCATTTTTATGTGACATTACAGCTTGTAAGTCTGACTGTAGGTAGCGATCATCCTTTTGAATAATGCATTGTCACAGAGCCCAGGGAGACCGCCGAGGGGCCCGACTGCAGGCCAATCGCGCGCCCTAGTGGCAACTTCAAATACGACAACTTCAGCTCCCCATCCTCACGGGCACCTGTCCTGTTAGGTGGGAAATGGGATTCTAGAGTAAGGTCCCTGGCTGCCAAGGCCTAACAATTTTCCACTAACATTTTCACAGTCTCGCTGTGCGCCAGGCACTCTGCCATGAGGAGAGAGATGTGATACAAAGGATTCGAGCAGGACCTGATAGAGACTAGAAGAGACAGGCCGCAGTGCCCGAGACACTCAGCAGTGTGCAGTCAGATAAAAAATATTTGGCAGTCCTAAAGAGTAAATTATGTCCATCAGGATAATCCTCTCATCCCTTAGGAAATGCCAAGGGTTTTAGGAGCTTTGTGTCAGAAAGAGGTGGAGACCAAATCTATATTTATTATTATAAAACATAATATCACACCTGGCAACGAGTGGGCGGGTGGGGCCACAGCTGCCTCCTGAGTTGGGCAAAGCTCTTGGCTCTTCAACCCTGGGCTCCCCATTCTCTCCCTAGTCTCCCCAACTTGGAAGCTGGAGTGGGCCACCAGTCAGCATTGAGCTTGTGTGGAAGCTGTTCATGCTCCTGTACATCTGCCAGGCCTCTGCCGGCCTTGGAGCCCATGGTCTCCTTCCATCACCAATCAGCCCCCTTTACCCGCTTCTGCCTCCCCCCTCCCCTTTCCCTCTGGTAATCACCATACTATTTTCTGTGTTTTTGAGGGATTTTTCTTTGTTTAATCCCTTCACCTTTTTCACCCAGCCTCCAACCCCCTCTCCCCTGACACCTGTCAGTCTGTCCTCTGTATCTATGAGTCTGTTTCTATTTTGTTTGTTAGTTTATTTTGTTCATTAGATTTGACATATGAGTGAAATCATATGGTGTTTGTCTTTCTCTGACTGGCTAATTTCACTTAGCATAATACTGTCCAGGTCCACCCATGCTGTTGCAAAAGGTAAGATTCCCCTCTTTGTTACAGCCGAGTAGTATTCCATGGTGTGAATGTCCCACAACTTTTTATCCACTCACCTACTGATGGGCACTTGGGCTGCTTCCAAATCTTGGCTATTGTAAATAATGCTATGAACATAGGGGTGCATATATTCTTTCGAATTCAGTGTTTCCGGTTTCTTTGGATATATTCCCAGAAGTGGGATCACTGGGTCAAATGGCAGGTCCATTTTTAATTTTTTGAGGAACCTCCTTAGTGTTCCTGCATTCCCACCAGCAGTGCACTAGGGTTTCCTTTTCTCCACACCCTCGCCAACACTTGTTTGTTGACTTATTTTAATATATCTTTATTGATTTCAGAGAGAGGAAGGGAGAGAAGAGAGAAAAAGAGAAACATCAATGAGAGAGTCGTCATTGACCCCCGATGGGGGGCATGTGTACTGACTGGGAATCTAACCGCGATCTCCTGGATCCATAGGTCGATGCTCAGCCCCTGAGCCACACCGGCAGGGCTGTTTGTAGCCATTCGGACAGGTGTGAGGTGCTACATCATTGTGGTTTTAATTTGCATTTCTTTGAAGATTGGTGACGCTGAGCACCTTTCAGTTCTGGGCTGAACAGCACACCTCGCTCGGTGCAGAGCTCGGCTCACCCTCACCCGGGGGTCTGTGCCCTGAGCACTGTCGTCTGCTTGATGTGTGAAGACGTGGAGGCCAGACCCGGTAAGCCCTCGGGGCTGCTGCACACCCGGGATGTTTGCTGGCTCCCCAGCAGCGCCAGCTGCGCCTCATCACAATGTCTTCTTCTCCCACAGAGCTCAGCAAGAGGAAAGTCTCAGAATAGACCCAGGTGTCCCCTTTTTTGTGGACTGCGCCATACACGCCCCTTTGCGGGTACAAGCGGCGACCTTTGGCTTTGCCCGAACTCACGCTCTCCCTCTCTGTCCAGCAGAGGGGGCGTCAGTCTGCTTCTCCATCCTCTGGAAACCGGGGAGATGCTCGCAGACGCCGAGCCTGCAAGGCAGGCCCTGAAAACCCGCTCGGGGTGCTTTCTCGGAAAATAAGTGAAAGAGCTGTAATAACCAGGAGGCAGGAGTTACTTGTGGGCGGAAATACAGGACATCACGGGAGAGGCGGTGCTTGCCAGGTCGCTGAGCGGTGGGCACACGAAGCAAAGCGCAGCAAGTGTGTTTATTGCTAAGTAAGCTGGCAGCAGGGAGCGCCCCCGTCGGTCTGGCACCTGTGGGCCTGTCGTCTCACATTTAGCCACCAGAGGGCAGTGTAACAGCGCCGGCATTTAGGAGAACAGAGTTGGTTTTGGTTTTGGTTTTGTCTTGACCAGGCCCAGTCCTCAGCAAGATCGTTTAAGTTTCTAGCGTCTGAGGACCTGGCTAGTTCTCAGCATTCCTAGTGTCCTTGCACATAAAAAAGCTCTTGGCCTGATATGAGGCTGTAACATTCCTATGGAGGGATGACAAGATTTTTTTCCAAATTTGACCTCATGGCCCTCCCCTCCCCCCGGGCTCCCAGAGGTGGCTGGCTCCCTGCCCCTGGCCGGGTCTGTTTCAATGTCACTTCTCTGAGAGGCCTCACTCAAAATGGACCCCCACCGCTCTTGATCACAGGAGCCAGCTTCAGTGCTCTGTGTAGCATTTGTCTGGATTCCTGTGTGTTGATGTTTTTCGTGTCTGATGCCACAACTACACAGCAAGATCCAGGAGGCCAGGCGGATCCCAGGCCCAGTACTGAGCCCAGCCCAGACTCCCCCGACGTGCCGAACAAATGATCTGCGGTGAAGACAGCAGCTTCCCCTGGGCCGGAGCCTCCGCTTTCCCAGCTGCACCTGCTGACTCCAGACCCGGCCTTCCAGCCATGACGAGGTTGTCACGGAGGAGGAGGGAGGCCAGGGTTCAAGAAGAAGTGAGGAGTCGCAAAAGTGCTCCGCACAGACTAAACGGGGACCTGGGATTTAAGAGCAGCAAATTCACCAGGCAAGTTTCTGAGAGTTCTCCCGTTTTCCAAGGTGAGCAAGAGACAGAAACAAGTAGCAGTGAAGAGCATGGTGTGGGTGCCGAGGGCCTGGGTTTGAATCCCAGCTCCTCCACTGACTAAATGACTTGGGACAGGTTACTTCACTGCCCCGTGCCTCAGTTTCCTCATCTGTAAAATAGAGATGGTAATTATAACATCTACCTCACAAAGTCTTGGTGACCAGAAATGAGTGCTTATGAAGTCCTGGTGTATAGTAGCCTCCATACGTTATAGTGACTACCTGCTCTACTTTATCGAGGGGGCTGTTTGTGTACGCCCAGCCTAACAGAGCTGTCTACTCAGAGAGGGCAGGAAGGGTGACTGGAGCCCCTCCTCCCGGGTGCCCAGCACTTTCCACAGGACATGGCACATCCTCCGGTGATCAGTGGGGGCTCTGTTGTCTCAACTGAAAACCGAGAGGTCTTGGATTCGAGGCTGATCAGCCCCCTTCCAGCTGGAAGTTGCTCAGTTCTAAGTGGACCTGTTTCTGTTTCCTCTCCTTTACAGCTACCTACCTAACAAGCCGTTTGCAGGTTCCCTTGTTTTCCAAAAGGAGCCACTTCACAAGAGTGGGCTGGGCCCATAGGGCAGGAGACACAGCTTTGCAAAAAAATCAAAACAAATGCCTTTCTTTCAGGTACTTTCTGCTTTCCCCATCCCCCGTAAACAACATCACCCCATCTCGATGTCCCATGGAAAAGCTCCCTCCGAGAGGAATGAAATGTATGTTCACAGAACTGCCAATATCGCAGCCAATTTCCAAAGAAAATTGCCTCTATCCATCAAAGCAGCCCCGAGCCAGACGTACCTCAGTGAGGAGGGCCCGAGCCGCCTCCCCAGAGGGTCTTCTCAGAGGCAATGGAAAGAAAGCCCCCCTCTGGAGCAAGAGAAAATGAGACTCACAGAAGGAAAAGAGGAACCACACGAATCAACAGATGCCCCCATGCAGGCCCTTCGCCTTTGCTGAACCCAGGGCCAAGCAGCATCTGGAGTCCTGGCAAATGAGCTTTCCAACCACCACCCTGGAGTGGGAACAAGAGCGGTGAGCCGGCCGGAGCTTGGAAGGCTGCTAACGACGGCTGCGTGGGTGGCTGACCCCAGAGCGAGACTGGGGTGGCCCAGGCAGGAAGACCATCCAGGCCGGGCGCCCCCCCTCCCCCTCTGGTCTACCAGTTCTAAGCCTGCCAGAGGCAGGCAAGGCAATTGTGGGACCTCTGAGAAGATAACAGTGAAGAGCAGGGTCACTAAACACACTCCAACAGCACCCCTGCAGCGTTCCTCTGGGTGATGGGAGGACCCAGGGTTCCTTCTGGGAGGGGTAGCCAGCAGGAAGCAGCCCCTGAGTTCTGTCCATCCGGAGAGTTTCTGGCCTTTGTGGGAATGAGATGCCCGGCTTTACAGCCTGCACTTCTCACTGAGCCTCCCAGCCCCCGGCCTTCACAGTTACACAGGACTAACAGGCTCAGAAATGCTGAGGGAAACGCCCAAACGCAGGCCCGGGTCGGAGATGGCAGGTCTAGACTTGAACCCAGGTCCTCAGAGCCTCCTCTCCTCCCCTGCTCCTGCTCCTCTGAGCCTGGACCCTCTCTGCGATTGGAAGGACGCTGCCCTGTCCTGGGTTTGCCAAGGAGGGTGTTGCGGGGACACAGAAAGCACCTAGCCAGGGACACGAGGCCACGAGCATGCCTTCCCTGCTCACATCGGCTGCTCAGCTGACCCTTCGCTGGTCCAGCCGCCCGGCCAGAGTGTGTGCCCCCCGGAGAAGCCGCCCCCTCACTCATCCCCGCATTCCTGCCACCTGACTCAGGGCTCGCACAGGGTGGGCACGTAGTTTGTGTTTCTGGGACTGAGCTGACTCCCTGGACCTACCGTGAGTGGAGAAGGTGGTGAGCCAGAATCCCCTCCCCGAGGCCCATCATGCACAGTAAGCCCTGAGTCTCCTTGAGCCGGGCAGAAAAGTGAAAAGATGAAGCCACGAAAGGCCCCCTCCCCAAAGCACTCAGTGAGCCCCTTCCCGAGGGACTTGCTCAGGCAACCCGGCCACTGTGCGGGACTCAGTCTCTATTTCTCCCCTGGGAAAAGAGCAGTCACTTGAGGTTTGGCTGAAATCGGGGCATCTCCACTTACATGGTTGTTGATGGAAAATTTGGAACAAAGCTGCAAGGCCCTTGCAGGCCACCTATCGAGCCAGTTGAGATCAAATGACTCCCAGAGGTGAACATCCCCAGTGAGCAGCTGATGAAAGCCAAGTGCCCCCTGGAGTCACCCAGCAGACGGCTGGAAGACTGGGGGCAGCATCACGGTTCTGGGGTGCAGGCGCTCAGCCTCGCTTGGGAGGCACCGGGCTGAGTGCTGGGGGAACAGGCTGGGATACAGCTGCAAGGCCGTGTGCCTGGATCTGGCTGCGAATTCCAGCCTCGCCACCTTGTAGTCACACGACCTGGGGCACCTCACCTCAACCCTCAGGGTCACTCCCCTTTGTGACCAAGGGAGTTGGGAGGATTCCAGGATTGGTGGGCACGTGTCCCTTGTCACACAGACCCACCATAACAGCCTGTGGTCAAACATCTGTTCTCTGTTCTATAGACCAGCCACGTTCCTGGTGGCAGGAGGGAAATCAAGTGGTTTTACTGGTGCTGACTTTATAGAGACAATTCCACCAAGGGGTTTGTGCAGAAAAACGGAGGCCCTCTGCTCCACAGGATGCTGGTCTCGCCGTCTGCCTTCTTTGACCATCGGTAGGTTGCCTTCTTTTCTTCAGGTGAACCACACCTGGTTCAGGTTAAACATCTGACTCAGGTTACTTAAGGACACTCTTTCACTCAGAAATACCTAAGACAAAAAAAATAGAACTCACCAAGAGTAGCAGAACGCACCTGGTAATGAACCACACACAGTTTGTAAAACAGTTAACAGAGACTTTTCAGAAGTATATAAGCAACATTTTGCAATAACTGAGAATGTGTGGGACTCATGCCAGCCCCTTCTCCCTGGGGGATGGTAGAAGCCCCAAGTTTGCTCCTGTCCAGCTCCTTTTCCTTATGCAACATGGCCAGGTGGACTGTCCTCTAAAAGATGGAGCCTTAAGTGGGACAACACCATGATGAGGCACTGGGAGTACCAGACAAAGCAGGAGTGACCCCTGGACGGGGCTTTCAGTCCAGATCACGTCACGTGAGAGTGCTCAGTACAGGCTGGACCTCAGTTTTCTCATCTATAAAATGGGCTGACCATCCCTAGCTCACGGGGCTGTAGCGAACACTGGAGGTACTGTACCTAAAGCACTCACCATGTAGACATTCTCAGCACATGTAGTTATTCTCACAGCCTGTTAGGAGAGAGGCCTTCCAGGGGCAGAGTCTGTTCAGCTTTGCAGAGTGAGAAATCAGATTCTGTCAGCCCATGGAGAGCTTAAAGCACATACTCTGAAGCCAAAAATAAATCAAAGTGCCAATTGAATCATTTACATGGAGGCATCACTGCAGTGTTGTATTAGTTTCCTGTTGCTGCTGTAACAAATCACCACAAACTTAGTGGCTTAAAACAACACAGATTTATTACCTCACAGCTGAGTAGGCCAGAGTCTGGCAAGAGCCTCGCTGGGCTAGAATTGAGCTGTCAGCGGCCACATGCCTTTCAGAGGCTCTAAGAGAGAATCTGTTTCCCTGCCTGTTACGGCTCCTAGAGGCGGCGGCAATCCTTGGCTTGTTGCCCTCTCCCTCCATCTGCAAGGCCAGCAGCACTGAGCCAGATCCTTCTCACATCTCATTGCTCTGACCTCACCCTTCTGCCCAAGTCCACTTCTCAGGACCCTGGTGAGAAGTGGGCCCACCCGGGTCATCCAGGACCATCTCCCTATGGTAAGGTCAGCTGACTATCAACCTTAATATCATTTGCAACCTCAATTTGCCTTTTCCAAGTAACATCTCTTAGTCACAGGCTCTAGGCATTAAGACATGGACATTTGGGGAGGGGGCAATATTCTGCCAGTAGCAGGTGGGAACAGCCTACCCAACAGGCTTGGTGAGCAAGGAACTAGAACCACAATGGTGACAGGATTACACAGCCCAGTGTGTCCACCTCCACCATGGACTTGATCAATGGACCCAGATGCTAGTGCGACTCCTTCCCTAATGAGAATTGGGCTAGTCCTGGAAACATTTGCCTCTGTGGTGCCCTTTTCCATCCCCCAAGGCTGAGTGACCGCCACTGACACCACCAGCCAAGGCCACCTTCTGATAGATCATCTTTAGGCGGTGATACCAAGGTCTTCAGTGGCCTGGGTGTCTTCATGCTTAAATGACCACATTTAGCATCTTTTTTTTGCAATTCATTATGTGTGGGACTTAAAATTAAATTCTCATAGTGTAAACTTTTTTCCCAGTACTTAGGGAACATCTAACTCTATCCCTGAAACACAGGGACTCAATGCTGTGGGTAGAGTACTCTTGAGAGCTTTTGGGGGTCAAGCACAGTGATATACTGGAGAGGAAATCAGATGCAGCTCCAACCCCCAAACAGCTCGCCCTGTTCTTAGCTAGATAAGGCCTGTGCCCCATAGATGACATGAGGCATCACATACCAAGACCTTCCAGAGGGCTCAGGCCTTCGGATGGGAGGAGGGGTCCATGCACTGGGGGAACAGGGGAGGACCCAGCGCTATGACACGGCTGTTTCAACACTAATCGAATCATTTGACTGTGGATGGCTTTGTATCATGACCCATTTTTATCACGCCCAGACTTGACTATGGGCAATTTTCCCTTAATTCTGAACACGAACCCAAAGGAAAAGAACAAATCTTATGATCACAAGTAGGTATGAAACCATATGCTTTGTTTTTCAGTTGCCAAGACTCTTGATTAAATTCTTTATATTCTGCATAATGATGAATATCTATTGTGTCTTTTTTAGAATCACTAGGTAGGTGTTATCTTTTATCAGGTACCAACAGCAGCTGACATTTACTGGGCGCTTCCTTCTTGCCAGGCACTGTGCCCAGCTCTTTATGCGCATCCCAATCACTCAATCCTCACAATAACACTAGCAGGTAGGTACCATTATTATCTTGATTTTACAAATGAGGCGACTCCAGCTCAGGGAGAGTAGGTAACATGGCCCACATCACCCCACAGCATCATGCTGCTGGTGGAGCCCAGGCCTGAACCCAGCTAGTCTACGTCAGAGCCTCTGAGCTTGAGGACTTCGCTGCTTCCCTGCAGCATTTATCCTTGACGGGGGAGCTGCACTGCAAGCACATGAGACAGTACTCATATCTTTAAAAAATTAGGGTAAAGCCCTGGCCAGTGTTGCTCAGTGGTAGA